>NC_056524.1:203783345-203881971 GCF_019175285.1 Sceloporus undulatus
GTCCAGATATCAAGGCTTGGCTCTTTTCTAGCTCATGGCTATAGGACACATCCCACATTTCAGACTTCTGCCTAGAAGGAATTTCAAAAGTCCCCATTTTTTGTAAGATGAGCAGATGTCCTCCTTTTATAGGATGTGTCCTATGTTTCAACCTTCTGGCCTGGATGAATGTAAAAATGTCTTCCATTTTTGGTAGGATAACACACGTCCTCCTTTATCCAGGATACGGCACACATTTCAGCCCAGGAGCAATGTCAAAACATCCTCCATTTTATCAGGGTGACCAGACATCATCCTTTATCCAGGACATGTCCTACATTTCTGCCCAGGAGGAATTTCAAAACATCCTGCTTTGCCAGCCTTTCCTTGAGGCTGAGAGTGTGTGACTTCCTTGCCTAGTGGGTCTTCTTGGTTTGTTCAGAGAGTTTGCCTTTGCCAGCCTATCCTTGAGGCTGAGAGTGTGTGACTTACTTGCCTAGTGGGTTTTCTTGGTTTGTTCAGAGAGTCTGCTTTTGGTGAGTTGGGTGTGTGCGAGTGTGTGCCTTCAAGAGGTTTTCTTGGGAGGTTTGTTCAGAGAGGGTTTGACTTTGCCATCCTCTGAGGCTGAGAGAATGTGACTTGCCCAATGGTTTTTGGGGATTTGCCTTCACCTTCCCTTAAGGCTGAGAGAGTGTGACAAGAGCTGTGATGTCCCTTATGCGCCACACAATTTGGACATGATGCATAAGCCATGTCATCGACACGTACCCCATGTAAGATATTTAGCCTTCTCTGTTGGAGAGAATCAGATTTTCATTGAATCCTGGTCTCCAGAGTTATAGAATCGTAGAGTTGTAAGAGACTGCAAGGGCCACCCAGTCCAACTCCTTTATTCTGCCATGCAGGAACTCTCAATCAAAACATCCCCATTGACAGATGGCCATCCAGCCTCTGCTTAAAGACCTCCAAAGAAGGAGACTCTGCTGCACTCTGAGGAAGGAGTGTGTTCCACTGTTGAACAGCCCTTACTCTCAGGAAGTTCCTCCTAGTCTAACACACAAAGCTATATCCCAACCTCCTATCCAGGAAGAATGTCAAAATGTTCTCCATTTTGAGCATGACTGAGAAACATGAATTTATATTGTTTTTATTAATGTTTTTGGCTTTTAGTTGGTGTGTTCTCCATTTTTGAACATCCTACAATTTGTCCTACATTTTGTCGTGCATTATGTCCTACATTTTTCCTACATTTTGTGTCTTGGGGGGGGCATGGTGCCGCCATTACAACGTCACGAACGCGCTGCCTCCAAACAGGGCAGCATGGAAGTGACAGCATCGCGCCGCACAAGGGCGCATAGAGTGCCCTTTCCGTGGCATGATAAGGAGCTCCAAAACGGAGCTCCTTTTGCGGTTTGTGTCGCTGGCGCAGCCTTTAGACAGCTGCGCCAGGGACGCAAGGGAGAAAGGGGCCAAGTGGCCCCTTTCTCCTCCTCCCCGCCGCCATCGGGTGTCCTCAGAGCTGGAAGCTCCGAGGACACCCCTTTCCAGGCCGCAGGTAAGCGGCCTTTTGCCACTTCCCCACGGCCTGGAAAGCGGCGGATCGGGGCCTCAGAGGCTGCCGTTGTGGCAGCTGAGGCCCCAATCCGGTGGAGAAAGGGCTGGTTACAGGCCGCCCCAAACGGGCAGTCTGTAACGCGCCAAAGTTTGGCTACCAGTCCTGAAAAACAACAAAATCAAGACTCGGCACATGCAAATGAACATCACCCAAGGTCAAGGGGTTTCCCAGTAGACAATGGATATCCTACCACCCTGAGGTCTTGCCATTCACCAACAGACTAACACAGAGATTAACATGTAAATCACTTCCTCTCAACCAAGGGTCACACAGTATATATACCCCACACACCTCCATGCCACCATTCTCTGAAGATGTCAACCACAGATGCAGGTGAAACGTGAGGAATAAATTCTTCTAGAACATGGCCACATAGCCCCCCCCCCCAAAAAAAACACAAACAATTATGGATGCCTTCGACTGCTTGCACCTGACTTGGGGATTAGACCCTTTGTCATCCTTACTCCTCACAGAGAGGAGGGGGGGGGGGGAATTTTATTTGACCCATGCAGACATAGTCAAAGAAACCAACTACATAGTTTAATTGTATGCCAACACTGGCAATGCTCTCCACTGTGTGCGACATACCAGGATAATTTGTGGGTGCAAGGTAAGTTGCACCTACATGATATGCACTGATCTGTACTCCAGTGTATTACCTTGTGACACTACTGGATCTCTTAGATCTCTCACACTAGTGAGTTTATCGCTTTACACTCATAAAACATGACTAGGTCCCTTTAAATGCAGTCCCTACCTCCTGTTGCATTTTGGGGGTTGTAGTTTAGGAAGGGGCATTTAGAATGTTTGGCCAGAGAACTCTTAAGTCTCACTGAACTACAAATCCTAGAATGCAACAGGAGGCACCGACCGCATTTAAAATGACCTAGCCCCATTTTAAGAGTTTAAAGTGATAAGCTCCTAGATCTGTTAGATCCCCTCGCATTGTGCCTCTCAGATCCCACCACACTAGGTCCAAATTATGCAAAGACCACTGGGTTCCAAAGGATTCTTACCCTGCCTGATCCTAAATATTTCGAGGCTTCTTTCCCTGCAGATCTATCTTCCTAATCCTTGGATCTCTCACTAATTTAAGTGTCTTTATTATTGATTGTTCTTATTACTCTTGGTAGTAGGTTTCATGTTATCTACAAATTACTTCAGGGCACTGCTTGGTGAACACGAAGAAAATAACTTTTATTTACATGAAGAACTTCTGATAGTATCTTTCTTAGAAATTGGTTCTCAGGCTTGTTGTTACAGTATATTACTTCAGTTGTTACAAATTTACTATGTTTAAGTTTTCTCAGTGACTTGGTTCACACAGAATACACTCCTTTAATAACACTGGACTTCTCTTGTCATTTTAAAGTTCTTTGCTCTGATCTGAGAGTCTGAATCCCATTCAGGCTGAACCCCTATTCCTAACTGCACCTCCTGGCAGTTCTAGAACACCCTCCTGCCTCACCAGGCTTGTAACACTCAGCTCTCTCCTCTTAACAGCTCCTCCTCCTTTTTATATCCACTCATCAGGCAGGTCCCCACTTTTTTGCCAGCCTGTCCCTGATCTGTTGATGGAGACAGTTACCTAACCCTGTCCAATGGCAGGGCCATCTCTATGTCTACTCAGTTCACTCACCCCACATAAAAGCTGATGATACAAATTCAAACACAATTACATGTCTTTCATGAAAAATGGACTGAAGGAGAGTAAACACCGTTTGAGTGATTTCTTCTTTTAGTTTCCATTGGTTCCAAAAAGACAACTGTTCGCAGACATTTTCTAGGGACGTTATCACATGAGAGGAATGTCTCTCAATTCCAAAAGAAAAGAAAGTAGGGACAATTCAGAAATGAACACAAGTACATGGATGGTTATCACACCACAGAAGAACACAATGCCCATCCCAAAGCCAAAGTAGTGTGAATGCAAAAGAAATTATCATATGAGTACGTAAACTTCATAGTCTAGAATTCGAATTAACATCCCTGCACATGTGCAGTGAGGGCAGAATCAGATTATGACCTTTTTACACTTCCGGCGAGGCTTGCTTCCAGTTCCTGTGGTTTTGCCTTGTTTCACGTTATTTGTTCATTCTTTATTTCACGTTATTTAGGCAATTCATGTTATTTGTTCATTCATTACCCTTTATTTCATGTTATTTAGGCAATTCACATTATTTGTGAATTCATTACTTCTTATTTCACATTATTTAGGCAATTCACCAATTCAAAATCACTCCAAAGCATCCTTGCACTTGGTTTGAGCATTGGACTATGACTCTAGAAGGCAGAGATCGAATCCCACTGGGTGACCCAGTGCAAGTCACACTCTCTCAGCCTCTTCAGAAAATGGCAATAGCAAACCCCATCTGAATAAACCTGCCAAGAAACCCCTGTGACAGGGTCATGAGAGAGAGAGAGAGACCTGGCCAATCTCTTCCCTCAAGTTGGAAAGGATGAGTTTGCAAAAGGAAAGAGTTGGAAAGGGCTGAGAGGAGGAGAGGGGCAGTGTGTCTCTGTGGGGAGGGCTGCTTCATCCCCAAAACAGTTCCAGAACTCCGAGAGGAACTTTGCGAGGCTGAGAGAAAAGCCCACCACACCTGGAAGGAGGGAGGAAAGACGGACTTTGGTGCCAGTCTTTTAACTTTTTGAGGAGGCTAGAGCATCCCCCCTCTGGGCAGCACAATTGCCTTCACTTTTCCTGCTCCTTTGCTCCCAGAGGGAGCAGCCAGGGAGCACAGGAGAGAAAATTTCAGCCAGCAAAGGAGTTTGGGAATTTTAGTCTGATTCGAAGGCAATCCAAGGGTGACCGAGACATGCGTTCCATACCTGTCAAATTCAAATTGAATGCAACTTTGGAGTGGACCAGGATTTGTAAATTCTATATTTCCCCGAATTTACACATCTCTCAGTTGACCCTGAATTGGGTTCGAATTGATTTAACATTGACTTTGATTATGTGTGATAACCTCTCACGCAAAAACATGAAACCCCATGATTGCATCCGGGATCACACTGCACTGACCTTCCAATTTCCCCCATCTGATAACGTCCCTAGGAGAAAAAAATAAAATGAAATAAAATAAATTCCATTAAACCAAGCATAAATCAGATAATCCCAACAATGGGAAAGTATAGAAGTATATCACTTTATTTTGCCCAACATTTTCTTGACCATGACCCTTTGTTAAAACATCCTGTTCGAAAACATTTTTTATAGAAACATCACATTTATAGGAACAAAGCAAAGTTCTGAGTCAGTGACTACAACATGAGCAAAGTGCATTCTATGCAAGGCATTTGCTTCATCTCCCTTCAAGAACTGAAGGCCTAACATTATGCCATTATCTCAACTTCCCACCTATTGAGCTGCAGCTGAAGTGTTCCGTATTTATTTTTATGTAAGTACTAGAATACTGTGTTCCTTACAGCATTTCAGTTTGTGAGCTGGCTTTGCTAGATATGCTGTTCCCAGAAGATTATCTGTTAGGGCTGCCAAGATTAAATTAACAACACTAATGGATATTTTGGAACTACGGCCACAATCCTGTACAGACTTACCTGAAAGTAAGCTCCACTGCAATCAGTAGGACTTAATTCTGAGCAACTGTGCATTAGGTTGTCTTGTTCATTTTTCAGACAAGAGATACTGAATCCAAGCAAAGTTTTTATTGCATTTAAAATCTAATTTCCATCACAGCAGGTGACCTTGTGCAATAAGAAATGTAGCTCTTCCTTTGAGTGTCATGGCCTTTCTCACAGTGTAAACATAAATATCAATTTAATGCATGTTTTCAATTGATTTTAATGTTACTGATAGTTTAATCACATTTTAATTATATATTATGTATGTCTTTATCTATACAGTCTAAACCCTTGTAGTCATGGGACAGATGTTCCCAGACTTACTATGGATAGCAAGAACCATGGATAAAATGAAAGCTATATTTCTGCCAGAAGCTGACCATAGAGTCGACCTGGGGTCCTTCAGAGGCCTAGAGAGTCAGGCTGGAGGACCTCTAGGCATCTGGAGGTCCTTCAGCCTGACTCTATGTTCAGCCTCTGGCAGAAGTTGACCATAAAGTTGCCCTGAAGGAATTCCAGATGCCTAGAAGACCTTTTTTCCAGACATGTGTAACTGAAACCACAATTATCGATCCGGCAGATACAGGCGCCAGACTCTACTGTATTGTTTTAATGCTGAAAGCAACCTAAAGTCCCTGTTCTGGGAGAAAGGCATCAAGCCAAACCCAGAATTGGGGGGGGGGGGGATTAGTATAACTCCCAGAATTCTCCATTCAGTAGTTCAAAAAAGTAATTTTTCCAAATCTGACCAAATCAAATTCAAATGATATTTGTCCTTGGAACCAACGGGAGTCATAGATTTGGCCACAGCATATTTAGTACAACCTAGATTAATATACTGTCATGTCACAATTTAGATCAATATTACAGTGAATTCTGAAAATCCAGTAGAAATCCAATATAGCAATGTACCAAATCATTCTTAGCATTTTTTTTTCTTGGCAAAATGCATTAGGTTTTTTTTTTCCTGGCAAGAAGTTAATATCCATAATGCAAGATTATAACAGTTTCATGCCATTTTGACTGCTGTGTCCAATGGAATCTTTGGGTTTGCAGTCTGAAGAGGTGCTTTGAATTCTGTGTCAGAGAGTTTTAGTCCAGTCTCATGAACTGCAGTACTAGAACTCTCTGGAAAAGAATTCTAAATATCCTTCAACAGACTTCAGATTGCTAATCTTCTCTGTATCGTTCCAATTTTAGTGAAGAAGGTTAGAGTAAGTAGATGAGAGGGAGATGTAGAGTGGGTTTTGAGGTTTGGATGTGAGATGAGATAAGAAAGCTAAAAGGAGCAGGTAGCTAATCTCAAAGATGGGATGAGGAATGGAATGACAGAAATTATTGAAAGTGATATCTCTGACTGTAAGATGAACAGCTCCCCATAAATCTTTATGTATCAGATCACTTTCCAATATGATTGTAAGATTGTAAGATGTTGAATGGATATTAGTGTTGGTATGTATAAAAAAAACAGACTTCAGATTGGATGGACCCACAGCTATTAAAGCACTAACAAAATGCTATAATTGGGTACTGTGGATGCAACCCTGAAGATGTAACTATGTGTAGGTACTGAGAAAGAAGTAGGTAGATGACCAGATTTTTGTGGATGCATACATGGAATTGCTCACTGGAATGCAATAATGAATAGTAAGTTCTGTGGATATGGAAAACTAATATGGCAGAGAAAAGGTGTCTTTTGGCATGGAATAAGACTATTAGAAGACTGAAGAATGTAACTTTGTGAACATCCCAGCCACCTTTATACCTGAAAAATGATTCAGGCACTAAGAACAGAGTGTAGCAATTCACATGGATGGTTTCAGCTGTGCTAATGGGCACACCCTCCCCAGAATAAACCCTAAATAGATGTACTGCCTGTCCACCAACCCTTGCATCAGTTCTCAAGCAAGATTTAGCACAGACAAACTGTCGATTCATGTGGCCATCCCATTATTCACACATACTGCCTGAACATTTTTAATTTTCTTCTGTCATGATGGCTAAAGATCTGCTTGTTCAAAATAAAAAGTGAAAGTGAGCATGCACATTCATTTTTCAAAGGCTCATTAACCAAAAGCTAGATATTTTTGTAACACCTCTGATGTATTCATTATTACAAATGCATTACAAACATGTATAATCATGCAGTGAATTCAGATATAACCTGAAATTGTGGATTGCAACCAGGGGTGCTCAAAACATCTTTTTTTCCCCCACTCTCCCTGATCCTCATTTTACTAACTATAGCTTCCCATAATTGCCAATTTGGCAAACAGTTGCCATCCTGCTATTATTATTATCATCATCATTATCATGTTGTTGTTTCAATCATGCCTTTTTCCCAGATACAAAGCAGCTTACAATGAATATATGGAATTACTTTTATGCCATGTGGGGTGGGGGGTGAATTAAAGGCAACATGTTCATCTGCATCCAGAAATGGACCAAAATCAATGTAATTTTAGGAATGGTCAAGATATGTTCTGTACATCCAGATATGCTGCTTTATTTTGTGGTGTCATTTATGAATGCTTCTCAAAGGCAGTTCTCCATATAGTAGAGTGCAATAACTGAATCATAATTTACAAACCTAGGCTATTGCTGTCCAGGGGACATTGTAATTGGTGCACCACTCCAAGGTGCTGATGTGTCTTCCTTGCCGTGTAGGATAATTGAGGAAAGATCTTCCAGTTGTAACACTGGATCTACCGGCATCCCCAAACTGATTGTTCAGGAGAAATTTAATATTGCTGAATAACATTACTCTCACCCAGTCCAGACACACTTCATCTTGACTGCGCTGAACTTCAGTTTATTGGCCACTACCAAGTAATTACAATATTGCAAATGATTAGACACTTCAACAGGTTCATCTGAATTTGATGAAAAAGAGAATCTGAGCTGAGTATCATCAGCATGTCTCAAAGCAACCTTTCAGGTGTTAAATGGCAAAGGGGGGGGGGGACAGAGCTCTTTGGAACACGATTGTATAAATGTCAAGGAACAAAGCAATGATATCCCAGGAAGATGATTACTTGCAGCAATCATCTAGATGGGTGCATATGTGGTGACCCCATTGATGGTAGGATCCACTCTATTATCCTGGTGGGCAATACAGAGATATAAAGTGGATCCTACCAAACATATTCACAGCTTTTCTTGGCTATACTCGACTAGGGCTAGAGTTTTCCATTTACAGTAAAAAGTACATAGCCAAAATTCTGCCGTGCTAGCTATAAATTTCTTGCATTGGCATCAATCAACCCTCTGGGACTCCCTTCCATTGCAGGTTAAGGGGAGCTTTTGACTGGGACATGTGTTCTTCTTATTTAATTTTGTATGTTTTTAAATGATTTTCTATTGTCAAAGCATTTGTTTTTTTAAAAAAATTAATGCTTTATTTTAAACGGCAGTCTTTGGGAGCTGCCTTGGGGCCCACTCTAGGAGAAAGGTGGCAAATTAATTAAATAAATCAGTCAATAAAGCCTGCCCCAAGCAAGCTCAAACACTGTCATAAGAAGGTAAACTTTCTTTTAAAAAAACACTGTTAGAATAGGTCAGTTCAGGAAAATCATTAATCATTATTGTCAGTACATAAAGCTGTACTGACTCAGATGTTGACCCAAACATTGCATAGGTTTTGGCCGAGTTTTATTCAAGAAATACAAGAATTGTCAGGTGTCAAATATAATGAGAACCAAATGTCTCCTAGCTGTAATAGAATAGATGATTCCACCTTCTCCAAGGTCAGCCCCAGAGCTAAAAGGTGGTCTGGTCTTGAGTTAACATGGTGATGCACCACAAGTAATATAGGACCTGGAATAGAAGAAAACCACAGTCATAGCCATGGAGCCTCTGGAAAAAAGAATTTTGTTTTTTATTGGCTCTCAAAAACCTTGATCTATAGTAACATAAATTGACAAGATTATGAAATCACTTACAAACCTGAATGCATGTCTGCCTCATGTTCTTTCAGTTTAGCAAGAAATACAAAACAGCCTCTGAAAAGAGCACATCAAAAGAGATTCAAGCCAACACTTGGTTTCGAAAAAATATAGAGAGACAGCTTAAAAGAAATCAAATTAAAATGCTTAGATTTCAACTAAATGATATTTGACTTACATGGTTGCTCTTGAAATGAAAATGTATCATTTCAACTCAAAATGGATTGAAAAATAACCTCACTCAACTGTTTTAGCAAGTAAGAGCCTGAACACATCTCTGTTTCTATTTTTATACAAAGCAACACTAGTGTTAAAAAGAAAGAGAATAAGCATTGTTTCTAAAGTACCTCATCATTACATTTTAAATGTTCAGATTCTCCTAGAATTTATTCACCTTATGCATTTGTTACTCTGAAGTTGAGATGAACTGATCAAGTACCAATTGACACTTGCCAGGAGACAGCTTCCTCTCCACATCAATAACTTGTTTTTCCTTTTTCATCAGTTTTCATTTATCCATGCACATCTGGGAGCATTCTGTACAATGTGTCACAAATGTGCAAACTTGGATAGCTCTGTCAGTTTTTAAGTAGCTGAGCTGAGAGTGTGTTTCTATTCAAATTCCGTTTTCAAATATGCATCCACACTAACATTGGTACAATAATTACATGGAAGTCAAGCTAAGCGAGGGAGATCTGACGGTGCCTGATTTTTCAACTCTTGCTCAGAATGAATCATTTTTAACATTTTTATCGTAGTGGCAAGTAAGAAAACAAATAGCAGCTTAGCCTAGATAAAAGATACATAGCATCAGGTACATAGGTGGCTGGATCTATATATTTACATATTTGTGTAATTCATCCATATTTGCATAATCTTCATCGCACATGCACATGCTACCTCTAGTGTGCTTTACCTGGAGATGTTTTGAAAGCCTCGGGCAAGACATAATATTAGTGCTTCAAATTGTGATCTCTCTTTCTTTCTTTCTTTCTTTCTTTCTTTCTTTTTTGGAATATTATTTTCAGACTCTCCAAGCCACCATGGCCCTAAACTGCACTGAATGGAGACTGAAAGCGTTATAATCCAAAGGGATACCAGTTGCAAGCTCTGCATAAAATGCTGGTCCTCCTGTTAACAGGGCTTAATTACAAAAAACATATTATTGGCTTCTTCTTTGTTATATAATTTGCTATCTTTCAAAACAGACCCAGAATTTTCAGAGGAAGGGTTATCATCATTGACCCCTAATGGCACATTTTAAGTTGCCAATAAGAAAAGCATTTTGAACAGGGATCTTTCTGTCTTTTTAGAGTTGTCTTGCCAAACCTGCCACTTTCCAGATATGTTTCACTAAAAATGGCTGGAGGTGGTGAGATTCCTGGTGCAAAGTACCTGAAAGCTGCCAGGTTAAGAAAAACTGTCCTAAAGCATGGAGTTTAACAACGAGTTAAGTTTTGTTTTATGATTGATCTGTATATCACTTCTTTCCATCCGCTCATCCTTTAGACTGTGGATTGTTTATATATAGTGTGAAAGCTTGATAATTAAAATTTTGGTTTTAGTTGCAATATTGAAGTGCAGTAGTAAGTGAATGATCATTTCATGAATCAGGAATGGAAACTTCTTAATCAGAAATCTTTTCAGTGCCTGTGAGCATACTCAGAAAAAAAATTTCTGCATTACAGAATAACAGCAATCTCTGTCTCACTCACCTGTAATGAGTGGCTTCAAAAACCCAGTGCTACAGCACATGTCTTCCATACAGGCACAGAGTCTCATGATCACTCCCTGCCAACCCTAGTTTTTAAAAAGCCCTGTGGTTTCTTATCATCCTACTTCTGTGATGAATATCAGCAATGAATAACAAGGGGAGATGTCTTATTCATTGCACCACATGTTGTTGTGTGCCTTTAAGTCATTTCCAACTTATGGAGACTCTAATGCCATATCATGGGGTTTTCTTGGCAAGATTTGTTCAGCAGCAGCTTGCCTATGCCTTCCTCTTCATTGCACTAAATAGAAAGCTGCTTTAACTATAGTTTTTAGTTGTCCCCACATTTTTTCCCCTTCTACAGGCCCCAAGGTGACTATAATTAAATCAAAAATATATAAGTTAAACCATGTTATGGGAGGGGAAAATGAGTTAAATTTTACTAGTTGTATCTGCACTCCAATAATGAGCTCCTGTTAACCAACAAATTAATTTGGTAAGGCTGGTTGAGGTAACGAATTAGCACATCACTAGATATAATTAATTATTTCTGATTTCTGATGGAATCAATGAGGTATTTGCTTTATTTAAAGTTAATAGTTGATTAGGCAAATGAAACGTTGAAAGGGGTCACAAGTGAAATATATAAATTATTATTAAAATATAATGAGAAAGAAGATTATCTTAGGACAACATGGGAGGAGGACTTAGCACAAAAAATAAACGTCCACGAATGGGGGAAAATTTGGAATCAATGCCATTTAAAATTTTATTCTATACGAATAAAGGAGAATTATTATAAAATAATTTGGAAATGGTATTTAACGCCTGTAAGGTTAAGTCATATAAATAAGAATTATTCAAGGTTATGTTGGAGAGGGTGTCAAGAGATAGGCACTTATATGCATATGTGGTGGGGTTGTAAAACTGTAAGGAAATTTTGGCAAATGGTATTTGAAGAGATAAAAGAAATAACAAAAATTGATTTAGAATTTTGTCCAAAGATAGCTTTATTATCTTTATATGATAAAACTAACTGCACCCAAGTTATAAAGGATCTAATTACAAATTTATTAACAGCGGCGAGATTAATGATAGCAAAAAAGTGGAAAGACCAGGGAGATTTACAGATACAAGATTGGTATAGAGAGATATGGCAAATAGCAATTAATGATAAGTTAACTAGTGAAATTAAGTTTAGAAGAGGAATAATCAAGAGAAATGATTTCGAAGCAATATGGAAAACATTTGTACAAAAAGTTTTAGGAAAAGAAGGAGGTGTTTTACCACCAGAGGAAGAGTTACAATTCTGGAGATAGAGTAATAAGAAGATAGGCTCGGGTGATGGGGAGCACTTGGGGGAAGGGGGGAATTATGAAAAATATATGATGAAAAGAAATATGAATTAAAGTTAGATAAAGTAGTAAAGAATGGAATATAAAGGGATATATTATATGTATGGGGAATATAATGTAAAAGTTTTTTTATATATTATTGTAAGGTGAATTTAATCAATATTTTGTTTTATCAATTTATTATAATAACATTTATTAATTTCATTCTACCAATAAAATTATAAAATATTAAAAAAAAGAAAAAAGAAAAAAAAGTAAAGTTACTGTTAATATACAGAGAAGTGCCAAAATTATGTAAAACCCAATAAAGGGTTGGTCCCCTTGCCTTTTGTGGCTACTTGTTTTTAGTTGACTACTTGTAGGCTGAAGTGGGATCTCATGATTTGAAATGGGTTTGTGGTTCCATTAAGCTTTCCCACACCAATAATTACAGCACTGATGTAGATCCTAAATGAAGGTGAGTCTCTCCAGGAGGCAGCAGATCCCATGAGATCTTATGCACCCATCCTATCTGAAGTCTCAAAAAGTCTCCATCTACCTGCCTTTCTGTGTCCACATTGCCTGAAGAAAGACTATTTTCTCTCATACACACTGCATTGTTATATATTTGCAGATCAATTGCTTACTCAGGGAACATATAACCTCACTGACTTTAAATGTTGTGCTTTCCAGCAATCGTTTGTAAGCTACAATTACTGGATTCAATTTCTCTGAGGATACAATTAGTGCTCTGAACCCAGCAGGAGTGGATGAGATACTCAGAGCTGATGATAAGGAGTAATTGCAGATATTGCAATTGAAAATATTCCACCAGTGAAAATTGTATTAGACCGCAACAGTGAAAATCAATTTATATAATATTTAAATTCTAGAACCAGACAATTTCTTCCACAAGAAGATTTGTGACTCAATTTTCACTTTGGGATAATTCCACAGAGTGAGGGGCTCAACAGACCACCCTTTGGAGTGTCCTGCAGCCATCCCTTTCCTTCGCCGGATTGGGACTGTGGCAAATACTCACTGCAGCCCCAATCTGGCCTTTGTGCGGTGCAAAATGAAGCCACAAAAAGTGGCTCATTTTGTGCCAGGGAACAGATGCCCTTGACGCCACTGCTGTGGCTTTTTTGGTTTAAACACTGTACCAATGGAGCACTCTGATGCCCCTGCCATATGTTTGGGTGCATGGAAGAGGCCGGTGTGTGTACACCATGCCCCCATGCCACCAGTCTATTGAACCCCTTAGTTTAGCATGGGCATATAAGTAATATTATAATTGATGGGAAATCACATGCCAGGTCATCTTGGCTGCAGAAAATTACATCTATCCTTTCGAAGGGCATTTTAAAGTGAAAACAGGCTAGTGAAAGCTCTCATATAAATTTCCCACATATAGCAGGGGTTTCTGGAATTTTCAGGATATACAGTGAGATGGTTGAAGTAACATACAGTAGTGATGACAAAACATTCATCTTAAATATCTCAAGTGTGTGTGTGTGAGTACGAACCTTCAAGTTGCCTGTCAACATATGATGACTCCATGAAATTTTATAGTTTTTTCTTGGGTAAGTAATACTCAGAGTTGGTTTTGCCAGTTCCTTCCTCTGAAATACAACCTACAGCACCTGGTATTCATTGGCACCTGGTATTCACCTGGTTGGCAATTTCCCAACCAAATATTAACCAGGACCAATCCTACTTTACTTCCCAGATCAGACAGGATCTGGAACCTTACCCACAGACAAGGTGCATTTTAGCCATCAGTGAAGCCAGATTCAGCTAATCATTTCAGATAACTTGTGGAATCAATATATCTAAATATCTAAAACTGTTCAGTAGAATTAGGGGGAAGATTGCCTTGTGCAAATTAACCTATTGCACTAACTTTTAAGCTTAAAACTACATTTGGTTCAGAAAAATTGTGTCAAAGATGTCTGACACCACTTCATCTTTTAAGAAGGAAATTGGTCACCTCACTTAAATCTTTGCAATGTAATACAGATAATGCTTCCTTGTGGAATCACAAAATCAGAGTCTGAAGAGACTGCAAGGGCCATCCAGTCCAACCCCCTGCCATGCAGGGATACACAAAGTACTTCTGACAGATTACCATCCAGACTCCGTCACTCTCTGAGGCAATGTATTCCACTATCAAACAGCTCTTATTGTCAGGAAGTTCTTCCTAATTTTGAGGTGAAATCTCTTTCCTATAATTTGAACTCATTGTTCCATGTTCTAGTCTCTGGAGCAGCAGAAAACAAGCTTGCTCTGTCTTCAATATGATATCCTTTCAAATATTTAAACATCACAATCATGTCCACTGTTAACCTACTCTTCTCCAGTATAATCATACTTAACCCCTAAGCCACTCCTCATTGGGCATGGATTCTAGACCTTTCACCATTTTGGTCCCCCTCTTCTAGACACACTCCAGCTTGTCCACATCCTTCTTGATTTGTGCTGCCCAGAAGTGGACACAATGTTCCAGGTCTGGCCAAAGCAGAATAGAGTGGCACTCCCCCCCCCAATCTAGACCTATCCATATGGGCAAAAATGATACTGCAAGTCACAGCCTTTGACATATTAAAAGTGACTATGAAGCTATGAATAGGAAGCTAAAGGACGTTTGGGCACAAGGTGTTATTTTATGAACCCTTCCTACTGAAACACATAACCTAGGAATAGAATGAACAAAACTAGAAGTGAACAACCTTAGATGATGTCACCAAGAAAGATTTTGCTTCTTGGACCATGGTCTGCACTTTTGTGAAGGATGTCTGGTAAGAGATGGGTTGTCTCTCACAAATACACGAATGTATTTGCACGAGTCTCAGAAGCCTGATCAGGAGGGCTTTGAACTGAGTAATATGAGGGAAGGAGTCAGTATTCCAGAGGGCAAGGAGAATAGCCTCAATGACACAGAGAATTTGTATGCTAATACAGGACCCCAACAGTAGACATTAAAAAACATGAAGGCTGGACAGAATGACTCATGATTTTAGATGCCTTTATGAGGAATAAACAAGATGAACATGAATATAGGAAGGTAAATACAATATAGAAAGCACCACTAAAACCTATTGGGATTAAATTCATGATCGAAACACAGGGCCACAGCAGGAAAAGTGGCTTGATCCTGGATTTTCTGACAGCAGGTCAAAACCTTGCTTCCACATGGCCCAATCCCAAGATGGGCCAAACACCCACAGGCTGTCCACACTATGCAGCATCAAGCTGCTGTGAGTGGTTATTTTGTTCTGTTATTGCTGCTGCTGCTTCACCATGCATGTGAACCAGCAGAATGGAATGAAGTAACTCCCAAATTTATAGAAAAGTCAGGGAATTCAGTATGTATTTCTTGTGCTCTGATACATTTTCTCATTTCTCTAATATGATTAACAAGAAGAAAGGAACTATTGTGCTGAGACCCACTAAAAACACTGATATAAATTTGGTATAAACATAACAGTAGATCTATCCAGATTTAGGAAAGATTATGATCATCAGGTTGCCCACATTAGTTTCTCCATACTAATTTCCTGTTATATGGCCTCATACAAACCGATGCATTTATTCCAATAAAGATGGCAGCTGATCTCCAAGAGGTATGAATTCCAAACCACTATCATATAATCTGTCCAGGAATGAGACATTTGCTCATACTAAGAATAGTAATTTATCATACCTTGATGTTCAGTTCCAGCTATACTACTAAACTGTGGCATAGTTTTAATATTCTGTTTAATTCATTTTACATCCATCAGTTAAAGCAAACCCTTCCTCCAGAACACCTCTACTCACTCAGTAAATAGTATATTCTCAATATGATATAACACTGGGAACCAAAAGATTTTACATGGTTCTTCCAAATGAGTTGGTTTCATTCATGGGAAAACAGACTCGACGCTTGATTCCTCTCATATGTAGGTGCAGTTCCAGTAAAAGATGGCTGTTTTGAACCAACAGAATATTGCTGTGCAAAAAAGGAACAGATTTTTATATTTTAAAATGTCAGAAGCATGTCCTGGTTTCTATTAAAGCTTTCATAAATGATATATTATAACATAAAAATGTTCTTCACTCTCACTCAACTATAAATAAATAAAGCCCTGCTACCACAGCCCCTACTCCTGAGCAGGTACAAAAGCACACAGATCTAGCATTTGAGATTCAAAAAGGTTTTGTGTCTCTTTTGCTACCATCACCTCCTAACCCTCCATTCCTGTAGATATCAGAGCTCCCTGTTCAAATATTTATTTATTATTCCTCAGTTGGTACTGGACTTGATCCTATGCTATATTGTCGGGGGGGGGGGGCAGACTTTTCGACATTATTTTTATTATAGCATGAGCTGTCATGGACTATTGTCTAGCTTACAAAAGTTCAGGCTGAAATAAATTTGCTAATATTTAAGGTGCCACATAGCTCTTGGGTGTTTTAGGTTCAATGGACTAACACATCTACCCTTGTAATATTGTCCATGGTTTCATCCATCCATGATTTCAAAGAAATCCATAGAATTTCTTTTTCTTTAAGAAGTATTTCATTTACAATTAAACCTATTTTGCAGGTTGCCATTTAACTGGACAATAGCCATATGTTGAAAAATTACATTAAAAATATAAAAGTATCAGAAAAGTAGTAAATAATGCAATGCAGTTTACAAAAATTAATTCTGTAGTGTAGCAGTAATGAATTACTCTTAGGTCTTTCCAATAAGCTGCATGGTCATTTAACTTCTTTTTTTTATTAAATTTTTATTGATTAAAATATATATACAACAGTACAAATACTGATTTATACCAATATCCATACACACACATTCAAATACACATTCAAATACACAACTAACAACACATAAAATCCTACCTATTACTAAAAAATCAAATATAGGTAAGTATACGTATATAATATTTATTTCATTATTTAATGTTTAATATTTGCTGTGCCCATCCATTGTCTTGTCTTTATCTTATCTACTAACCTACCCTCCCTTTATCTTCTAACCTATCTTTCTAATTCCTTCCTTAAATGTTTTCCTCTTCCTCAGCCTTCCTATCTTTCTCCCTGTCCCCTACTCTTCTTTCTTCTTCCTTAAATACCTTCTAACTAACAACTTTCTCTTACCTTCACACTTACAATATTCTTCTAATATCTCTCAAGTTATCTTCCTTATACATCTCTTCTATCAACACCTTTACTCTCGTTCATCCTTCCCTTTCACTCTTGGACACATACATCTATTGACTTCCTCCTACCTTCTTCATATTATAGATCATCATGTTATTTGACTTTCCAAATTTCTCTATTATATTAGTGGATCCTGTTTCCCTTTAGTTCTAAAATAAGAACCATTATGTACAAACCATGAAGTTGACTGAGTTCTCTGTCCCATCTATTTAAATGATACTACAGCTACATCTCCCCATCTTGCCTCTATGTATTTAATTACCATCATCCATTCATCCTCCGTCTGTTTCTTGTCCTCATTTCTTATTGCTTGAGTTAATCTATCCATCATCACAGCTTCATATAATTTAAGTATCCATTCTTCTATTCCTGGGCAATTGTTGCTTTTCCACTTTTGAGCAAAACACAATCACGCAAGAGTAACCAGATAGTACAAGATTTTCCTTTCATTCCCTTTTATATCGTCATCAAAAATGCCCAACAGAAAGGTCACAGGTCTCATTTGTATTTTCTTCCCCATTATAAGTTCAATTTGATTATTAATCATTTTCCAATATTTTTTAGCTTCTTTGCATGACCACCAACAGTGGTAAAAGGTTCTGATTTCTTTTTTACATTTCCAGCATAAGTTATTGTTGTATTTGTAAATTTTTGCCATTTTAGCTGGTGTCATATACCAATGAAAGAACATTTTATAAAAGTTCTCTCTTAGATTCTGGGAAACAGTAAGTTCATAATTGTTTTTCCAGGTTTTCTCCCATTGATGCATCTCTATTGTATGCCCTATTTCTTTAGCCCACTTGATCATATCTTCTTTCTTTTCAAACACAAACAATTGGTCATTTCTGAGGCTTTATGAACAGTTTTGATTATTGTACAGTCACATCTTTTAGTATAGTTTATGAATTCACAGAACATTTATTAATCCATAATGGCATTTACACCTGTGTAAATCAGCAATAGATGTCTAGTCTTAATATGTGAGCTACTTTAGTTCCACAAATTCTGACTGGTGATTTATATATTTCTAATCAAACTGCTTGCCCACAAGTACTGCAACTATTCACATTCTGACCTGCTCAGATAGTTATAGTTTGGATGTAAATATCTCAAGAAGGCTTATGGACATATCTCACTGTACATTCCTCAGCATCCTGCTTCAACAAGCCCATTCTTTTGCTCTTCATAAGAAAACATTTTTCAAAGATAATGATGTGTCTTACCACAGCTGGTGGGCTTCTTTCTCAACCAATCCAGACAGAATTTACACTGACTTTTCTTCCACAACTGTACTATTTTGTGCTATTGGCAACCTCCCCAGGGAAGTAAAATGACAGTGAGTCTCACACACAGCGGATACGAGCCACCTGCTCTCCTATCATCAAGCTGCCTGCCTTCTATAATATGCCTCCTTTATGGAACAATTTTACTCTTCTCAAATGTGTTTCTGTGCTGCAACAATGTTTGTGATCACTTTTTCCCAGCTGTCCCCTGAAACACTTCAGCAACTTTACAAAAGTTATTGAGCCATAGAAGAGGAACTGTTTCTCTTGGACATGCTATAATGTGGCACCAGAGTTCACAGTCTTCAACACTATGGACAATTTGAACTTCAACATCCATAACTCTCCCATCCTTTTAATATAGCCAGAGGAAAAGCATTGTGGGATTTGTCCTCTAAAATATTTGGAGGGCTTAAGGCTGCCAAGACCTGATGTAGCAGGTGGAAAGAGAAGTAAAGAGTTCTTTTCACTATGCATCCTAAGAAAAGGCCAGTAGCTATAAAAAGGCATATATGATCATGACTACACAATCACCCCTCCACATTTCAAGGGTTAGGTACCAAGAACCCCCAGGAAAGTGGAAAAACCATTAATATATCATGTCCCCCCAACATGAATGATAGAGTCCTCTCCCACCAAGAGCATCACCCATCTCTTTGAACTTTGAAACACACCACTTGCCCCACATTTCCAAAGTCATTCAACTTTAAATCTGATGTTAACAGCCACAGCTGCAAAGGATCCACCTTCTCTCCTCCTCCTCCTTTCTCCTGGCCAGACAAAAGAGATATAATATTTTCCTCACTTTGACAAACTTTGCACTCTCCTCATTTCCAAAGTCTTTCCACTGTGAATTCAATGTTTGCAGCCATAACCACATAGAGAAGGTACAGTGTTGCTTTTGTCTGGCTGAGAGAGATGGAGAGGAGGAGGAGAGAGAGAACCTGGATTGTCCTGGGGGTGGCTGCAAACATTGGTTTTAAAGAGAAGGTCTTTGGAAATAAGGGGGATGCAAAGTTTGGCAAAGCAGAGGAATGTACCATGTTGGTTTTGGCTAGCTGAGAAGATTGAGGAGGGAGGAGTGAACCTTTGTGACCTTGTTAAGCAGTAGCTACAATGTCACAAATAGTAAAAACCACAAATCTGAAACCAGCGAATGTAGAGGGCCAACTATACTCTAGGAATATCTAGTTACTTTGGAGAACTCACTTCACTACATTTTTGAAATAACAAACTCATATATCCATCATCTTTCTAGACTAGTTAGAGGCATTGGCTAACAAATAAAGAGGACAGACAAAGCTTTCTTACCCCCTTCCTCTCTCTCCCTCTCCCTTCCTTCCTTCCCACACCAATATATGACAAGAGGAAGTTTGGCATGTTCCTGTTCCTTGTGTTAACAATCTGCTGACCTCCCCTTTCCATTGAATCTCTGCACATGACATCAGGTGGCACTTCACAGAATCCCATAGATGCAACAATGGTTTCAGGGAGACATATGGCTCATATTAAGAGAAGTCATGGCATATATACTGAAGGCACTATGGATCCGTTTCTATATGGATCTTGAACATTAACTGGAATTGTGCAACAGTTATCCCTCTGTGTAAACAAATTCTTAGAAAAGCTTATATCAGAATCTGGCTATGTGATATATGTGCATGGAATCTGTCTCTAAAACCAGTGTCAAAGATCATGGACCTTCACTGGTAACATGTTACCTCTGGAATAGACTTTTCTCTATAACTTCATCTTTATAGAGAATAGAGGCCATCAAGCATATGACAAATTATATTACCACTACCACTTTAAAGGCAAACAACTGAAATTAATTAGGTTTATTTTCCTCCACTTTCCCAGTGACCCATCCATGCTTCATTTAGATTTATCTATCAGATTAATATCTTCTTGTTCTCTGGCAGTTGGGATTGTTTCTCTTTTTAATATACCCTGAAAGCTGTGGTTAAATGAATTACTAACTTCAGTATGAAAGTTTCCATTATGCACTTCTATTCTTCAACAACTAAAAGAGAAAAAGAAAGAGCAATGCTAAAAAAAAAAAAACAGACCAGTTGCCCATAGGCTATCCTATTTGCATAAAGAATGCTCCCCATCAAAAGAAAATTAAAGCCTTTCTCATCTGGATTTAGCATTAACAGCATCCTTTTTAAAAAGGATCCCACTAATATAGAATATCTGTGTGTGAGAAAGGGGGAGGTATACATTTGAGAAAAGCTCTAAGAACTTAAATATCATTTAATTGTTTGCATGATGAGCTATATCACAGGTTTCAGTATTGGACAATACACAGGAGATAAGATTCTCCTGATGTATTGTTTTGTGTTTTGTTTTCTCTTAACTGAACAGCAGCAACACTTCCAGGCTGAGTAGGAAAATAGCAGGGAAGGTGAGGATATTTAACTCTTTTCCTTCTGTTGTATGACTGCTCAAAATCACTCTCACCTCAAGTTATTTTCCCCAGCACAGGAAGAAAAAACTAAATCCAATTGCTAGTACAAATTAGAGAACTGAAGCATGGGCTAGAAAATGACCCAGTTCTGCCTTTATGACATTACAAATCTCCCTGTTGATTTTATGTCTGGCACAATCAAGGCATCTGGGGTCTCCTTCTCCACTCCATGGACCCTTTGAGGCCAAATTGCTGACCAAATCACCTCCATAGAATGCCAAAGCCTCTTTATCTCACACATATCTTCTAATGCCTACAAGATAAAGACTTTCTTCCATAATAAATCCAGATAATTTCCACCCAAGTAGAATAACAGGTATTTCTCAAACAGCAGTGGAAGAAAATGCTGGCAAACCAAGATCTTTTTTTCTTAGCTTATTGTTAGATTATTGATCTGCAAATGCGAATTCACAGCCTTTGCCTACACCTGTCAAGCATCCCAAAAAGCAGTGCAGTAGCCACAGAACAGAAGCAGTCCCTTTTCTCCAACTGACAGAGAAAACCCCATAATGAAAAAAAGAGGGAGAAGGAGAGGAGTTGAGCATTATAGCACTCTTCCCCCTCCATCTGAATTCTGCCTCTTGCCTTCTTCCAAGATGGCAAATGGCAGCCCACACTCTGCAACCACTGCTACAGGTATCATGGAGATAAGGGACTACATTCTGCTATCAATTGCTTTCCTCCATGAAATCCCCTGATTAATTATTTGCATACATTTTTGCTCATAAAAACAATACACGGCTGGAATCCTATTAGGTAATTATGGAAGCATAACTGGGAGTTACACAAAGGATGACCACTGCCATCCTTTGAAGTTCAGAGAGTGTGACTTGATCAAGATCACCCAGTGGGTTTCTATGCTCGAGCAGAAATTGAACCCTGATCTCCAGAGTTGTACTCCAATGCTCAAAACCACTACACAACACTACTGTAGATGTATAGGAACAAAAAAGGCCCCCAATTCCCAGCCATTGTGATTGGTGGGGACCTCTTTCCCTGTTGCTGAGGAAGTGGCTGACTGACATTCTCAATGCTCCCCTCTCATGTGAACAATCTTTGGTGCAAGGGGGGACTGCAAGGGTGGTGCTGTTTCTGCCTGTTGCAATGAAAATGGTTCACAAAAATGGATGGGAATGGTATTCATCTGTTTCCTGAGTAAAAGGGATACAGACCCCATCCATCATAACAGCTATTGCCAGATAAGTGGGTCTTGGGGGTTTTCAGTAAACTTAGAGAAGTATTGAGAGCGATTCCATGGTCAGAAATGCTAAAAAATAAAGGAGTTCAGGACGGATGGGACTTTCTCAAAAGGGAGATACTGAAGGCACAATTTCAAACAGTTCCAGTGAGAAAGAAAAAACGGGAGGTGTCTCAAGAAACCAGGATGGATGACTAAGGAACTTTCAACGGAGCTAAGTTTGAAACGGAACATGTATAAGAAATGGAAAAAGGGGGAAATCACAAAAAAGGAATTCAAAGAAATAGCAGGCATGTGTAGGGGTAAAGTCAGAAAAGCTAAAGCACAGAATGAACTCAGGCTTGCTAGAGAGGTTAAGAACAATAAAAAGGGCTTTTTTGGATATGTCCGCAGCAAGAGGAAGAAGAAGGAAACAGTAAGGCCACTTCGTGGAGAAGATGGCAAAATGCTAACAGAAGACAGAGAAAAGGCAGAATTACTCAACACCTTCTTTGCCTCAGTCTTCTCAGAAAAAGAAAAGGGTGCTCAACCTGAAGATAATGGAGCAGAGGACAGAATAGGGGAATTTCAGCACAGAATAAGTAAAGAGATAGTAGAGGAACACCTTATTAATCTAAATGAATTTAAGTCTCCGGGACCAGATGAACTCCATCCAAGGGTATTAAAAGAACTGGCAAATGTAATATCGGAGCCATTGGCAATAATCTTTGAAAACTCCTGGAATACAGGAGAGATCCCAGCAGACTGGAGGAGGGCAAACGTTGTCCCCATCTTCAAAAAGGGGAAAAAAGAGGATCCCAACAATTATCGTCCAGTTAGTCTGACATCAGTACTAGGAAAGATTCTGGAGCAGATCATTAAACAGAGAGTCTGTGAACATCTAGAAGGCAATGCCATAATCACAAAAAGTCAACATGGGTTTCAGAGAAACAAGTCATGCCAGACAAACCTAATCTCTTTCTTTGATAAAATTACCAGCTTGGTAGATGAAGGGAATGCTGTGGATATAGTATAACTTGATTTCAGTAAGGCCTTTGACAAGGTTTCCCATGACATTCTTGCAAACAAGCTGGTAAAATGTGGGCTAGACAAAGGAACTGTTACATGGATCTGTAATTGGTTGACCGGCCGAACCCAAAGGGTGCTCAACAATGGCTCCTTTTCATCCTGGAGAGAAGTGACCAGTGGGGTCCCACAGGGCTCTGTCAGGGCCCAGTGCTATTCAACATCTTTATCAATGACCTGGATGACAGAATTGGGAGCATACTTATAAAATTTGCAGATGACACCAAATTAGGGGGAATAGCTAATACCCCAGAGGACAGGATCAAGATTCAAAATGACCTGAATAGACTAGAAAGCTGGGCCAAAGCTAACAAAATGAAATTCAACACAGAGAAATGTAAGGTATTGCACTTAGGGCGGAAAAATAAAATGCACAGATATAGGATGGGGGACACCTGGCTGAATGAAACTACGTGTGAAAGGGATCTAGGAGTCCAAGTAGACCACAAGTTGAACATGAGTGAACAGTGTGATGCGGCAGCTAAAAAGGCCAATGCTATTTTAGGCTGCATCAATAGAAGTATAAGTGTCTAGATCAAGAGAAGTAATAGTGCCACTGTATTCTGCTCTGGTCAGGCCCCACCTAGAATATTGTGTCCAGTTCTGGGCGCCACAATTCAGGAAGGACATTGAGAAACTGGAGCGTGTCCAAAGGAGGGCGACAAAAATGGTGAAGGGTATGGAAACCATGCCCTATGAGGAACGACTTAGGGAGCTGGGGATGTTTAGCCTGGAGAAAAGAAGGTTAAGAGGTGATATGATAGCCCTGTTTAAATATTTGAAAGAATGTCATATTGAGGAGGGAGCAAGCTTGTTTTCTACTGCTCCAGAGAACAGGACCCGGAACAATGGATGCAAGCTACAGGAAAAGAGATTCCACCTCAACATTAGGAGGAACTTCCTGACAGTAAGGGCTGTTCGACAGTGGAATGCACTCCCTCGGAGGGTGATAGAGTCTCCTTCCTTGGAGGTCTTTAAACAGAGGCTGGATGGTCATCTGTCAGGGATGCTTTGATTTGGATTTCCTGCATGGCAGGGGGTTGGACTGGATGGCCCTAGTGGTCTCTTCCAACTCTATGATTCTATGATTCTATGATTCTATGATGTGAGATTCATTACATAGCTATGTAACTACAGTAGTTGCACAGCAATGCAGTTCACTGAGGATTCTGTCTGGGGGGGGGGGGTTGTCCAGGGGTGTATGTAAATTGGACCATGGGACATGCCTCCCAAAATAAGATCACATTATGGGTTCTCCGCATCCAGCCTCCCAATTCAAACTACATCAACCCAGCACAACCTGCCCTTACAGAAAGAGTAGCCATCTGCTGCAATACATTGCTCTAATTTTTACTCTCATTTTGAACTCATTTTTTTCAAAAGCAAATCTCTGCAAGACTAGGGATAATTCTTCAAGCTGCTACGGTAGTATCTTTGTAATTTTTCCTCAAAGCAAAATCACCCCACTGACCTCTCCCACATACACACACTGAGAGATTAAATTCTAGAGAGATTTAAAAATAATTTTTAAAATGTGAATTGACATTGGGGGAATGAAAGGACCATGTGTGGAATGCAAAGCAGAAATACATCTGGAGGCAAAATGGGGTGGGCAGTGGAGGAATCGTTCATACCTACAAACTAATGTCACAACAAACATCACAAGTATCCACAAATGAACCAATATGTGCCATTTTTTTATTTAGGTTTTTGAGAAAGTGAGCACTTGGCAGGAGAAGTGACAAGAGGTGACATGACATGTCAAGAAGTTACATTAAACAATGTGACACAATTCACTCAAAATGATCCTGTCTGGAAGAGCCCTGAGATTTTAGTTTGCTTAATTTAGTTATTTTAATTTTCATTTCACATTATATTTCACTTATTTTAAAAATTCATGTTACACATTTGAGTTTTCTATTAGGTGGCTTTTCTGCCTGAGCATATTCTGGGGCATCCTGCCCTCTATCCATACAGTTTTTCATCATATTATCATATTTTAGAATTCTATTTTGCCTTCTGCCAGGTTTGGGTGATAGCTCAGATCTTTTCTTTTCTTTTTTACTTTTAAAATCACACATTTCTTTGTCATTTTAGGGGATTTACATAAAAGATAATGTCATGAAGAGAGAAGGTGGTGGAGGATTTTCAGGCACTCTGTTAAAAGTCATTGTGACAGTAAGGGAACTATATCCCTGCATTTAACACTGCATAAAGTAGGCATTAAGAGCAAAACTTTGAACATAATTTAAACCACACCAGTCTTGTTACCCTACTCTCCCCACTGGGATGGAAGGGCTGAATTTTCTTGACTGCCTTATCAGAATTATTGGATATGAACCTGAAGCAGGAGAGCTCAGGTAGTAGAGATGGGTGGGACCAGAGGTTACATGCTGAGATTGGCCGAGATTGGCCACAAATCTCAGCATGGGGTGCTGTGATCCAGATGTTGGGTTATAGCACTGCCCTCAGCTACCTGGGATATACATATGAAACAGTGAAAGTCCCAACTTGGCTACCATAGTGCAGTGCATACAAGAACAGTATGTTGACACAGTGGCAGAAACTGCAAGTATGGGCTGAATTTTCTTGCCTTTTGAGATTTATGGGATGTGAACCAGAAGCAGGAAAGCATAACTGGAAGGGGGCTGGGTGGATGAAGCCTTCCATCTACTTAACACCTTTTGAGTACTGCAGTAGTTTCTAAAAATTACTGGTTCCCTTTTGGAACCTTGTATCATGTACAGATTTTTTTTTAATAAAGTTTGATTCTCACCATGTGCTTTTTTATTCTGCTACACAGTTTTGGGGCAGTGCAGGAGTAGCACACTAGCTATTCCAAAGGTTAGGGTCATAAGATGTACAATGGACCCTCCACATTCGCTGGGGTTAGGGGCACAGGACCCCCGTAAAAGTGGGAAAACTGCAAATTAAAAACCACTATTTTTTATCTGAGAGAACACCTTTCTAGGAATCTCTAGGTCGTCCAGAGCAATTCCGTCATCAAGATCTGCAAGAAGTTGACCATGAATTGCACTGGAGAACCTACAAATGCCTAGAGAAGTGTTTGCTCCAGGAATATCCTACACCTAACCTCCTGCATGACTTTTGGCAGAAGCTGACAATAGAATCACACTGGAGGACCTAGAGATTCCTAGAGAGATATTAATCAAATCAGCGAATAATCAAATCTGCAAAAGCCAAAACAGGAAATGTGGAGGGCTGACTGTTTTTCAATAGTATCCCAGAGACCTAGGAAGTGCACAACCACATCTCTCTCACTATTCCATATTGCAATGCTTTAATATTAATTTGTGCAATTGGTTTCCTCTCATTAGAATGTTTAGTTTCCCCTAAGATAATTTTGCTCCATCCCGTCAAGTATATCCAACAAAGAATAGAAACACATTTCAATCTTCATAGTTTTAAAAAGTGAAAGATTTCTCAAGAGAGCCAAAAGAGATTTTGTATGCATTGCTCATCCAAATCTTATAGCTATGTGTGCACAAGTAGAACAGAAGTAGAGGTCAGAGTAGAATAAGAGGGAGGGATGCATCGAACACTGTTTTATACAAGTCTGCATTTACTGAACATCTCATCAAGGAGCTGTGTCACAAGGGGAATGAAGTTGAATTGTTTTCTAAAAGTTTTCATTTACTGAAAACTTCATCCAGCCAAATAACAGAATAAATCGGTTATTCATCCACTAAGATGGAAACAATCCATCCAACACTTCCACTTTTTAATATTCCATGCACAAAGCAGGAGTCATGATCATTTTCTATTTTGTGGACTTAAAGAAATATGCAAAAATTTATCATGCAGGATGGCAATAGTCTTCCAGATGGACCAAGCAATTCACTGCCATCTTTTAAAAAGGGGGGGAAATGTAGCAATTAGATTTTTTAGAACATTTTTATTTTGCACATGAAAATGAAATTAAGTTTAGAGTCCCTTTCAAAGAGTCTGGTTTATTAGTTTCATCAGTCACAGAGAACTTGAACACAAAGAAGACTCCACTTTAGACCTCTTTGATCCGTTTGGAGAGGTCTAAAGCTGATGAAGTAGGGTGCAATACACATAGAAACCTTTGGGGAAGAGCCTTATCTAGAAATGGAAAATTGTCAAAACTTTGAAGCCAAGAGGAATCTACTCTGTTTTTCTCCCCAGAGCCATGTGTGTTTTAAGAAAACCATAAAATTTTAGAAAATTGGGGAAATGTGATATTACTATAATTTTGTTACTTTGGGAACATAAAATACATTGTGTATACATTGGGTTGGCATAAAAATATCATATTTGGAATATTAAAAGCATAGTCTGTTCAAACAGTGATTACAATTTGAATTTCCTTTTCAATTTTTTTTATTTTTGTTGTTACAAATAGAGCTATAAAGTATAGAACTGTAAGGAGCACCTGAGGTGTAAGGAACCTCTTTGATTTTTACAGTTTATAAAGAGCAAGCACAAAGCCCCAATAAAGCAGAAAAAACTATCAACATCTGTAAAACAAAGAAAACTATTTTGTCTCCCATAGTTCTCCATAACATCAGGGAGACATAAAGCACTTGTTTACATAAACTGATAAAAATGAAACCAAGTCCAAGGAATGCAATGACATGATATTATACACAATTTTACTTAAAATCTTTCTCTAACAGCTTTTAGAAATAATTTTGTGAGAGTAAATATATGAACACCTTGCCTTAAATATTTTATCATTCCAAAAGAAAATATTCCACAATTCTTTTTCTGTCTTTCTTTCTTTTTCAATTTTTCAATGCCCCATCATGTTTTTCCTGTGTTGTTTTTTTTCTGGGCCATATCCCCACTTTGAGTCCTCAGGTGTCCTTCAGAACACATAAATAATACAATGGATTGCTTCTGCCACATTTTGGGTACTTTTTGGCATAATACCTGTGAGATGAATGAAGTTGGAAAAAGGTGAAAAGTCTCTCTAAAATAGAATAGAATGGCCTCTGCTTATGCTCCATGTTTTTACAGCAGTAGTTCAGTTTCTTAAACATTGTTTGTTTTGATACTGTTTTGTAAGGCAATCATTAACCTCCAGCTGCTTTACTGTAGCAGTAAAGCATGGAGTAAATATATGTGAAATGTCAGTAATGTGGGAGGTTGATTTAATCCTTGGGGTCCTATCCATGTAAAGAAATATTATCATCATAAAAAGTATCTGATCAGTTCATCTAATGGAAATTAATAGTCTCAACACTTTATAATAATTCCAATATGTGTACTGCTGTATATATAAACTACTTGGAACATTTATATAGCAGAAATCAAGTAGTGTCCAGCTGCTGCTTTTTCGTAAGGGAAATAAGACCTCTTATTCATTTGCTTCCTTCTCCCAGGAGAACTATTATCTGATTTTTTTATAGTTGGCATTGAACTAAGGATGCTACAACACTGATTTTGGCCATCACACCAGAAGTCAGTTAAGTACCTGACAAATATGGCAAACTAAATTACAAGCATCAGAAAATGCCCCAGGGTATTCAGGGATCTTTTAGATTCCATAATTCTCTGGGGGTGTCCATCTTAATTGGAAAAGGTCCACTACCATTAAACCAGACTTCACAAGGTTGCAAGGTGATTCCCAGACCTGAATGCCTGAACCCCTTTCTCCATTCCTCATATCAAGCTGGAGGAATGTCAGGGTGAGGCCAGTGCCTTAAAAAAGAGAGCATGAGCACTGTGACACTGCAAGTGAGCATGTATGTGCATGTAGACAGAGGTATCTTGCTATGCCCTGGTGTCCTCCACTGCTGCTGGCTGCTTTGGAGCAGTTAGTATAGACCGGGATGCAATTCTTCAATAATTTTGTTCACACTGTGGAGGAAAAAATAATTTATTCAGCTTTCTCTCCCTTTGAAAACTGTGCAGCTACTCTAGCTAGAGTTCCTTAGTTGAGTGTGATGGTGGACTAGATGGGTTATGAAGCCCCTTCCAATTCTGTAATTATTCTATGGTTCGCATAGCAGGAATAAAATTGGTTGGCAAATTAGCCAAGTCTCTCCCCCAGAGAAACATTGTTTTCCTATGCTTCTCCCCATCTCTCATCATTATTATTTATTATTAACCTTTATTTATGAAGCGCTATAAATTTACACAGTGCTGTACATACAATCTTTTTAATTAGACGGTTCCTTGCCCTCGGGCTTACAATCTAAAAAGACATGACACAGAAGGAGAAGGGAGTGGTGGAGGGAAAGGGTAAGAGGTCCAGCAGTTCCCCTCTACCTCCATGGCCTGGACCAAGGCAGATGGACTGGAGGGAGGGCTTGGCTTCATAATGGAAGGTTAATCATTTTCCAAGGAAAATACATACTCTCAAGTAGGATAATACATATAAAATACATAGCAATACAGGAAATGATTCGATAAAACAGATAACAAAAATTGGAAATGCAAAAAGGAGGAGGGCACCTTCTTCCATTGCTGGTGGTCTTGCAGGAAAATTCAGAAGTACTGGGACATGGTAAACAGAACATTATCAGATATATTAAATTGTACTCTACAAAAATTGCCAGAGATGTACCTGTTGAACATGTTCAGTGAAGATATTGAGAGGAAATTTGGTAAAATATTGTATTATGCAATTACCTTGGCAAGAATATCGCTAGCTAAAAAAATGGAAGTCAGATGAGGTTCCTGATAGAAAAGAATGGCTGCTGAGCTTGTATGAAGCCATGGAGATGGACAAACTAACTTGTATCATGGCCATATAGTGGTGAGGGGCAGGGGGATCACTGAATCACAGAACCACAGAGTGGTTTTTCAGCTGATGGGTAGCTGTATAGCCTCATTTTGAAGACATCCAGAAACAGAAACCTCACCACTTCTCTCAACAATTGCTTCCATTCCCAAACTGTTCTCACTGGATGTTATCATCAGACAAGGGAAATTGGAAGTATAATCCAATGGCAATCCGAACACAATCATGGGGTTTAACATTATTGCGTGATAGACTACCACACACAATTTCGGGCAATGGGAAGTCAATTCGAACGCAATTCGAATTCACATAAATTCGCTGAGCAAGTGAATTCACATGAATGTGTTCTGGCCCCACTTTCTTTTCATTCAAAATTAAGAGAAATTCCTTCCGTGTGATAAACTCCACTGTCAAGAAGTTCCTGCTAATGTTCAATTGAAATCTACCCTCCTGTAACATAAAAACATTAGATCTAGTTCTATTCTCAGAGGCAGGACAGAACAAGCCTGCATCATCCTCTTTGTGACAGACTTTGAAGTATTTATAGAGTGTGATCATATCACTCTTGGGTTCAGCCAAGGTTCATCCAGCTATGTTCAGAGAACTGGACTCACAATACTTCAGGCATCCACTTTAAACTCCCGAGGCTCCTCTTGATGACATAGTTGATGATGACATTGGTGGTGTTTTATAGCCAGATATCAGAACCTAGACAGATAATTGTCAACTAGCCCTACTCTACCTCGGCCACTACATGGCCATGTTGAGGAGTGCAGCAAAATGGTGGGCCTCTGGGGAATGTGAGAGAGGGAATGTGATACTACATCTTCTCAATGCAAAATCTCAAGGTGTGGGCTTCTTGTGGGGATGGGGGCTTTGGCTAGGATTTTCTTTATCCTGAAACTTGAGGAACCCCTTTTTTTCATTTTCCCCACTGAATCTTCAAACATTTTTTCCATTCCTACAGTGGACTCTCCAGAGGGAATATGAAAAAAATGACCACATATATACAAATATCTGCTTGAATACCTGCACTATGAAACATGTGACAATGGTTGGTCAGGTTATGCAACTGTGGGATTCCATAAGGGAGGTTGACCCACCTAAACATTTGAGTTGTGGTGCTGAAGAGAGGCTTAGAATCCCTAAAGCCAAAATTAAGTACCTTTGTAGAAGAGCAATGTTATACAGATTGAAGAGAGGATACCCTGATGTCTGATTCATCTAATTTTAATGTTGAGGACATAGACTGAATTGCTCAAGTACCACTAGCATGAAAGTGGTAAACTAAAAATCAGACACTGAAGCCAGGATAATACAGGGTTAAACATTGTTTAGTAGTGAGCTGGTGCAGCAGTTGTTGATCAATGCAAAGTAAGAGGAAACCCAACATGAGGAAATAAAGGGGCCATTAATTAGTCATTGTGTTTATTCACTTTCAGCATTTATCACCCTTACAGGTAAGTATCCCACATGAGAACTAGCTATTTGGGGGTCATTTTGACCAAGGATATTGGCCAATATCTCCACTACAATTATTTACCAATAATTAAAGGAATTAGATGTAGAACATCTAAATAGTCAAATACAAAACTGCCATTGGTAAGAGAAATTGCAACTATCATGATGCAGCTTCTGTCCAGTCTTTTTCCCCCCAGACAATTCCATTAATACCAGGCCAAATTTACTAGGTGACAAAAATGGTCAGTGATTTTTGGTGGGACACAGACCAGCGCTTTGCGCCAGCCTGGATATGTGCTAGGGTTGCCTCGGGGCATCCTTTACAGACGTCCTGCAACCCTAGCATATAACTGCGGCAGCATAATGGCAGCGCCCTGTAAACATGGGCATCACCATTAGGATGTCACAACCACACCACGTTCAAACAATGTGGCGCAGGCGTGATGTATGCACACCACCTCAGGCTGCTATGGCGGCCTGGCAGCGGCATGCAAAAGAGCTCCTAAACGGAGCTCCTTTTTGCCATGTGTATCACTGGCGTGGCCTTTAAACAGCCACGCCAGCAATGCAGAAGAGAAAGGGGCCGAGCAGCCCCTTTCTCTCTTTCCCCACACCTGTCGGGGTGTCCTTGGGGCATGAAGCCCCAAGAACACCCCTTTCCAGGCTGCAGGGAAGCGGTGTTTTGCCACTTCCCCAAGGCCTGGAAAAGCAGTGGATTGGGGCCTCCAGGGCTGCCACTGTGGCTGCCCAGGCCCTGATCCAGTGGGGATTGCAGCGCCTGCAGGCCACCCCAAAGGGGCAGTCTGTATCCCGCCTTTGTTTTTGTTGGGGAAAAGGTAGATTTCCTCCCTACAAAAAGTCCAACACAGTAATAAGGACAGTGGATGGCTGTCAATTCCAAATTTAAAATTATATGTTGATGCTTTTAAGTTCAAACATATGGTACACATGACTTGCTGCAATGGGTAAATAAGGACATTTGCAGTGAGACAAATTATAATGATTCAATGCCCTTCTGTTCCCTGCACAAGTAAACAATTGATAATTCATTATCTATTCTCAATAGCTACTCTGAAGATATGGAAATGCTGGGCTGAAAAACTGTCACCACATCTTTCTCCCATATGCCTCTTTATTAATCATCCAGAGTTCTCTTTTGTGGACAAGGGAGAACAATTTGAGAATGACAAGTTTATAAGAATCCACACTATTCTTGATTTGTTTCAGAGAGGTTCACCAAATATATATTTATTAGGTATTAAATTTGGCTACAAAACTTGATTTTTGGCAAAGTTGAGATCCCTTAGACTGATTACAAAATTTGAAGAAATATGGCTGTCATCATGTTAGTGTCATTGTTGTGTGTCTTCAAGTCGTTTCTGACTTATGGTGACCCAAGGCAAACCTGCCACATGGTTTTCTGGTGCTGAGAGTGTATGACTCAGTCAAATTTACCCAGTGGCATTTCCATTCCTGAGGGAGGAATTGAACCCTGGTTTCCAGAGTCATAGTCCAACACTCAAACCACTACACCACACTGGCTTTCATTAGTACTGCATGCAAGTGTAAGTCAATCTTGCAACTGTGTGTCCCTATTTTTGATTAATGAGAAGAAGGAGATTTCTTTCCTTCATCTGCAGTGGTGAAACCACCATCTTAACCTACCATGCAGCCACCGAAGCCCCCTACCCACCGTTCTGTGCCAAGTGGAAAGAAAAGGGGCTGGAGAAGCATTGGGCTATGTTCTTAAAGCCAGCCATGAAATGATTATAGCAGCCATTAAAAACCTCCCAAGAACCACAGCAGACCTCAGTGGCTGATGTAATCACTTTATGATTGGCTTCAGGGATATAGAGACTTTGGTAATCTCCTCTATTTGTCAACAGGGACAGAAGGCCATGGAGCAGGGAGCTACAGAGATGCCATGGTAGGTCCAAGGATTTGGAAAATGGATCTGTTTATGAGCCATTTATACGAGCTATGCTGAGCAATGCAGGATTGCAGACTATGTGTCACATATAATTTTGAATCTTACATGTCTATAACTGAATTATTGATTTTTCTTATTTTTAGGTACTGCTTTATTGTGTTTCCTGAAAAAGAATTGTCTTCACATGGCAATCAGAGAATCTGATGTGCTGGTAATATCCATTTTAATATCATTTACTTATGCCCTCAACAAATTATATGTAAGACATAGAAAAATTAGACAATGGTGTTCAAAATGCCTTTGTTTTTATTACAATGATGTTGTACATTTTATTTGAAATGTTATGTTAGTGTTCATGTTGTTGTAATACTATTTAAAAAAACAAAGAGATCTAGCTGTTTATATTACATACCCATGTCCATAAATCAATGTGCTGACTGTTTTAAGATTTGTATCTAAATTAATTAGATCGACAATATCAACACTTTCATTATTCCAGATGTAAACTTTTAATTCTTCCAGAGGCGATCTTAATGTTCCTGTTCCAAGCATAATATTTTAATTTATTCTGCTCTAACTACCAGTGATTCCTTAACATGCAGAATATCACAGAGGAGTTTCAACTGTTGCTAACAGTAATCAACAGCCACACTTTAATGCACATCCACTGAAGGAAATACGTGACATACTTTTTCAGTGTATTCAACATTCATGTACCTGGTTCTAATGGGAATTATTTAATAAAAGCATATTGACTTTATGTTTGTGTAGATTATTTCTCAAATTAGGCAGCTCCTCATTCAGATTCAATTGTGTGTTACAAGCGATGGAAGGTTTATTCAGCACTTAACAGTAAGTTCTAGGATCACTGCTTTATTATACATTTTGTCAAAGGAGGAAGAAGAATGGGGGGGGGAGTATTCATATACTGCAAATGCTCTCACATGAATTTAGTACAGCTCCTTACAACACTCCTGCAAAATTAGTCAGTGTTTTTAATTTATCCCTATATTGCAGATGGGTGGGGTGGGGGGAAATGGCTGAGAAAAGGGGCAACTTAATGAGTTTATGGCAGAAACAAGATTAACCAGGGATGTTCTGACAGCTCAGACTTTCAACCTTCATTACCATACATTTCTACATCATTTTCATGGATGGGGGTAAAGAATGAATGAGTTTATGCTGTATCTGAATATCAGAGACTATAACAACAGCAATAAGGAAATTCACCTCTTTATCTAGGATTGTGGATTCTGTGAATGAAAAAAGAAGGCTGGGTACTACTCCACATATTTGCAATGGTGGTAATAAATTGGAGAATCCCAGATGAAAATGCCCTACAGCTACTAAAGTTGTCTCTCACTATACAGTGAGTTGGCCCTTCTTATACATGTTTTTTTTTTTAATACACTGATTCAAGCATCCACGGTTTGAAAATGTTCAAAAAAAGTATACATTTCAAACATCAAACCTTGATTTTTCATTTTTTATAAGGGACACCATTTTGCAGTGCCATTCTATTTAATGAGACTTGAGCATACACGGATTTTATTATACATGGGGGATCTTGGAACCAAATCCCAGCATATAACAAGGGTCCACTGTACTTTTAAAAACTGAAATACTTTCTTTTCACTACATGTTTCAAGCTGTCTTGGCATCATTTTTTAAAAAAGCAGTAGCATCAGTACCTACCCATTCATCCACCTCCACATTCACATCATGCACAGTTGCACACACATAGAGCTGATTCATGAAGACTGAGTCTAATGATATGAAGACTGGGAAGAACTCTGCAATAGGAAAGTAAAAGAACAGAAGTCAGAATTAGGCTCTGAGAACTGCCCAAAATCAGTCCATGAGCCAGAGCTTTGCCACCCATGTTTTAAAAAATCTTCCCTGCTCCCCGTCCTCACATGCTGACTACATTCTGCAACATGGCAGGACTGGCAATGAACCATCCCTTCCATAAACAGTTTGTGCCATGTTATCTCCATGAGTGAAAATTTGATAAGATTTTCTATCAGTGATATTCTCCATCTCAAAATAAGACCATTTTGCAAAAATGTATGTTTAGTCTATGAAACCAAAATGAACATAGTGATAAATACACCATTAACCTTTTGAACAGTAACGCGTTTCATGATAAATGATACACTTAGTACTGCAGGAAATCAGAAGGTTATTGACATTATGCCTCAGACAACTCAGAGAACTTTAATCGGAACTCTTGTACCTACAAAGCAAGTGTTGTAATTCAGCTTAGGCCTCAGGCTTCTTTCCAGCTAATTACTTGGATGTCTCTTACTTCTAAAGATTTTGTTTCTGCCAAACATCATCAAATCAAAAGGATTTTCTCTATTTCAGTATACCACATACTGTTCCATAGAGGAAAAATACCAGATTGTGTCTATTGTTTTGATCTAAAGAGAGTTTATTAACTTTTGAAAGTATTTTTTGTTCCAGAAAAAGTGATTTGATCGATCAAACTGACACTTAAATTTGATTAAATTCACTCTTACCTCAAGTATATAGAAATGTAAAACTTTGGAGATTATCGCACTGCGTTCTGAGAACGTTCTGATCACGTGATGAGAACGGAACGCATTTGAGAATACCGCACGTATGTGTTCCAATCGGGTTCTCAGAACGCTTAAATGTGTTCCAAATGTGTTCCAGGAGGGAACGGATTTGAATGTGTTCTGAATGTGTTCCCAGAGAGCTGAAACGTGATGAAAACGTTCCAAGAGAAGTGTGTGCGGTATTCTTATCCGTTCTCAAACCCGTTCCCTCATTCCTCTGTCTTCTGATTGGCTGAAAGAATGACAGGCAGGGAGGGAGGCAGGTAGGCGAGCGACTGCAGTGAGGGAAGGTGTGTGTGTGTGAGGGGGGAAAGAAGGAGGGAGGGAAGGGAGGAAAAAGGGAGGAAAGGTGGGACAAGGAAGAGAAGAGGAAAGCAGGGAAAGAGAGGGAAAGAAGAGACCAGAGCAGAGAGCAAGAGGGAGAGGGTCTGGCTGCTTCTCCGGGGGTCTCTAGTGTCATGTCCAGTGGGGCTCCTGTGCTGTCACAATGCAGGAGGCAGGGATGCCCAGGACCTTCTCCTCCTTCCCTCCAGGAGGGAACCCACAAAAGCTCCTCTGTTTGGAGCACCACACAAAAGCAAGCAAAAAACCCCCAGAATTCCATAGCAAAGAGCCAGACAAGAGTTAAAGCGGGGAGGGAAGCTCACAACCTGAAGGCACACATTACATGCACACACACAGGAGCAAAAGGGTGTCAAGCTGCCAAAAAGGGGAAATGGGATGACAGCAGAGGACTCTTCTTTTCTAACCGGTTTAAAGAGCTGCAATGGCTGTCGGGGCTCTGCCCTTGGTCCAGTCCCCTCCCTCTCCCTCCGCTTGAAGGGACCTCCGTGGAGCTCCCTTAAAGCCCAGGCTGCCAAGGAGGGGACTCTGCCCTTGGCCCATCAAGTTACATAGGTTTTATCCTATTTTCTTCAAACATATGCCAGCATATGAAGCCCCAACGTTTTATAGGGGCTTGCCTTCTTTCCCTTCCAAGAGAATCCTCGGACTCCCTTCGGAGGGAAGACAAGATGGGGGGGCGCTTGCCTTCCTTCCCTCCCAAGAGAATCTTCGGAGGGAAGACTTCTCAGTGAGGCTGAGAAGCACTCTCCCGGCCAGAGTCCCTAGGCTTACTGAAATCCCCCACCTCCCTTCCCCATAGAAATCAATCCAAAAACTGAGTTTAAAAGGAGCAGAGGAGAGCCCTTTGGGTCTGCATCTGGGAGAGATTTTAAACTCCGTTATTGGATTGATTCCTATGGGGAAGGGAGGTGAGGGATTTCAGTAAGCCGAGGGACTCAGGAGAGGCGAGCTCCATGGCCCAAGCCTCCCTTTTCCCTCTTTCCTGGGGGGCAGCGCCTCTCCCGAGGCGTCCAACCACTGAGTGGCGACGTCATCAGAACACAGCCCACAAAACTTAATACAGCAAACTGTTCTGAGAACGGTTTCAAGAAAAAGGAATCGCAGTGCGGTAAACTGCCGTTCTGATCCCGTTCTGATCACGTTTTGATTTCTAATGCGGTAATATCCGTTCCAGGAACGTTTTCATCACGTGATGATATGGAACGTTCTCAGAACGCAGTGCGATAATCTTCTTAGTTTTACTTGTAATTTAGCCCAAATATATATTTCTATACATTTCTCTATATATGATTTAATTTTTTACCTCCTCCTTTGATTGATTTGGTTTCTTAAAGCTGCTTCACATTGGGAAATTTGACCACCAATGGGAATCATGAAACTGTCCAGACGAAGATGAACTGCAGCTCCCAGCATTTCTTACCACTAGTTCTCCTGGCTAGAGCTGCTGGGAGTTACAGTCCAACAGCATCCACAGCACCACGTGTTCCCCACCCCTGCTTCAGACACAGGCTCATGATGACCACGACATCCAAAATCTACAATTATCTACAAATTTGTCAATGCAAACTTTATCTGTAAAGACTCCCCAGTTGTTCTCTGTTTTCTACTAATGAAGGAGTGTGTGCTTCACTCAAGTTGCAAAGAGTTCTGAATTAACAGTAGGACTTTATATTTTCAAAAAATGGAGGTTCAGAGTTTTCTCCTTTCCTTCCTCCTAGCATGCTGAGGGAGGGCCTCCTTTAGGCATCATGTCAACAGTTAGAAACAAATACAAAGTCTGATGTTAACACCTGCAGACCTTCTCTCATCTGTCACATCTCAGGTCACCATGCAGCTAACTTAACAGTAACATCAAGTCAATCCTATACCTTGTTTTTATTTTTGTAACATGTTAGCTGATGAAGTGATCTGGAGGTCTCAAAACCTTGCACACATTTTGTACACTATCAATTGGTCTAATAAAGGTAGTTAACTGAATATGGATCATCACATTTTAATTATGGCCAATGTAGCTATTTTTGGAAGCCCCCCCCCCCCATTCCCCTAGTTCCTGCAAATTCAAGGACCAAGTTCCACTGTTTTCATATCTTTTTTATCTTTCTGGCTAAACTAGATAAGATACCAAATGCATTACTGGAAAGCACATTAGGTATTAATTAATAACAGGGATAAAATTCCACACATACACAATAAGTGTTGGAAGTAGGGAGTTTCCTTTTGCATGTTGAAGGGATGATTTTACAGGATTCTGTAGGGATCACTTAGCAGGGAGAAATGTGCATGTAAAATACAACTATGAGAAATACTCAATCACAGTAGGGTTGCCAGATCTCAGGGCCTGATTTCTTTCCCCCAGTCCTCAGGGTAATGGTGAGGAATCTCAGGGTGAGAACACTGCCTTGAAAAATATGTATTTTCCTCATTTGTTAGACTTGGGGGGAGGGCTTATTTGAAAGTCATACCCTATGCAATTGCATTTCTGTAGTCAATGGGCAAATATATGATGCCAAACCCCATCCATTATTGGGAGAAACTCCCCCACTGATCCCTCACATTAGATAGCCTAAGAAGTGCTGCTATGGGGCTCTCAGGCACTGCACTTTCCATTTTTGCTTTTCCAGGCCAACCTCAATTCTGCTCCATACAGATATATAGTAGAGCCAGGGATCACAAGGTGAAAGCCTCAAGACTTTTAGACCAAGGACTATGGGGTCATTCATCACCTCCCTTGGATTCCTCTACTCCCTCTGAGTTTGGCGGCAATTCCCTTTAGTAACAGGAGGGGGGATGAATTTTTCCAGAAACAACATTTTGTTATGGGCCTTCCTCACTGGAGTCACTTGGACTTGACTAAGCAAGACCCTCTAACTCTGTAGAGCCACAACTGGCCATATGATTTACTTTAAGAAAGAAAACCTCTGAGTATCAGCTAGATGAGAAAACACATGGCATAACTTTACAGCAATCACCTCTTGTTAAAGTATAAAAATACTCCTACGTGATTCTCCACATAATTTTCCAGTGTTTGACTCAAAGGACAGCACAAAAGGGCTTTGTGACTGCTCTCGCTTTGACCTACAGAATGAAAATTTCAGTCACGCTAATGCCTTTACTTTGTTTTCTTCAAAACAGCATGTTTTCATTGCCCTTAAGAGGCACAATTTCCATTTTTCCTCAAAGAAGAAATGAAATCTGTTACCCTGTAGCCTTTTCTCATGTATTACTCTTTATTAATTTTTGGTTCATTGATGAGTGGGACAGTTAGAAAACAGCAAATGTTTAGGAAGTAGCAGTCCAGCATCTCTTTCTCTCTCCCTCTCCCTCACTTCCTCTATGTTAGTGTAAGTTTGTGTGCATCTTTCATTTTTGTTTAAGAATAACAGTCATTTCCCCTAACATCTGTGGATGACAGATACCTCTGTAGTCTCTGTTGAAGCACCTATAAAAATAAAGATGAATGGCCTGAATGTTATTGGCATATCCAAATGCTGAATAGTAACTCAACCGTACCGAAATGCCATTGATTCAATGGGTCTACTGTAGTTGGGAATAACAACAAGAATCCAGGTCTATCTTTTTACTGTGCTGCTAAATGCCAATGTGGTGTAGTGATTTGGGTGTTGGACTAGAACTCTAGGGGAGCAGGGTAAAATATCCCTGCTCAGCCATGGAAACCCACTGGGTGACCTTAGGCAAGTCACACTCCCTCAACCTCAGAGACAGGCAAAAGCAAACCCCCTCTGAACAAATCTTGCCAGGAAACTCCCATGATAAAGTTATCTTAGGGTTGCCCTAAGTCAGAAATTACTTTGAAGTGCACAGCAATATATGTAAAGGGTATTGTTTTAGATTGCCTTGGACAACACTTTTAAAAAAAAAAATCCAAGGAGCCTAATGCCTCTTTTTATTTTTATTTTAAAAGTTCCAGAATCTAGAAGAGATCCAGCACTCCAATCCTCTTCCTGCATTGGCTGTTTTCAATTGTGCAGCTTTGATGGGAAACAACATTTTCTCTACAATATAATTTTTTTCAATGAAAACAGTCTATCCTGTTATCCATTTTGTTGTTATGTTCTATCAAGTTGGGTTTGACTTATGACAGTTATACTCCAATTCATGTGCCCCCCTTAAGCAACTATTGCAATCCTGAGGGTCTTGCCCCACCATTTGAGAACCACTGACTTAAGGTAACTCTATGAATTGCCAAGGGATCTTGTTATTAACCTCCCTGCTTAGGTTTTGCAAACTCAGGGTCCCATGACCGAGCCAACCCACCTATAATATTGCCTTGTTCTTTTCCCAATACCATCAACATTTTCTAGGTAACCCACTACTGCATCAGTATTTGGAACAGGAAAAGGAGTAAGTGGATTAAACTTGTATAGACAGTGGAACTCCCACTTATAGCACAAACCCAGCTCTAATTAGAAAGATGAAAAGAATTAACAATTCATAAGCAGAATGCTATAAAAAGCAATAATTTGTAATAATCTTGTGTAAAAGATTATGAAAATAGTCACTTCCCCAAATCTCACTATTAGACAGCAATCTTTGAATTCCTATATCCAGTAGCTGCTACTTTACCTTATGATAACTTCTGAATTTGGTTGTTTTATGACACCTACTCTTTTCCTGTATTACTCTAACCTGCAGCTATTTTTTCTCTTCTTTCTCTCTTCTCCATTACACCATGAGTTTGACTGTGCACAAATACTTTGTAAATAAAAGTATTTTATATGTTTTACAAAGAAGATAAGCTGGTTTCTTGTCTCTGTTAGAAGCTGGATGAGTGGATGGGTGTGGGATTGATTGTTGTTTAACTTTTCCTTTGCCCATTTCATTATTTTGCTTGAGAGATCTGCTATGGTCCTCTCTGTTTCCCACCATATACAATTTGGTGCATAGTGCATAAGAAAAATTACAGCTACAATTTCCTGAACCACCCCAGCCAGAATGACCACAGGGTATGGTGACTGGGGGATTCAGGACACTAGTCCAAAAAGTAACTTCTTCTAGCTCAAACAATTCATTAATTCATGTGTCACTAAGAGGCTAAGCAGATAGGCCAGGATAGCACAGGCCACCCAAGTTGGTCCTCAGCTTGGTGCAGGGACAGGTGGGCATGCCCTTCCCTGCACTGACCCCAGGACACACTACTGGCACATGTGCCTTACCTTGCCACACCATCACTCTTACTCAAGATCCCTCTGTCACCACATCTGATATGGAAACAGAGTGCCTGGCTGCACTCACATAGCCAGGCATCCCATTTCTACATCAGCGATGACACAGCAAGTTAAGAAGCATCAGGTTTGCCATGGTGCTTCCAGGAATCTCCATGGAAACCCAGGGTTAAATTACCCAGGGTATCAGCTATTTCCCCGGCATCAGGCCAGACCCTCCAGATATGCATCTTATCTGGCAGGATAGGGCCCAGTCATGTCCCCCAGACATCTTGGCCTGGATCATCTGAACTAGATGACATGAAGGAGGTGGGGAATCCAGGCCTTTTGACCAGTGTAGACCACCCATAGGTAACATCTCATGGCACAACTTCCCCACCAATCCACAGCAGTTTTATTGGATGAAAGAAATCTGTTCTGCTGCCAGTCAGGGCACAAGTATGATTACCACATTTAGTGATTATCCATGCAATGTCAGGCTCTGAAGAAACAATCATACCAACGGGGCCCAAATCCCATGATTCATCTTTTTAGGCCCCATTCTCACTAGCCCATTTGCCCTGGATAGAACTGGGCAGATCCAGCTGCCCCATACCAAATCTGCCTGGAAAGAAGTTCGTACTACTCTTTATCTTGAGCGATGCAACTTGCCCTTCTGAAGTTCACATTTGCAGTACCACTTTAAAACGGAGCCTCCTTTGTTGTCAATCAAATTCACTTCTGCTTTCGTCAAAGGTGAAATATCCTACAATCATTGGCCAACAGAATTGGTTCTTCCCCCCTCCTTTAAAAAAAAAACTGGCGGCAGTGTGCGCATATTCTGTCAACATGGCAAATTAAAAAACCTCCAGGGGTGTGTGTGTGCGTGTTGTGTGTATTTGGGTCATTATAGATTTTGGCAACACTAAAACAACCCCATCCTGGGGTTTTCTTGGCAAGATTGGTTCCGAGGAGATTTGCCATTGCCTTTCCCCTGAGGCTGAGAGAGTGTGACTCCCCCAAAGTCATGGGTTCCCACAGCCTTCCCTCTGAATGCCAGCCCAGCATTTCCTCCTTTTTGGAACCTCTTCCCTTCCCTTTGCTTCCAGCCCAATGCCACCTCTGAAGCCCTTGCCTCCCCCCCCCCCCCATGCCAGCCTCTTCCCTTCCCTTCCAGCCCAAAGCATGTGCAAACTCAATAATAATAATAATAATAATAATAATAATAATAATAATAATACCTCACCTCAGAATGCATCTCTGCATCCTCTTGCTTTGCTTTCCCTCCAATTGCCACCCCAGAATGCCATCTCTCCTTACATACACATATGTAGCAAAAGCATTCACACAATGTATCAATTTGCCAAAAAAGAAACACAAGCATTCGCATATTCTGTCACACACACACACACACACAAATAATTTTTAAAAATGCCACTTGTAAAGTGAAGTGCCGTGCAGGCACCAAGCAAACTAAAGGGAAATGTAGCACAACCAGACACGTTCTATCGATATGTATCAACCTGTAAAACAAACATTTGCATAATCTGTCAAAAATAAAATTACAAAAAAAGAGAGAGAGAGAGAGAGAGAGAGAGAAAGCTGCCTGCAAGAGGGGAGGCATGTCCCATCCTCTGCCCTTCCTCTGATCTAAATCCCTCCCCTGAACTTGGCCCGATCATGACCGGGGCCAAGTTCACATTTGATGGCAGCAGGGAAGAAACGGGTTTTCCAAAAAGATACGGCAAATAATCCACTTTTGGAAAAAACACTCTACAGGGGATTTGCCCTAGATCGAGTGTGAAAGACCCTAATTCTGATGTGTTTAAACCGGTGCCAATCGAAACTTCTAACTTTTAATCTGGTTTACAATTCAGTACAAAAGGTAGTCTGAATGGCCCCTTAAAATAACTTTTTGTAAATCTGATGTAATCTGCTAAAAGGCATCATCTTCCCATCCTCTCTGCCAATTTCTTCTGTGTCATAACTTTTTTCTCTATGATCAGTTTATTCTGATTCATAACAAGGTGTTACAGACACCCAATAATCTGCACTCACATGTAATAACCTTATCTTTACCAAGAAAGAACTCGGACACATTTATGTGATACATTGTCTGTAGTTTCCTTGTTTTCCCGCAGCTACACCAGAAGAACAAGTAGTCTGGCTTACTTTTTACATCATCATAATCATTGCTATTCTTAAAAAGTCAAGGGTGATTCTAGAACAGCTCATTCAGCAGCCAAGGATTTCAATAGACAGATGGGACCCGCAACCAGTTCTTGCTGTGTTCTGGGCTCCTGTTCCAGGAGCTACTATCTGAACAGTGATGCCCTTTTTGTAAATGCTTCATTCCATTTTCTGTTGTTATCCTACTTATGCATGCTCCGACTTCACTAGGCTTATTTAGGGATTTTCTTCTTAAGTTCTTTTCCCTTTAAATAATTTTGACATTCCTTAAATCTTGGGATTTTTCCAGGTATCTTGATACCTCCTTCAGCTTCTCAGCAGTCCTATTTTGTCTAAGATCTTGTCAGCATTCTCCAGCTGAGCTGGCTACCCAGGGTGTGATTATCAATGTGGTTGGACTCTCATTTCATTACATTATCTATAAAGAAATCTAAACAGCCAAGAAAAAAATGTATATGTGTAATTCACACAGTACACAATTATAAGACTCCATTTGTCAGCCATGTCACTCTTTCTTCTGTGAACACTGTGATATATGAATGAAGACAAATATCTAAAAATACAGATCATATGTCCAAGACCTTTAGATATCTCTGTTCCAAGATGCATGCACTTTCAAACATATGGTATGCCTCATTTTCCAACGTTACAGTGTGCAAATACAAACTGCTCTTTCCAAAATGTGTGTAGTAGTTCAGGGTGCACTCCCATTTATTGGTGGTGTGCCTCACTACCATGTAGGAGAATGCATTCACTATCAGTTCTGGACAAACAAAAGCGAGCACATCTTTGTACAGTGCATTATTTTTCTATGGTTTTGACTGCCACAAAATACAATGAGAACATGAACTTAAATAGCCTTAAAGTAATTTTTTAAAAAAACACACAACTAGCAGGACCTGCCTAAAATGTTGCAGTGTGTGGTGTTCTTTGTTCAGGATTCCAACCACTTCATTGTAATTTCCTCTTTACTGCTCAGATTTCTATCTTGACAACCATGCAGCACTTCATAGAGCATGTTCAGTCTTCTTTGGTCTATTTTGTGGGGGTATGTACACACACACATCAATCTGAGCTTCTGCAAATCTGCACATTTCCCCTCTGTATATGCTTACTGCTATTTTGGTTTAACATGCAAAGAAATGGACTACATACTGAATGATTTCCCCTCTAGATGTAGATATACATGATTTTGAACTTTTTAAATCTTTTAACTTATCTTAATTTAGTAAGATGTTTAATGAGAGCCATGGTGTAGTGGTTTGAGCATAAGAATAGGACTCTGGAGATCAGAGCTCAATTCCCAGCACAGCTGTGGAAACACATTGGGTGGTCTTGAGTGAGTCATACCCTCTCAGCCCCAGAAAACCTGTGATAGGTCTGCCTTAGGGTTGCCATGAATCGGAAATGACTTGGAGACATACAACAACAATAACAAGCTGTTTAATATGTTTTAATCCATTTTAACTATCTAACTGTGAATGTTAGTTTCTGGCCACACCAAAAAAAAAAAAAAAAAAGGAAAGGAAAGGATTCTTGCATTCATTTGCAGTTTTGGAATTGCCAGAAATATCCAGCTGACCACTGCTAAAAGTTAATTGCTTTCCCAAGGAACAATTAGTGTGATAAAGCAGGGCTTTTCTTATATTCTTCATGTTATCCGTTGTCTTTTTTCCAGAATTTGGCAGCATTCAATTTATTGAAATATAGCTAAGATCCTGCATGTTATAGATAGATAGATAGATAGATAGATAGATAGATAGATAGATAGATAGTAGAATATCATAAGTGTACTCCCCTGATCTGACCCCCTAAAACCCACCTCAAAAGCCAAACAGTCTTACCAAGTGAAGGATTTTTGAGGTGCTGGTGACCAGGGTTGCTGAAGAATGACATACTTAGCACCCTCCTACTAGGGAGCCTCAGTGAGATGAATAGAAGTAGAAAACCCTGTGAGGTCTTCTCACAAGTCCTTATCAAACTGCAAGATGCTGGTGGAAGAAGCCTGGACACTTCGTCCTTCCGCTCGCCACTCACAAGAACTGAAGAACTCCTTCACAATGGTGCCATAATCATAAATGTGAATACAAAACAGTTGCAAGGTTATAAGTAAACTTGTTGCAGTGTTACTAGCTAACAGAATGCCAGCCTACAATTCCTAGAAATTCCCAACCAGAATGGCTATCAGCCATATTGGCCAAGGATTCTGAGCATAGTAATAATAATAATAAAAAAATTTTTTTTCAAAGTTGTCCCCCAACACACATTCAATTTAACACTGAAAATTACATATGAAAAGAAAAGAATAGATGTGCATGCCTTTGGGCAGTCTAATCAAGCAGCAACATCTTCCTTATGAAGTTTATTTTTGAAAAATCTTTTGGAACATCTCGATTGTCATCATTTTAAATGAGCCAGAAAATATATTTCCATATGACTGTTGTTGATAGTACTCTACTCTGGTCAAGTAGCACTCATTACTAATATGATGGCCTGAGGGTTGAATATCTTCCACATTTGGATTTCTAGTGTGCTTCTCAAGGCTTTAATAATATTTCACACATATAAAGTGCTTTGCATTTCATACATTTTGCAAATACCCATTACTCATGGACTGTACTTTCCAGAAGCAGTGTAACACAACGGGCTTTCACATCACAGGGCTTTGTGATTTTATTTCTTTAATCCACTGCAAAAGCTCTGGTCCATCTTCAACAATACCTTCTGTTCCCACAGAAGCAAATCTGCATGAAAAATCAGAATGCAAAATTCCTCTCAGCAATTATCTATAAACAGGAAAAGGCAGGCATATAGTGTTCAGAGAGTGCCCTTGAAAGAGGAGCAGGGAGAGACATATATGCTGAGATTTCAAGCATAACATTTTTGCATCAATTTCTCCATGGGTACTTTTCTACAGAAGGAGCAATCATTCCTACTGAAGGAGTGCTTTACTTTTTCACTTAGCACAGTTTTGTTTTGTTTTATCATAGATTTAGGAATTTTAACCTATTATTATGTGTATGCATGAATCCGAGTGGGTTACAACACTTAAAATTGCATAAGTTAAAAAAAAAACAGAAAGCAGATAATCTTAGGATAATGTGTAGGGCTGTCCCAAGACATTTTACATGTGAGACAAAGGACAAACGTGCAGAAGAATTTCACTGAGTTCAGCGAGGGGCAAGAGCTTCAGAGTGGCTTTATTTCTCTTTATGAGCACTATCCTTTTTTAAGGGGCTATAAGGCAGACTGCCTGGTTCTTATTTGTTTATTTGAAATGTATCCCAGAACTGGGAGATGTTGAAGTGTTGGAGGACACTGTCCTGTCCTCCACCATTTCAGTGTCATTTTCCACTGCCCCTCTCTGTTGTTTCCTGAACCAGCTTCCTTACCTTGCCTAATGTTAGGGTGAGTCATAAGGTGTTTATAGGTATTTCATGCTTGTGTGTACATAATACAATATCCTATTACTCTGTGAGTGAGAGCAGACTAGATGGGCTGACTGATTTGAGCTGAAGTGACAGGAAGATTTTATCTTTGGTCTTTAATCTGTTTCAGATTTGGCATGCAAGTCATTGATAAGTCAGTCACTGGGAAATGAACACGCTACGCATTCAACCCATTTAACCAGGCAGAGATTCTATGGCCTGTTACAGACTGCCAAAATAAAGCTGCTTCGGGTCTCTTTGGAGGTATGCTGTTTAAATGATGCATGCATCCTAAGAATCCAGAAGCTGCACCAAAGCTGCACTCCAGTGCTTAGGAATGGAGTGTGGCTTTGGCGCGACCTCCGGACTCTTAGGACCCATGCATCATTTAAATAGCATACTTCCAAAGAGACACGAAGCAGCTTTATTTTGGCAGTCTGTAACAGGCCTGTATGCTTATCATATTTCAAGAAAAGACACATACTCTTTTCAGATCAGGAGTATGATACAAAGACACAACCAACAAAATAGGTAAGGCCTATGGCATCAGTCTGATCAGATCTTCAGGACTTCTTTACTACATTTTAGAGATTTCTAAATTTAGAGAGTGTGCTCAGTTTTCTGTGTCAGAGCTATTAGTATGTAGAGAGATCTTGTAGCATGTTTGAGACTAAGGAGCTTATCACACACACTTCTGTATCCATTCTGGGCATGGGCTGGGAATGCACATGGGCAAGTGAAAATTGAGTTTATTGCATGCTAAACTGTCCTCAAGTCTTCCCCATGCCATTGCCAATCCTCACCCATCCTCAAGCCGGGTGAGGCATGTGAATTTTGCTCAGCCGGAAAGATTCCAGCTGAGCAAGAAAGCTTTCTGGCTGTGCAAACTCCTCAGCCCGGCTTGGGAACGGGTTAGGCTCAGCGATGGCATGGGGACAGCTTGAGGATAGTTCAGAATGCAATAACCTGTTTTCACTCTGCCATGCGCATTCCCTAGCCATGCCGAGAAAAGATACAAAAGTGTGTGCAATAAGTACCTAAGTAAAAGAAAGAAGTCTTTCAGTTAGTCTCAAAGATGCTACAAGGTAGCTCTACATTCTATTCTACAGACTAACATGGCTATATCTTTGAATTCTACCATACTAATGTTAGCACATAAGTAACTGTCTGGTGAGCCACAGGTTACAACCTAGTTATCAGGGAGGTGGGGAAGCAATGCTCATAAAGAGAAATATACAAAGCTACTCTGGAGTCTTAAGACATCAAAAACATTTTATATTGTGCTGTAATTTTAAAGCAAGACAGTGAATATGTCATCTAAACATATAAGCATATGCCACTGAGTAATTTAAAAAAAAATTCACAGATTGTATTTTTATCCCCACATGTGTACAGCTCTCTTCTTCCTTTGATGAATAAAGTAACAGAGAGCCCAATGCTAAGCGAGAGGAGGCAGTGTGAATAAACTACTGTAAAAGCTACCACATGGGAATGTCAGCATCTTTGCCAAGATCAATGTAGCAGTTTCGTTTATGGAACACTTGGTAATGGGAAGTTTGCATTTAATCCAGATTAAATGCATTAAATCATGAGTGGACAAGGTATCGATTCTAGGCTGGCCTTATCATTAAATAATCCTAATGCTACCTTGAAAAATGTACCTTTGCTGCTCAGGAACAGCAATGGTTGAGGAAAGCTGCTGCTGAAAAGAGGAAAAAATTAACACAAAAAGGGTGCGCTTCCAGAAAAATAAAATGATGTATCTACCCAGTCAATATTCTCCCCAGTGAAATAAGCTGAAAAGAATAAGTGAAGAGAAATATGGACATGGGGAGAGGCCAGAGAATCCTATGGCTGCCCAAAAATGACAAACTAAAAGAAATTTAGCAAACCCTGCCCTCCAAAATATCAGTATCTTTATTAAGCTTTCAGAATAACAGAAGTTCACAAGCCCAGCTCATCTATCCATGTACCTTTAAAAAGATAGAGAAATGCCAAGGTGCAATAGTCCATTTGTACCTTTCATGTCTTACAGAGGAAGCCTGAAAAGACCTGCCACTATCTGACTCCTCCATTCAGTGCTTAGAAGCTGAACATAAATTCGGCACCAGCTTTGAAGTTGTTAGATCTGGAGGCGTCTCAACAGAAATAGGTGTTCCTGTCATATAGTGTAAAGAATTATGCAGGAGAGAGGAACAAGAAAGGAGGAGAAAGGTATTTAGAGGCTAAATTACGGTTTCCTCTCTATCCTAGCAGATCACTCCCAAGCATCAAGGAACTTAGAAGGACTTGAAGGCCACATTTTATACCAGTGAAAGGCAGTGGACATGCCAAGATGGGATATTCCTTGGGCATTTCTGTCTACACAGTATTTTGCTTCCAAAAATAAAAGCATGGCATGTGCCAAATATGACCATTCTTTTAAAAGAACATGAGTGCACATGTGGTCCTGACAACAAAAAATGTGTTAGAATCATCTCTCTCATAAAGTTTATGGTTTAACAAAAAAAAAAGATCTCATGTTCAATTTTGTTCATTCCCTTCTTTGTGTTGCCAAGTGCTTCTAAAAGCTAGCATTTTGAAATTGTTCATCTAAGTCTAATGTTGGTTTCTGGTGACCTGCTGACTCAATGAGTATAATATTGTGTCTTGTTCTGAAAGATAAGTCTGTGAACAAAGAGCTTCTTTACACTGCAGCATGGCAATAGGCAGATTTTCTTCCATAATGCTAATGTCATAACACATGCATGGAGAAGGAGATAAGAGTTGTTCCCTTTGGTCATGATACCTTCCTCCTTTGTTAGAAATTCAGAAGGAGAACATACATCTGGAAACTCTTTAAAATGTGTAGGATCTGTCCTCATACTGATAAACAAGTAGAAGGTAATATGTTAGTCCAACATTTGAGATCCTACTCCCTTTAGCTATCTGATAAGACCCATAGATAAGACTATATGGTCGGTCTTTGGGGAACCAAGTTAAACATTAAGATAACTTGCTATAATAGGCCATATTTGGTGCCAAGGCACTATGTGGACAGAGAAATCACCAGTGCATTTTTGGCAGTTTCCCCAGTCACCCCTTCACATATGGCCAAGGCAATATATAAAGGTGTCAAGGCAATATTTTGGGGGTGACTTGGAGAAATTTCCAGTATCTCTGCAATAGTCCACCATTTACACATAACATTGGATCTGAATGCCCTACAAACCCAGGCAGAATACTCTACCTTCATCCAGGACAGAGTGGACTCCAGATGCTGGTAAAGGTTATTTGGTGACCATCCAAATAAAGATTTCTTGTTATCCCTTCACCTGGCCTAGAAAAGCAGCAAAGGTTTCCAATTGCATTCTACTGATCACAGTAATTTAAGTGTAGCCTTGATTATTTTTTTTAATCTTGTAGCTGATTTTCAGTTTTAAAATCTGCATCTTTCCATCCTTTTCTTCCTCAGCAAAGAAATGATACTATTTGAGAGAACACTGTTGTTGGATTTTTTTTTCAGCCACAAGCCTGGGACTACACACACACATACACACACACACACACCTACAGAGTTGCTTAGATAGGCAAAAAAAGACAGAAAAAAAGCACGTGGAAATTAATCTGTATTCCTTCTTCATTCCCCCCAAATTAATAATTCTTTTTATCACATCTCTATCAGGATTTTTTTTTCATACATGCTATTTTGGTTATGACCTTTAAAGCCCTATATGGCTTGGGCCCAGGCTACTTGCAGGACCACATCTCCCTATATAATCCGCCCCGCACCTTCAGAACATCAGGAAAGAATTTAATGGAAACAACATCTACTAAATATGTGTCAACCTTGCAAAGGTTGCTACAGCGGCTCCAAGACTGTGGAACAGCCTCCCAGAGGAGATTAGCTTGATAACCTCCCTGAAGTCATTCAAAAAGGCAGTTAAAATGGAACTTTTCCATTGAACATACCCCCCTGATATGACATGACCAAGAATTTTCTGCTGCCTTATGTCTGTTGAATTTATTAAATGTTTAATTGTTGATGCTTTTAATGAATTAATGGTTTTAATGGTTTACATGTATATGAATTGTATTGGATGTTTTGTATAATTTCAAGTAGTCTGTAACCCCGCTTCAATCCATTGGAAGAGGCGGGAAAACATAAATAAATAATAATAATAATAATAATTATTATTATTATTATTATTATTATTATGACATTTGAATTTGTTGTGGGATTTTGTTTTGGTTTGTTTGTTCTATCTTCTATTTTGTTTTGTTATGTTTTTCCACCAATCTCAACCAACAGAATATATTACTAGCTGTCTGTGGATAGAGATAAATAGATTGATCAAGACAGACAGATAAACAGATAGATAGAGAGGGCTGGTATCCTGTTAGAGACCTATGGGGGTGTAAACCCAAGCTATGCCTGAATATGTTTCCCTCCTCACCACACACACACACACAGAGAGAGAGAGAGAGGGAGAGAGAGAGAGAGAGAGAGCTTGGAATCATTTTTCTCCCCCATGCAGTAACCAAACTATGCTGAGATCACACCTTTCTCCTACACACACAAACACACCAGTTAAGCATTGGAAAGCAGGGGATGTGACTGTAGCTGGATTCACAACAGTGTCATCTTCCCTGGTCTCTGGAGGAATCCAGGATGTCCTCCAGCATTGTGCATCTGGCTACAGTCACATGGCCAGATGCTTCTCAGATGTCCCTCACTGTCCCCCAGCCAACATATTGCTATGGAGGGGGAAGGAGGACACTGATACCTGACGGGGATGAGATGTTTTGTGCATCCATCATGGCAGAACCTTTCAGTATGTCTCTCAGTACAGGATCCCACATATTTCATTTGAGCTGACTGTGGAACTATGTTTATCCACACATACCACAAGCTCTTACCACTCAAATTATAGGTGGGATACAAACCGTCCATTTGGGGCAGCCCACACCCGCCCCTTTCCCCAATGGATTGGGGCCTGAGCTGCCACAGCAGCAGCCCCAGAGGCCCTGATCCACCACTTTTCCAGGCCTCAGGGAAGCAACAAAAAGCTGCTTCCCCGCAGCCTGGAAAGGGGTGTCCTTGGGGTTTCATGCCCCAAGGATACCCCAACAGCGGCGGGGAAAGAGAGAAAGGGGCCACTTGGCCCCTTTCTCTTTTGTACCGCTGGCACAGCTGTGTAAAGGCTGCACCAGTGATACAAGCGGCAGAAGGAACTCTGTTTTGGATCTCCTTCCAGCACTGCTGAAAGGGTGCCACAAGGGCCCCTCAGCGGCGTGCATACATCACACCCACGCCACTCTGTTTGGAAGTGGCATGGCCGTGACATCATACTGGCAGCACTCATGTAGACAGGGCACCGCCATTACACTGCTGCAGTTATGTGCTAAGGCTGCGGGGCGTCTGGAAAGGACGCTCCGAGGCAACCCTAGCATGTATCCAGGCCGGCGCAAAGCGCCAGTCTGGATACCGCTATACTTAAAACAAGAGGCAGATGAAGAATAGGGAAGAGAGATTGCAGTGGCAGGTTCATCACTTACTCTGTACAAAGAACTAAATATTTACAAGATATACAGAGATTTTGTGAAGAAGACCTGCTGAATACAGGAGAAAGAACACAGCAAGTCAATTACACCAGATCAAAGCACTGGTTCACGTAGCTCATTACTGAGAACACTGAGTACCAAAAGCAAGACCTTAGAACCTGTGTGGCCAGGCACAAATCTCATAAGCCTGAGTATAAGGAGGAAATGCCTTCCTTAACATTTCTGCAGATTATTTTGTTTTTAAAAATGGTCAACCTTCAGAATTTCAACTGTAGGAAATCATTGCTCTTTGGGCTGAGTTGAGTGCAGCCATGTCTTTTCCTAGGGCTCCTCTCAGGCACTTCAACGATGCACCCAGGGATGTTGGAAACCAGCAGAATCCCAGTAATATGAAACCTACATCTTCCCCAGCAAATGGAAGAAAACTCCCAGTTCCGTGGCCAAGGATACATGTGGTAATTGCAGAACGAGAACAACAGGATAGAAGGCTGCAAACCCTGGAGGAAGACCTTGAGAAATCTGAATCAAAGCTATGTGCTGTACTGAGGGAGAAAACCTCTCTTCTGGCAAACATTGCTTCTCTGGAAAAACAGCTTCTGGAGTTAAGCACAACCAATGAATTGCTCAAAACAAAGGAGATCTCAGCTGCTACGTAACAGACACTGTTTGCTCTCCAAGAAGTGACTGAAGAGAGACAAATTTTAAAGAGGGAACGGACAGAAGCCATGGATGAAGTTGATAAACTGCATGCCAAAGATGCTGAAGCTGAGAACCTGTTGAAGCACCTGGGAGAAAAGACTTGAATCTCAAGCTAAGACAATAGCATAACTGGAAGCAAAACTAGAAAGGATGCTGTTGGATACCCAGACAATCACATTAAAAGATGCAGAAATAAAAAGAATCAAGGAGTCAAATGCTATGCACATTGCTAATCTGCAAGCAAGATTAGAAGAGCAAAGTGAAGACTTCAAGAAACAACTTGAAATAGAAAGGAAAACTATTGCAGAAAAGTTAGAAGTAGATTATAAAGATAACATAGAAACCTGGCGTGTTCTATACGAAGACCTGTCTAACAAAGTAAAACCTTTCCAGCAACAACTTGATGCATATGAGGCAGAGAAAAATGCCCTTCTGCATGAACATAATGCTGCCCAAGAAGGGCTAAACAAAATCAATGATGCATATGCTAAGCTGCTGGGCCATCAAAATCAGAAGCAGAAAATCAAACATGTCATGAAACTGAAAGAAGAGAACACCCAACTGAAACAGGAAATATCAAAGCTGCGCTGTCAGCTAGCAAAGGAAAAACAAGTTCGGGAAGAGCTCCAGGCGCAAATGAATCAAATTCAGGGTGTCAAGCAATTTGATCCTTCAAAAACTTTTCACCATGTTCCCAAGGAAAACATTCCTCCCAAAACACCTTTTAAAGAAAGTAACAGAAGAACAGCCAAACTGCTCTCAAAAGAACAGGAACAAAATCACATGTAGGAGCTCCTAGGACTTCACTTTTGAAGAAAGTAACTGGCAAGTCCTATGAAATAGTTTGTACATATCTAGGCTATCCCAATTTAGCTGGATGGTATAGCTATCATTTTAAAACCTCTGTTTAAATAATAAATAATAAAGTAACTGGCTATATCCTTTCACACTGTCCTTTGTTTAAAGTGAAAGTGATGATAATCCTGACATGCTTAATGTACCATCAGCCCATGAGTCTGCTCACACGTATTTACTAAAAGATGACTGGTAAAGTTTTCTGACTGTTATAATAGATTATTTGTTTCAGGAGGAGGAGTTATAGATCTGTTTTCTCTATATTTGTTTCTAATATTGGTGTCTTTTAATGTTTGTACAGTATTGGGTTGAAAACATCTGGTAAACTTAATAAAGATAGCAGTAATAATAACCAGACTTTTTGCAGGTACCAGTAAAGCTAATTTTTGTATTTGTTTTCTCAGATCAGTTGGCATTTTTGCTGTGTTCTTAGGCAGTCACCCTAAGTGTTAGCCTATTTACCCTGATTGATATATAATTAAGGTTTTCAATTTCTTTTTAAAAAAAATCTTTACTGTCAAGAAATAGAATTACCTCACCAATTAAGTGAAATTTAGGAGAAATGTTTGCGTTTTTGTTATATTCTTAATAAATGTGTCAACTGGCTTTAAAAAAAAGAATTTCAACTGTGGCAATTATTTCTAAATCTAAAATTCATATGGTCACCTAAAAGCCCCAGATTATATGAAAGCTAAGCAGGGTCGGGCCTGGTTACTATCAGGAAGAGAGATCTTCAAGGAATCTCACATGCTGTACACTAGACTCAGAAAAGGCAATTGCAAACCATCTCTAAATATTCTTTGTCTAAGAAAGTCCTATGAAATTCATGGAGTCAACATATGCCAGCTAGTCATTTGATGGCGCATTCATTGCTTTGCATACACATAAATCACTGTATGATAAACTATGCCCTCTATTATCTTCTTTTTGAGTGATGGGTAAGAGGCCACTGTAACTCAAGCCCTAGCCACAATAATTCCAGTCTCCCACCTGTATGTGTGCACATTACCCAATTGGCTGTTATGGCAGGTGGTTTTCACATCAGTCAGCTTTCAGTGAAAGGAGCTATCCAAAGTCCTGAAACATATCTCTGAAATACACTCAGTAGCTTGGACAGTGACTTTACATTTCAGACTGATTCAGTGCCTCAGTGGTATGGCAGCCTCTGCTGCCACTGTCAATTGACCATGCAAACAAATCTCAGTGGTTGTTTCCTGAGGTTAATTAGTATTCAGTAGGTACATTACACACTTGGGGAATTGGAATCATGAGTCTGAATATCTTTTTATAAAAAAAATTATTTCAGTCAGATAGTCCAGTCTTTTTTAAACAGTGGATTGAGGACCACCAATGGAATTCAGCACACCTTTGGGTGGGACTCATGGCAACACACCTCCCAGCACCTCCAGTAAAAGAGAATGGTGAAAGAAACTGGAAATGGAAAAGGAAAGAGGTTAAACAAGAAGCGTGAAAGTAAAAAAGCAGGAGAAATGACAAGTCAGAAAGGTTTATGTGCTTGTGTGTGTGACACTGTCTGGGTTCTATGGGGCCAAATTGCAAACACAGGTCCAAAACACATTACAGAAATAATCCAGTTTGAGACCACTTTAACTGTCCTTGCTCAATGCTAGGGAATTCTGGAAAGTTTTGTGAGGCATTTAGCCTTCTCTGTCAGAGAGCTCTGGTGCCACATTAAACAACAATTACCAGGATTCCTAGCACTCCATAAGTGGTTTACAGTGTTTAAGCCAATTGCCTCCAACAAGCTGGGTATTCATTATAGCAATCTGACCTACAAAAGGATGGAAGACTGAGTGGACCCTGAAGCCCTGTTGTGAGTGGCTGTAGTACCAACATTTAACCACTGTGCCACCAGGGCTCCTACTTATATATTCCTTTAACTATCCCTATACACTTTCAGCTGATGGGTATTGCTTCCAATCTTTCTTGTTTCTTTTGGTATTTATAAAACCAGATGTCAGTACTTAAACATATTTGATACACTGTCCTTTTAAGTTATAATAATACTTAATCTCTGCTGAATTTTCCTCAGTTTATAGTTTATAGTGTGTGTGTGTGGTAGTGATATATACCATATATTGAGGAGTGAAATCAATTATTTATTTCACTTTCCTCAAATGACCTAACCCAGTCATTTTGTTAGAATAAAAGTCCTGAATCTGATAATGATATTGTTCATGTTCAATTCCAGAATTTTTCAAAAAATGACATAGCTGAGGGGGAGCTCAACACACAGCTGAAGACCAAGGTGTCATGAGCCCTACATGTGTACTACAATACATTTATATTACAGGGTGTGTTTTTTCCCTGTTTTATTGCAATGAAATATTAATTCCTCCCCACTGATTTCATAGTCATCTGCTCCCTAGGAGGGCTGGTAAGGGACCATTCAATGGCCTTGATACCCACTTCTGCCTAAGAGGGAAGTCTACTTAGAGAGGTCCTTCCTAGCTGGCAGTCCATTGATAAAGGAGATGGAAATGGGGCCATGCTGTCTGGGTGATGGAAACTGATGCCTACTAGGGGCTTGTGGGACAGAGGGAAGGGATCACCAGAGGTGGAGCCAGTCAGATCTAATTTACTACTCAACCTCCTCCATCGGAGGTTCCAAGAACCTCTTGCAGTCTCTGCTGATTAGGAGATGTTTGAGAGGACTAGGCATGCAAACCCCCAGCTTGCACAAATATTTGAAATACCCCTGGATTTGGGGGTGATGGAAATTGCAGTGCCTGATATTTTATGGGGGCTAGTTGGGGGAAAAGCTGAAGAACAATATACACCATGCAAAGAAAATGAAATCAAACTAGGGCCCTATACAGACAGGCCAAAATAAGGCTGCTTCAGGTCACTTTGGAGGTATGGCGTTTCAATTATGCATGTGTCCTAAGAGTCCGGAAGCTGTACCAAAGCTGCACTCCAGTCCTTAGGACTGGAGCGTGGCTTTGGTGTGGCTTCTGGACTCTTAGGACGCATGTATCATTTAAAGAGCATACCTCCAAAGTGACCTGAAGCAGCTTTATTTTGGCCTGTCTGTATCAGGCCTAGATCTATATTTGCATTATTGGTCATTACAGGAAACATCTACTGTTCAGAAAACAGGAGGAATGTTTCCTGTAAATGAATTTTTGGTCCAATAATAATAATAATAATATCCCTCTTGACTTAAGATCCTATGTACATCTGTGAATGGTCAACAGGCTTTTATTTAGAAAAATGTATAGAGTGTTTAAATCTTAGGTTTCAATTTTATATCCACATCCCCTGTGAATAAGCACCACTGAATTCAGTGGGACTTAGTTCCAAATATATATGCCTGGCTGGGTTAGCACCGTTAACGTGAAATATCTAATTGCTTGACCACCATCAAGCAGGACCTTTCAGACAGAAATATTTAACATTCAATTTTTACTTCAAGCCTGAAATCAGACAGAGAATTCAGAAATTCTCAAAGGAGGTGTGAGGTTTTGTCTGCACAATCAGTCTACCCAAAATCTTTCTGTCATCACTAATGGATGGAATTACACCATGAAACAGAACATGACAGATATATGTCCTAACTTCAAGCAATGTTAGAACACATAACTGGAACACTTGTAAGAAGACAGGTAAGCACAGGGATTTAGGTTTCCCTCTAAACTATGATGTTCTTTGTGCAATCATTACATTGGGTTCAACTTTGAGCTTTAAAATCCACTTTGGTTATATTTGTAAACTGCCATTCCTTCAAGGAGCTCAAGAGCATGTACATGATTCTCCTATCCATTTCTCTTGTTACAGCAAACCTGTGATTATGGATTACTGGTTGAAGGTCACCAAGTGAGCTTCATGGACAGATGGTGATAGACCTTAAGACTCTTCCATCCTAGTTCAAACAGTCTAGACACAATGCCATGCTGACAGATAATTAAAAGCACACAGTTATATGTTTCTTTGCAGTATTATCCCATACAGGAAAGGATGCAAAACATGTACAGAGCCCTTACATCTATTGAGATACAACTATAACCCTGCATTGATCAGCATGGCTCATAGCCTTTAATTCAATTAAAGTTTCTTCAGATAAAAGAGAAGAATATCTATGGCGGGATACAGACCACCTTTTTGGGGCGGCCTGCACCCACCCCTTTCCCCAATGGATCAGGGCCTGAGCTGCCACAGCGGCAGCCCCGGAGGCCCCAATCCACTGCTTTTCCAGGCCTTAGCAAAACGCCACTTCCCCGCGGCCTGGAAAGGGGTGTCCTTGGGGCTTCATGCCCCAAGGACACCCCGACAGCGGCTGGGAGACGGAGAAAGGGACCACTCGGCCCCTTTCTCTTCAGTATCACTGGTGCGGCCATGTAAAGGCCGCGCCAGCAATACACAGCGCAAAAGAAGCTCCATTTTGGAGCTCCTTTCGGCGCTGCTGAAAGGGTGCCACAAGTGCCCTTCAGCAGCACCAGTACGTAATGGCCGCACCGCGCCATTTGGACACGACACAACCGTTATGTCAAAATGGCAGCACCCATGTAGACAGGGCACCGCCATTTTGATGTACTGAGTACGTACTAGGGTTAGGGAGCATCTGAAAAGGACGCTCCCAAGCAACCCTAGCACATACTCAGTACGTGCTTTTTGGCCCGTCTGTACAGGGCCAATATAAATCTGTATGGGATGTGAAAAAGGGATATGGACTCCCCCCCATATATATAAAAACAGCCATCAGTATATCAGCAATGAATTAGAATAACAGAGAGTCTTGTAGCACCAAAAAGATTAAACAGACGGCCCCAAAGGGGTGGCATGACACTGCCCTTGAGAGAGCCAGATTGGGACTGCGGCAACCACATGCAGCAGCCCCAATTCAGCCAGCTTCCACCCCAAATAGGAGTGGGAAAAGCCTGCTCCTCTTTGGGGCAGAAAAAAACTGCCCTTTATGCCACTGCCATGGCTTTAAGGTAAACTTATCACAGAGTTTTCTTAACTAGAAATGTTGAGAGGAGGTTTGCCATTGCCTTCCTCTGAGTCTGTGTGTGACTTGCCCATGGTCCCCTGTGGGTTTCCATGGCTGTGAGATTTGAACCCTGGGCTCCAGAATCCTCACCCAACACACAAACCACTACACAACACTCATCAGTATTTTCCCCTGCTTTCCATAAGGACACATTTTATCTGCTTGATAACTTTTCAGGATAGATAGTTTGTTTTCATTTGTTTGCTAATGAAGTTTAATTTAATATTAATGTAAGAGGTTCATGTCCTCCTTTCAAGAAAAAGGATTTATGAACAGAAAAGAGTACTGTAATAGACTGGGGGAAGGAGGGTATGAATTTACATGTGGGGAATTCATCAAGCCTGGATAAGAAATAGTCTGCTATTTTATCTGTTGTTGTTTTTTGAATTCCATGAGTTGCTCTTCCGTTTCCTTGTTCTTGCTGTTGTTGTATGCCTTTGATTCATTTCTGACTTATGGTGACCCTGAGGTGAACTTACCTCAGGGTTTTCTGGAGCTGGGAGATGACCCAAAGTCACCCGGTAGGTTTGCATAATCGAGCAGGGAAGCGAACCCTGATCTCCAAAGTTGTAGCTCAACACTTGAACCACTACACCATGTTAGCTCTCTTATTGATCTTACCTCTTAATAAAGAATTTTCAAACAATCAAATAAATAAAAGTAGGAAGGAGTTCAAAAGCATTCTATTTTAAAGCACATATTTTAAAATGGTGTAATAAACATTTTGCTGTTCAACATTTATGTCAGCCACTATAAAGCTAGTATAATAACCTCCATCAGCCCCAGTCTGCATAGAAAATGGTGAAGAGGGTAAGAATTACAGTCCAAAAACATCTGGATGTACGCCAGTTACCAGTTCCCTGCCTTACAACCATTATGGAATGAAGCACCACTTGTGGTGTTGCAAAAATTAAAGTGCTCCTTAACAATGTTTATATTTGTACTTGCCTGTCTGACATAGAAGTGTCTCTTCTTCATGTCTGTCACTGAATGATAATGTGTGTGTCCTTATTAGTAAATTAGGAAGTGCCGGTAGGATGCCAAATAAAGCACTGTAATATAGATAGGGATATATATATATATATATACTTAATCATGAGCTGTATATGCATGGTCTGGATTTGGCTTGAGGGAAGGCTGGATGAAGCCTCCACTCAAACTCTGATTGCGGGTTCATTCACACTGCATAAGGACAGGTTACTCACCTGTAACGGTATTTCTTCGAGTGGTCATCTGCGAATTCATACAAATGGGTTTCACTGCGCCTGCGCAGTGCTGTTCGGATACTTCTAGAATCACTGGGCAAAGTACACTTTGCAACATATAGAAACTTTTTGGTGGTAACCCCGCCCCCCTCCTATAAAGCCCCGGTTCCCGCTCTTTTTCCCCAGTTCCATTTTTTTTTCCGCCAAGTAGGCGATGTAGGACAGAGCCAAAGTGAGCAGGACACCGAGGGGAGGATGGGCGGGATTTGTATGAATTCGCAGATGACCACTCGAAGAAATACCGTTACAGGTGAGTAACCTGTCCTTCTTCTTCGTGGTCTCTGCGAATCATACAAATGGGTTTAGACTGATAAGCTTAGGTAAACGGCGGAGGGAGTGTCCTGAAACCCAAGCTATGGTAAACCAAGGTAAATTTATTATAACAATAAACCGTGAACCATAAAGAGTCAGTCCTGTTTTTTGCACAACACTCAATGCAGACATAATTTTTAGGGCATACGGAGGGCATGTAAGGTCATGCACGACCAAGCCCAAAGGCATTGCGCAAACATAAACCACGGTTACAGTGAATAACACTCTGCAGAACCTGAGGAGAATTTGTAAGGTTATGCAAAACCACTCTCCCTGAAGGCGAACACAAGTGAGCACATTATAGACCAATTCAAAGGCACAGCACACAAGACAAGTCATCAATGCAACCCAGAAACCAAGACAGCCCTCCCAAAGGCTGCGTCCCGAATTGCCCTAGTGTCCAGCCTATAATGCTTTATAAAGGTCAATGGCTGGGACCAAACCGCAGCCTTGCAAACATCATCTAAAGGAATGCCAGCCAGAAAGGCAGAGGACGCTGCAACCGCCCTGGTCGCGTGCGAGCGGACCTTGGCCGGTACTGATTTCCCCGACAGTTCATAACAAAGGCGGATGGTGTTGGCCACCCATTTCGAGAGTCTCTGGGGCGACACCGGCAAGCCCTTTCTCGGTTCCGAATAACATTGGAAGAGTCTTTCGGAACGGCTCGAACCCATAGTCCTGTCCAAGTAGAAGGCCAAGGCTCTCCAAACGTCCAGCATATGGAGGCTACGTTCCTCCACAGTTGACGGGTTCGAAGCCAAGGTCGGCAACACAATGTCCTGACACATGTGGAACAGGGATACCACCTTAGGTAGGAAGGTGATATCAGTCCGGAGTACCACCTTGTCCTTGTGGAACCGGAGGAAAGTTTCATCCCTCCGCAGGGCACAAAGTTCTCCTGCCCGACGAGCCGAGGTGATGACCACCAGGAAAACAGTCTTCCAGGTTAAGAGTCTTAAGTCTGTTGTGGCCAAGGGCTCAAAGGGCTTGGACTGGAGAGCAGCCAATACAACCTCCAAGCTCCAAGCCGGGGCAGGGAGAGAAACCTGTGGGTAGAGGTTATTGCATCCTTTTAAAAAGTTTTTTACCAGAGGGTCCCTGAAAAAAGAAGGCAAACCATCATATTGGAAATGTGAACAAATAGCAGACAGGTAACATTTTATGGAAGCAAGGCACAGGCCCGCCTCCACCAGTGACATCAAGAAATCAAGCACCACTGGCACAGTGATGCTCTCAGGCGACAGGTTCCTTTCAGCAAGGAATGAAAGGAATCTCTTCCATTTGGAGGCATATGATCTCTGGGTCGCAGGCCTATGCGCGGCACGGATCACCCTCCGCACCGAAGGTGGCAGCGCCGTCAATGCAGGAGCCTCCAAGTCACCATCGGCAACGAGTCGATGTCGGGATGCCAAACCCTCCCCTCTTGGAGGGTAAGAAGGTCCGGCCTTGGTTCCAGACGGAGAAACTCGCCGTTGGAAAGGTGCAGAAGCAGCGGAAACCACGGCTGTCTCGGCCACCACGGGGTGATGAGGATCGCGTTGACTCTCTCCCTCGACATCTTGGACACCACCCTGGTCAGCAGTGGAAACGGGGGAAAGGCATAAATCGTTTCCTGGGACCAGTCGAAGGCGAATGCATCTCCGAGGGGACTCTCGTGTCGCACCCGAGAACAGAACTGGGGACAGTGGCTGTTGGAGGCTGTCGCAAACAGGTCGACCCGGGGAGCTCCCCACCTGCAAAATAGGTCGCCGACAGTCTCTGGATGAAGCCTCCACTCGTGGCAGGTTGATGTCCTGCTGAGCTGATCCGCTAGGGTGTTCTCTTCTCCTGGTAGGTGAATAGCCTGGAGGAGGATGTGTCTGTGGATGCACCAATCCCAGATCCTCAACGTGATGTCCAGGAGAGTTCTGGATTTGGTGCCTCCCTGCTTGTTGACATAGTACATCACCGTTGTGTTGTCGGTCCTGAGCAGAATCACCTTGCCTGTGACGGTGGATTCGAATGCTTTGAGAGCCTTCTCGACAGCCAACATTTCCAGCGCATTGATGTGAAGCGTACGTTCCTGCAGGGACCATTTCTCTCTCACGCATAGGTCCCGAAGGTGTGCACCCCAGCCTTCCATTGATGCATCCGTCATCAGGGTCATTTGTGGTTGAGGCTGGACGAAGGGCATACCTATGCACACGTTTTGGGAGTCTAGCCACCATAAGAAGGAGGAAGTCACGGCCCTCGGTACGGTGAGCCACTTGTTTGGTGAGTCTGTCAATGGGTTGAACACGGAGAGGAACCATGACTGAAGCGGCCTGAGGCGCAGTCGTGCCCATGGGGTGACGAATGTGGTGGAGGCCATGTGCCCCAATGCGACCTGGATATCCCTGGCTTTGAGTCTCCTGCTCAAGTGGACGGTGCACACTGCGGTTGACAGGGCCTGAAAGCGGTCCTGAGGAAGGTAGGCCATAGACTCTTCGGAGTCGAGCACGGAGCCGATGAAACGGGCCTGTTTGGATGGGGTCAGGTGGGACTTCTCCAGGTTGACTACCAGTCCCAACTCCAACAAGAGGTTTAGAGTAAAGCGGATTGCGTCCTGGAGCTCCAGTCTTGACGGGGCTGTCAGCAGCCAGTCGTCGAGGTAAGGAAAGACACTGAATCCCCTCTGATGGAGATAGGCTACCACTGGGGCCATGCACTTCGTGAAGACTCGAGGAGCTGTGGCCAAACCGAATGGGAGCACATTGTAATGGTAGGCGATGGAGCCGATGGCGAAGGCGAGGAATCTGCGGTGGGATTCTCTTATCCCGATGTGAAAATAAGCGTCCTTCAGGTCCACTGTCGCAAACCAGAGGTCCTGCTGGAGCAGAGGCAGAATGGAAGCCAACGTTACCATGCGAAAACGTTTATATCTTAAGAAAGAGTTCAGTTCCCTTAAATCCAGTATGGGTCTGATTCCTCCATCTGGCTTTGGAACCGTGAAATATCTAGAGAAAAAGGCTTTGGGCCACAAATCCGGAGACAAGGGAGAGATGGCCCCTTTTTGAAGGAGGGAGCGCACTTCGTCGAGAAGGGTGCCCGAGGGGGCAGTAGAAATAAAAGCTCCGGTGGGCGGGAGCTCCTCGAACTCGAGGGTATAGCCCCTTCGGACGATGTTTAAGACCCAAGAGTCAGAAGATATGGAGGCCCATGTGGTGGCAAAGGGCCTAAGGATGTCAAGAAAAAACAAACTGGAGGAGGCGAAGTGCGCTGGGGATCTTCATGCCCTTTTCTTCCCCTGGTCGGGCTCCTGTCGGCGGTTCTTTCGGTACCGAGACTGGTTGCGACGGCCCGAGGAAGAGGACTGCTGAGAGGGGTAGCCCTGCCGCTGTGACCCCTGTTGATGGAACTGGCGTTCCTGATAGGGGGACCTCTGGAACTGACCTTGGTGATGTTGCCAGGGACGAAGACGCTTGCGGAAGGAAGAGGAGCCCGGTGTGGACATGCCATGCTTGCGAGCGGCCGCCTTCATGCGGAACTTCTTGTTGAGCCGCTCGTCCGTATCGGCGTGGAACAACCCCGAACCGTCGATGGGCATGTCCTCGATTGTGGATCTCACGCTCTGATTGAGGTCCGAGCCGCGGAGCCAGGCGTGCCTTCTCAACGCAATGGAAGCCGACATAGCCCTTCCAACGCATTCCGTGACGTTCCTAGCCGCAGTGATCAGCCAGCTGCCAATCGAGTGGGTCTCATCCCTGATCTCGGTCAGGGTCCTCTGCACCTCATCGGGAACGTCCAGCACAATCAGGGAGATGCCCTCCATCAATGTCTGGACGTAAGCTCCCATGCAAGCCGTGTAACTAGTGGCTTTCGCCGCCAGTGCCGCTGCTGCATATGCCTTCTTGGCCAGGGCGTCTATCTTTCTGGCCTCCTTATCGACCGGTGAGGTGGTTTGGCGCTGGGTGGAGGTCTGTTGGGCCCCTTCCACTATAGCCAAATTCTGGCGAGGATGCGATATGAGCCACGGAGCATTGGGAGCCGCGACCTTGTATAGCGACTCGATCTTCCGTGGAGGCCCGAGAGGCGACGAAGGAGAGTCCCAGGAACGCTTGAGGATCGTTTCCAAGGATGGCAAAAACGGGACACACGGAGGTGTTGGAACCCGGCCATGGACCCGACGTTCGACTGGGTCTGCTGCATCCGCCTCCGGGTAAACCAGGTCGATGTCCAGGGCCCTGGACATCTTAATGATGTGTTCCGCAAAGGAACGGACATCATCCGATGGGGAGGCCGCCTCTGGGTAGTGGAGATCCTGCGGCGATTGACGCGAGAGGTCTTCCACATCTGAAGGGTCTTCCGTCCCGACCGAAGCGTCCGCCTCGGAATCGGAGGACTCCACCTGGACAACGATATTGCGTCTAGGTCTGTCAGCTGGTCGCGGTGACGGCTGGAGCAAAGCAGCTCTGGAAGCTGGAACAGGGTCCCGCTGGCACATCTCCAGCTGCGAGACCTCTTGGGGACGATCACGGGGGGGATCGCGAGAGGGCACCCTGGACATCGCGACGTCCCTGGACACCTTTAGGTAGAACTGGTCTGCCTCGGAGTCGTAGAATATTCCATCATCAGCGGGCACCGGTAAAGGAGACAGGGGCGCTGGCGACGGGGACCTCGGGGGCCGCTCAGTCTGCACTGGAGAACGAAGCGCTGGGGATGGAGACCGCGAGGGCAAATCCCAAGAAGGAGATCTCGAAAGTCTGTCCCGGGATTCTTCCTCATTCGAGAGGAGAAAGGGCACGGTTGTTGTCGCCGAAGGTCCTGGGGTCGACAAAGTTTGCTGGGCCTCCCTGGATGAAGGTCTATCGGATACAACCGACAGGGTGTCCCGCCTTGGAGAATCCGTCCGGATGCGAGGGCGGGTCGGGCGCTCTGGTTCCTTAGTTCCCTCAGGCTCCTTGCGAGGACGATCCTTAGAGTGTTTTGACTTCTTGGAAGTCGTAGCCTCTGAAGCTGAATCCGATGCCTTCCTCTTCTTGGATGACGCGGAGCCCCGCGGAGCATCCGGAGGGAAGAAGGGGATAGGCGACTCCGTGAGCCTTCCACCCGGTTTGGGCGCATCCTCCTTACGGGGGGCTGTCTTCGCCCTGGAGGCGGTGTCTTTGGCGGCACCCGATCCATCCTTCGGGTCCGACGGAGTTTCCTTGTGGGACTTGTGCTCCGATGCCGGCCGCGAGGTCTTAGAAGGGGTCTCCCGACTCCGCGACGAAGTCGATGCGGCGGCCATACCCACAGACCCAGATTTATGTGGGTGCTCGGTGGGTTTGGTGGTGGCACTGGGCTTGGCAGATCCACGGGCCACATTAGCCTCGGGGTTAGGCCCCCCGGAGCGATCGGAAGTTGACGGGGGTGCACTTGCCGGGCCATCTCTGGTGGAAAGAGCCGCCGACACAGGAGCCACAGGGGCCGAAGACGGGCGAGGATCCCCTTCCCGGATCTTACCCTGGGCTATCGCTGAGGTGAGCCGCGATTCGCGATTCTTCCTGGCCTGGGAGGACATGGATTTGCAGAGGGAGCAAGACTTAACATCATGCTCCTTCCCGAGGCAGAAAAGGCAGGAGGTGTGGGGATCCTGCACCGGCACTTTTCCCCCGCAAATATCACACTTCTTGAACGGAGGAGACATCGCTACCGAGGTCGTCAAATCCAACACGAATTCCACAATCAAGGTCAACAGTCCAGGAGTCCAGTACACGGGGGGAGAAGAAACGCCAAAGTCCAAAAAACAGTCCGAGTCAAAAAACCAGTGATCCAAAACGAGCTAACAAGAGCGAAGTTCCAAACAGCAGCCAAACGCGGCGAAAAAAATGGAACTGGGGAAAAAGAGCGGGAACCGGGGCTTTATAGGAGGGGGGCGGGGTTACCGCCAAAAAGTTTCTATATGTTGCAAAGTGTACTTTGCCCAGTGATTCTAGAAGTATCCGAACAGCACTGCGCAGGCGCAGTGAAACCCATTTGTATGATTCGCAGAGACCACGAAGAAGAATTATCAATTTCACTTTATTTGCCATGCCTGCATCCTAAGGAATCCCAGGTTTTGTCGTTTGGTGAGGCACTAGAGCTCTCAGGGTGAGAATTCAAAATAGCCCTTCCTACATGGCAAACACCAAGATTTCACAGGATGATGGAATCACAGTAAGGTGCAATCACAATACTGTAATTGTGTGGTATTAAATGGCATCGATATTACAAAAGTGCTGCAAACATGCGTTTTAAGTTCTCAGGCTTTCTAAGCTAATACATTATGGTACTGGAGCACAGAGAATGGCTTTGATTTCATTAATTTATCATCAGGCTCATTAATTACATTTCTTAATTGTTCAACCAGTTACAAAGAGATCAACATTTGTATCTGCAAAGTCTGTTCCTTCCAGTTATCCATATGCTGATTGCAATGAGTTTATTTATTTATTTGGCTTATCTCTTCCAAATTACATCACTCCTAAAAGACTGTAAGAAAATTTAATCAGAAACATACTGATAAAAAGGAAGAAAAATGCAAATCACATGTAAAAATAGATGTAATCATTAGAAATGTTATATGGTGATATATGCAAATTTATGTTACTTCCAGAATTTCTGCTCATGTCATCAATTACATCCACTTTATTAGAAATCTCCTTTCCTTTAAGAGTTCATCTCCTTTCCTTTAAGGGTTCATCAACTTGCCCTTCTATGCTCACAAAATATTATTGGATCAAGTTGTTCATAAACATATACATTTTTATACATTTTCTATCTAGATTGTTTCCTAGGTAATAAATGATAAATCTCAAACTTTATAGCCAGAAGACGTACAGTGTAATTACTTTTGCATACTGTTGTAGAATTTCTTACTTAATATAAAATAAATTTACTGGCTCCATTTCAGTTGTCAACATGTTTGTTTTAAGAACATTGCAAAAAATGGAAGAAATATGTGTTTCTTTAAATGAGTAGGAATATTTGAATTCAAGACACCATCTATCCTGGTCAAACATTTTAAAATCAGAATAAATACCAATCTCTACAGAAATTAATTAAGGTTCAAGACAAGCCATAAAAGCCTTTGATCTTTTTCAAGCAGACCATTGTCTTCTAGTTGAACCTTGGCAGGTCTGAGATTTGCATCTTGTCTGTCAAAGTTCTAATTGTTTTGAATGCCAGTCTTTGTCTGAACACATCCCCAGTTTTCTAACAAAACAAGGGAAAATTAATTAATGAGCTATCAAAAATTTTCCAAATCAGTGGTTAACCTACAACTGGCATAGATAATGCTGCCTAGATATGGATCACTTTGTGACACAAGAATTTTGTTGACACAAGAAATACTTACTGATTCTGAGGTTACATTTCTCAGAATGTTAGATCCATCTACTGACCACCTCTGCTGCAAACTTGAAACTTCTTGCATGAAGAAGGATTAGATGGGTCAATAACGGGTTGTGGTGAAACATGGTGCAGCATTTCAAGCCCAATTCTAAACATTTTAGAGGTATATTATCATTCAACTTGAGATGAAGGATTTAGAATAATAGAATTATAGAATCACAGAGTGGGAAGAGACCTCAAGGGCCATCCAGTCCAACCCCCTGCCATGCAGGAAACACAATCAAAGCACACACACCCCAGCCCCTGATTTAAAACCTCCAGACTCCACCACACTCCACTGTTAAACAGCTCTTACTGCCAGGAAGTTCTTATTAATGTTGTGCTGGCATTTCTTTTTCTCTAGCTGACATCCATTGTCCCATGTCCTATTCTCTGGAGTAGCAGAAAACAAGCTTACTTCATCCTCAATATGACACCCATTCAAACAAGGGCTATCATATCAGCTTTTTTCTCCAGGCTAAACATACCCAGTTCCCTAAGTCACTCCTCATAAGGTTTCATGATTTCCAGACATTTCACCATTTTAGACACCCTCCTTTGGACACATTCCAGCTTGTCAACATCCTTTTTGAATTGTGGTGTCCAGAACTGGGCACAATATTCCAGGTGAGGCCTGACCAAAGCAGAATAGAGTGCCACTATTACTTCTCTTGATCTAGACACTATACAGTGGTACCCCGGGATACGAAATCACCGCCTTACGAAATTTCCGGGTTACGAAAAAAATCCATTAGAAAAAACTGTTTCGGGTTACGTTTTTTTTGGGGGGGGGGGTTACGAAAAAAAATTTTGGTGCTTTTCGGCGCTTTTTCACACGGAATCGCGGCTTCCAGCGCTAGCGCCTATGGCAATTTCGGCTTGCGAAAGATTTCGGGTTACGAAGGGCTCCGCGGAACGGATTACTTTCGTAACCCGGGGTACCACTGTACTTCTATTGATGCAACCTATTTATCTTAGTTCTAATCCAAGGACAATGTACAACACATTTGCAATCATTTTACAAACGACTCGAGCACTTACCTTTGGAAATGTATGGGTAGCACAGTTGTTGTTGTTGTTGTTGTTGTTGTTGTTTTAAAAGTATAATAATAAAGCAGAGCAATGTAAATAATAAGCCAAATATCTGCTTTACTCCTGAGCAAAACTGCCTTAAGTCAAACCAGATCTAATCAAATGGAAAGGACAGTATTCACCATCACATCTTTCCTCTATTAATTGTGTTGTTTCTGTGTTTACTGTCAAGTCGACTTTCACTAATGATAACCCTATGAATGAGATACCTCTAAGAGTCCTAGGAATCAACTGAGGTCCTGCAAAACTAAGGCTGTGGCTTTCTGAACTAAGTCTTCCTCTCTTCCTACTGCCTTCAAACTACCTTCCTAGCATTATCATATTTGCCCATGAGCCATGTGTTTTAATTATGTTTTAAAATTGTAATGTGTACTGTGTTGTTGTTGCTGCTGCTGCTGCTGATAATGATGATGATGATGATGTTTTAAGCATCTTTTGTGAACTGCTCTGGGTCCAGTTTGGGAGAAAGGTGATATATAAATACTGTAAAATAAATAAATAAATAAACAAACAAATAAATAAATAAATAAATGTCATCTCATGATATGTTCAAAATGTGACAGCCTCAATTTAGCTACCTTGGCTTCCAGAGAGGTCATGCCTGGTTAACATTAAAATCCATTCATTTGTTCTTTCAGTTGTCCATAATATTCATAGAATTCTGCTTTAGCTCCACATTTCAGGTGCTGATTTTTTTTTTTACAGCTTTCTTCACTGTCCATCTTTCACAGCTAAACATTTAAAAAAATCAAAATTACTATGGCATGGATTAATCTGATTTAAAGATAATGTGCCCTTTAATATTAATTAATCAATTAATATTAATATTAATATTTCATTATATATCATTATACTTGAGGCTTTTACATGTTATTGTATTGCCTCTGAACATCTGTCAAGTTGAAAGAAATAAGGACAGCAATTTTGAGGAAAAGGCACCAGTGTTTCAGCCACATTCTTTCTTGTTCATATCAAATGCAAATTATAGATGCTGCAACACTGAGATATTTTTTATATTTTCCTCAGTTTTGGTTATCAGCAACGCACTGCCCACTGGAGGATGCCTATTCCCATATTTGTTCTGTAGTTATTGGGAAGATCACTTTTATTTACTCAAGAAAGAGCCACAAGGCAGACCTAGCTAGTGGGAAAGTCTGCTCATTTATTTATTTGAGTATTTATTTGTTTTTGTTGTGTGCCTTCAAGTGGTTTCTGACCTGTGACTTCCCTTCAGAAGAGGTTTGCCACTGCAATCCTCTGAAAAACTGTGACTTGCCCAAGATCACCCAGTGGGATTCCAAGGCTGAGCAGGGATTTGAACTCTGGTTCTCAGTGTCATAGCCCAACATTCAAGCCACTACATTATGCTGGCAGAGCATTTATACCCAGCCACAAAAGTTTTCAGAACAGCTTACAAGTTTTAATTTGACAGTTCCCTCCCCTCAGGTTTACAATTTAAATAAGGCATGACACACAAGGAAAGGGGGATGGTAGTGCACAGGGAGATTATATCCAGCAGATAGTGCTAGTTCCTATCTCCCTCAGTCAACTAAATTTGATTTTCTTCATAAATAGCAAACCCATTCATTAGCATTATTAATTTAACAATTCATTCCTTTATTTTACAAGGTCAAACAAAAGGACAGTTATAGTAGAGAAGCAAACTCAACCAGAACTTCAACATCATAAACGCTACAATTTGTACGTGTGATGAGTTTATTCTTTATGTTTCTCCAAGCCATCTCTCTCAGAACTGATTTCACTTTTTTTCCACTCTCACCTTCCAGCTTTCAGCCTTCATCCCACACTCCATTTTATGCGTAACAAAATTACTAGGAAATAAGATTAAATTTTTAAAATAAACTAAAATAAACTCATGAAGAAGAAAAGAGAAAGTGATGTTGCAAGTAATGGCTTGCAGGGAACATTTCCTAATGACAGAGGTCTGTTAAACTGTGAAATCACCTCCCATAGAATTGGTTAAAATCCCATTACTTGAGTAATTTGAAACCAAAGTGGACAAAGCATTTGAGAAGATACTGAAGGATTACAGTCCAGCTGCCATAAAAACAGAATGTTTCTTGTCCATCACTGCCTTATTGTTCCACTTTGTTGCTTTTGTAATAAAATATAATGTAATTTCTATCTAGGCTTATATTTTCATTTGTCAGAAAAGTCCAGCAGGCATCTATAACACTGATGCATAATAGCTGTCAGCTGAACCCTGAACATAGTACTCAAGTGATGTTTGCCATCTAAAGGGTGAAACAGATGGGCAGGAAAAAGTGGCTTGAAGCTGCCTTTTCTGAAGCCACGTTGAAACCCCACCAACTGCACTGCCGGCTCCCAAGGCAGCTGGAGTGCACACATTGTGACCGCATGATATGGTTTCAAGCCAGGAAAAAAGCTGCTTCTTTTTGAAACGGCTTTTCTCTGCATAAGGCGCCTAGAGGGCACTTTCCTGCTGACTTCAAGGCATGTGTCATCTAAATGTCACACCTTCAAGTCAGCCTGAAAGCACCTCTTTTTGCCTGTCTGTTTAGCCCCTAAGAGAACTTTACTACTGCCCCATCTTCTCTATTTAGGGAAGGATTAGAACAAATGAAGCCAGGTTCCCAGCTGAAGATCAAAGTGAAAATGCTCTACTTAAGTGGTTCAATCAGGAACAGTGACCTGAAGAGCATGGCCTCACCCTCTGGCCTGCATCCAGACATGGTATGGGACCCTACCCCCACCCACCAACCCAATGTGGCTTCCCACTCTGTGCGTATACAGGTGTGGGGGGGGGGGGGCAGAATACTTTTACTGTACTAGGTTATAATATTCTTGAGAATGTGGTATATAAGTGTTGCTGAACATACAGAAATGAGATACAGTCAGCCTTCCTTATCCATGGATTTTTCTATCTATGGATTCAAGCATCCACAGCTTGAAAATATTCCCAAAAAAGTATAAAATCCAAATAGCAAGCCTTGAATTTTCATTTTATATAAGGGACCCCATTTTGCTATGCCATTGTATTTAATGTGACTTGAGCATCCACCAATTTTGTTATTCATGGAGGGTCCTGGAACCAAACCCCACCAGATAACAAGGACCCACTGTACATGGTATTTTTCGTCTAGGTTCATAATCTGCTTCCCATTGGCTGATGGGCTCCACTCACAGAGAATATGTCTTACCAGTATTAAGCAATCTCCCTCCCATCTGTCCCACAGTTTATTAGGACTGGGCAAGAAAAAATGTATGACCCCAATTTATAAAAAGTAGGCTACACATTAAGTAGAAATTGTTGAGATAATTTGTCACATCTCTTTGTTTCACTCTTGGTTGGATTCCTATCTGGTTCTCTGATTCCCCCCCCCCCCCCAACAAAACACTGGTCTGTCTTTCATCTCCATATGCCCATTCTCTTAGCAACACCAGTTACTATTATCATGGCACCTTGAAAACTAACTAATTTATTATGGCACAGTATTTCACAGGATGCAGTCCCGGCAACAGATACATATGCCATACAAAATTTAGGAATGTCATAGAAAACTTTGTTAAACCTGGCTGGTACTAAGGCACCAACTGAGCAAATCAGAAATTACTTCTTGATCATAACAAATATGTTTGTGGAATCCTAAAAATTGATAAATTTAATATGGTATAAGGTTGCATGGACAGTACAACTTAACAAATATCTATGCCATGAGATATTTATATTATAACAAATACCATAGAAAATTTTATAGTATTAATATAGAAGTATTTAAGGTGCCATATCGTCTATGTTATTTTCAAGAAATGGTTTGTAATCTACTAATTAATGTTCTAGAACTAGGCCCCAGGCATAATTACAGAAAGAACTAAGAATTTAAAGGTTATGTAAGAGTATTGCCACAACCAGAGATGGATTATCCCCTTTATTTCCAATCAGAAATTTCATTAAAAAGCCAAAGGAAAATACATCACTGAAGTCAAGTGTAATACAAATGCTTGCAGAGAGTCAACTCAGTCATGCAGAAGTAAATGGAATTTATGTCTGAGTAAACAGGACTTGTGCATGTTGACCATCAGCATCAGGGTTTTTTTAAGTATAAATGAGATAGAGGCTACGTTCAAAATGTTGCTGAACCACTATCCCCTAGCAAATCACACACAGGGTCATATTTTTGTTAGCACAATGGTACATATTAATTTAAAATAACATTTTAATTTATTTTAATTGTATCCATTTAGATTTTAAAATTTTATTAATTAGATTTATACATGTAAGTCTATGAAACAATTCACTGGAGATATGCGAAATCTTTATTTTGGAATTCATCTCGGAATAAAGATACATAGGGGAAAGTATGTGGCTGTGGCTTGTTTAGCCCTGTAGCCAAGGTGAGGCAACTGGGTGCACAACCACCCCTCCAGCTCTGCTTTGCCCAATTATAGTTTTAGAGAGAGAGAGAGAAAACTTTCCTTTAAAGCAGAGGTCTAGACAGTCTGGTCCATAAGTTGCAAGCAGCCACTCAGCCGTTACATCCTATCTAAAACAGTTTTGCAGTATGCCCTACCAAGGCTTTATGGGAAGGCAGATTCACCAAGTTTCATATTTCTTAGAGACAGAAACCTCAAAGACTTAAGTCCCAGTTCCTTGCATCCCTATTCTTTAGAATACCCCTATGGCAGCTAAATTCAGTGTCCTCCAGAAAGCATATTCAGGCCATACAACAAAATGCAACACATTCCATAAGCAACAAAAGAATGATACCAGTTAAAGAGCATCATGCAAATATTTGAAGCTGTACAGCTTCTTCTTCAGGCAAAGGCATTAGAAATAATACAGGAGAAGAAAAAATGACAATGTTACCAGCCTACAGTTTGTCTTAAGATGTTGTTTTTGTTATCGGCTAAGATGGTCTAAAAGACTACAGGCAGAGGACACTCCCTTCTTTGGCCATGTAGCAGGAGACAATACATCTCAAGCTATCTGATGTTGGGGACTGGGTTTCTTTTCTCTCTCTCTCTCTCTCTCTCTCTCTGGTCATGTGCCAAAGACCAGTGCCTCCAACTCTCTCTTTATTCCTGCAAATCTTTATTATTTCTTTAAATTTGTTGTATAGACAGTTTAGGATTAGGAGCTAGGGCTGCATCAGCAATGCAGAAATAACCCGGTTTAATACCACTTTAACTGCCATGGGATGTGGCACCAGAGCAAAGCTTAAATATCTCTTAAAGAATTTTCAAAAAAGACAGATAATTCAATAGATTAAACTTCATTCATACCAAAGAACAGTAAATAAAGGTTTCAAAATAGATCCTCAATGATTAGAGTATTTTTCCTCACCTGATGTAGCTTTCTACCTGTGTATGTTCAAATTTCCAGCCAAGTATTACAACACAAGATATCTTTATTTTAAGAGGTTCCAAGGACTGCAAGAAAGCACTTGAAAAATCAAGAGGGTTTCACAAACATGCTACACCTATGATCCATATTTCAGCAACTCTCAGCAGCAACCTCTTTGCCCACTTCAATGGCTACTACAGTTCTTGAAAGTAATATGTATTATTTAAAATCAATGAATGATGAGAGTGAGAGTGAATGGGAGGGGTCACTGCCTTTCCCTTCTCTTGGTCTGACCAAGCATAGCCTCTCCATCAGTGAGCGGGGGATTAGCTGGTGTTGTGAGCCTCACACATACACATGCACACGCACACACACACTAAAATGCCCCACATAGAAGTGTGACTGTCTCACCCAACAAAGAAGGCTGCAAGGCTTCAGAGGAAAAGTGTTTTAAAAAATCACAAGTGTATAAATTATATATGTTGTTAAAAAGTTAACATCTTTTTTTTAAAAAAAGTGAAGTGTAGTATACAGTAGTGGTATGAGCATCAGACTACCAGAGATCAAGTCCCAACTCAGGAATGGAAACTCACTGGTGACCTTAGGCAAGTCACACTCTCTCAGCCTCAGAGGAGGGCAAAGGCAAACTCCTCTCTGAACAAATTGTGCCAAGAAATCCTTGTGATTTTAAAGTAAACAACAACAACAAGAAAACTTTGTGACTTCCAGGTACACACAACACTAACAGCAGCAACAGCAGGGACATGCTAAGAGAGAAAAAGGAAGGGATTGGAAGAAAAAGGGAGACAAGGGAGCTTATCACATGAACTTTAAAACCAGCTCAAGCCTTCCGGACTGCAGCTGGGATGCAGGATGGAGGCAGGGATTATCACATGCTAAATCGCTGCCTAATTGCCAGTCGCCATCAGCCTGGGTCCAAACTGAGTCCCAGCCGCACTCTGCCAACACTTTTTCAAAGTCAGAAGCTTCTCAAAAGTGCTAGCAGAGTGCAGCTGGGACCTGGGCTGGTGGCAGCCAGTGATTAGACAGCAATTAAACATGCAATAATCCCCACCTCCATCCCATGTCCCAGCTGCAGCCTGGGAGGCCTGAGCCAGTTTTAAAGTTCATGCGGTAAGCTCCAAGGTTTAGGGAATAAAAAGGAAGAAGGAGGGGGGAGGGAAATGTGGCAGTATCTTTAAGACTAACTGGTTTTTATTTTCCATGAGCTTTTGTGGGTATAATACCACTTCGTTAGATGCAATACTGAGTGGTATTAAGGCCTCTACAGCATATTTATACAATTGTGTAGAATGTAATAGGATCCAGAAAGATACAAATTATGTCCTTTGTGGAATGGAAGGGAGCGGAATAGGTTCACTCCCTTCCGTTCCGCTCCAGTCACATTCCCCAGGGCCTGTGTGATACTCTTACTAGTCAGTGGAATGGTGTTTTTAATCTGAACTTTAAGGGAGCTATTCAAGGGGACATACCTGTTTCCCAAATTAGGTCCACTAGCTTAGATAGTTCCTTAAAAACCCCAGAGAAGATGCACCTTTCCCCTGACATGGAAGCCACTAGTTGTTTCTGCCTACATCCAGCCAACACTATGCATTGGATATTGATATTTTTTTTCTCAAACAGCAAGACTAAGATCCAACTTTAGGTGTTGTAAAATAGCTATCTGGTGTTTTGACAAGAAGGAGGAATTGTGGGAAAGCATATCCACCTTCAAGGGTCTAAACTGAGCTGTTCCTTCTATACAATTAATGTGTATGCACAGGTTTAACTGGAAAAGCTTCTTGTTCACAACCACAGCTGGACTGAGCCCCAGAATCATGTATGTTGGATTGATCCCCTACCCACAAGGGATACATATGATACATTTGACTCCCTCACCTCTGGGTAGACTGAGGTACAGACTTTTTTGAAGGAATTTTTATGCTTCGTAGTCCATGTACTTCATAATCTGGGAGGTTTAGAATGAGGTTCATTAGTAAAGATTTAAGATGCTAAGCTCTATTATTTGTACCTAATGTTCCACAGCAAACAGAGCAGTGTGAGAATAGCACGTCTAAAGCTAAGTAATCAGCCCTCCATGGTTACTTTCCTGTAACAAGAACATATTCAGTGCTGTGATATACAGCAACTCAGCACTGTGATAAACCCAGGGCATCATAGATTCCTTGGTTAAAACACTTTTAATAAGAAAAAGTACCAGAGACTGTATGTCATCCAGAAAAATATATATATAAGGCCCTTGGTCCTGTTTAAATTATTCATAGGGAAAAGAAAAGTCAATTTCCTTGTGTGACGTCAATAGAATACCAAAGGGAAGTTGTAAAATATGGATAGCATTGATCTAAATGGCAGAAATGTACCTGTACTTTAAAGCAGCACCCATCTTGCACATGTCTTAACAGAGAAAAGTCCACAGTAATACAAACAGCTGCAGCCAAACTAAAGTCCAACCCTAACTCAGAGATGTGCTGGCCTTAGGAATAGGCAGACATTTCTTGTGCCAGCTAAACTGGCCTTCAGCTGGCTAAACTGCCCTTGTGCCAACAAAAACCTCTTCTGTTTGCTTATCTTTGAGATAAGGCCAAAATGTGTTGGGTTTTTTAATAAATAAAAAAATTGGACCATCAGTTGGGATGAAGGACTAAAATAGACTGACTTAAAAAGCCGGCTTCTGTGTGGCTTGGGCGCATGGCATTTAGATGATGCACTCCTCCGACCTGTGCAGAAACTGTGTTGGGGTTGCTCCTGGACTACCTAAGGTAGCCCAAACCCAGCCCCAGAAGGAGAAGATCTTTTCTATTCCTTGCTGCAGTGCATTTGGAACGGCAGCAGGGGCTGGCTTTGGGATCACAGTGTGTGGTTGCTGCGGTCCCATGGCAATCCAGGCAGAAGGGGCCTCTACCCATTCGTTCCTGCCCGTCTTTTCCACCTCTTTGTCTCCTTTCATTCTTCTACTGATCTTAGAGACCAACCAGCAGAAGGATCTGTCTGAACTACTGCTTCATCTTCTTATCACAGATGGCATAAGAGCCATAAAAAGGCAAAATGAAGGAAGAAGAAAACTATGGTAGGTCCAAACTTCCCTGAGCAATATATTCTATAGACCAATATGGGACCAGACTCCTCTGGTTGCTAAGAATACCCAGGAAACATGAGGAGGCCTTTCTAAGGCCATCCTATGTCTTGCACGTGAAGAGTCTCACTTAAGAAATCACACCTATGAGAGATTTCAAATCTTGCAGGAATCCAAAAACCAGCCATTCCTTCAATTATGAGATTAAAAGAGTAGGTTGCTGCTCATGCAGCCTTTACAGGCAGGGAAGAGAAAGAACAAAAGGATACAAGGTGCTCAGTCTCATGACTTTAAGGGATATAGGACTTGGGACATCCCAATGAGCCCCAATTCAGGATATTCCATATAGATCAAGATGCCTTGGAACCCTACAGCTCAAGCAAACAGCCATTATTCCAGCACAAAATCAGGCCAAAACCAGGGTAGTCCTAAGTAATTTCCAGCACTCGAAGACCTGGAGGGATTTGGACTGAAGACAGCATCAGCTGATCTGTTGCCACTTCAGCTTCCCTACCACCACCATCTTAGAATGGAATTTTAATATAGAGATAGGCCTATATCAGAAGGTGTCTGTTGGATATCCAGGGTCTGTCATGTTTTGATGGTCGAGTTTTTGATCCATTTATAGCCAATGCCAGATTTATTCCTTAAGCATTTTTGCCTATGGAGAAGGTCCATATGGCAATGGTAAAGGATGCCTTATTCAGGTAGAACATCCCAGACTGTTCTCCAGACAGTTCTGGAGAGAAGAGCAATGCTCACACTACACAGAGGGCAGGTTGGTGGGTTGTGCTGCAAAGTTTTGCATAGGGACACATGAAGGGGTGACCAGTCCTTATGTCTGTGACTCTACCTCAAATGTATGACTACAAAGTGCACTGTACCATGAACAAATGCCCTCTGGTCTCCTTCATGTGGAAGCAGTCAAGGGTATCCTCTTCCCCCACAGCGTTGGGCACGACATGTCTCCAGGACCCTGTTATATGATGTACTGCTCAGTGGGAGTCTGTATCAATTGCCTTGTGCTTTGATAAGCAGAATTGATCTGCATGATATTCCTTCTTCATGTCAAACCCAGCAGAATTTAACTACAGAGTAAGGCTACACTCTTCTATCAACCTCTAGAATTAAGCCACACTGAATTCAATGTGACTTACTTCTAAGGTAGTATGTGTAGGATTGCACTGTATGTCTTTGCTACTTCCTTCTAGATGGAGAAATGTTATGCAGAAGAGAGTAACTTGACCTCAGAACAGAAGACTATTTTAAGGTCTCATCTCACAAAAGAATAAGGTCCCATCTGTGTTAGCAGCTGAAAATACTTCAGATAAAAGATGAAATATTATTCTGAAGTGTTTTTATAGTAAGGAAACATCATACACATATTCACCTAATTCCTTTCTACTGATACGATCTATATCATTCTACCTGATATGATCTATATCATTCTATCTAATGATCAGCTGCTACTTTAATAACTGATAACAGATTTATGGCATGTTACAGAAACAATGCAATAAATCTTTTTTACTACAGCCCTTTTTGCTTCTCTTTAGCTTCCGCAAGCAATTTATAGATTCTCGTTCTGCATGAATCCTATTTTATGCAGTTCACTTCCTGAAATCTAGATAGCTTCTATTAATCTATATTGGTATAGGTCTATGAAACCTAGACCAGTGTTGCACCATTTATCTTCTGTATCCATTTAGTCTAATTTTGTCTAATTTTTAATCAAATTAGTTACACTATTTCTTTAATTTGTACTTGGAAACATTCATTCATTTTTAAAAGAAATTGTTTCAAATGGTGTTACATGATTATTCATAAATAATAGCTAGGTTTGGGAGTGCTGGACAAGTTTTGATTGGGGTCTCTAATAATGATGATGATGATGATGATGATGATAATAATAATAATAATAATAATAATAATAATAATAATAATACTTTATTCTTATATACCGCTATTCCTTTTTCAAGATCATAGCGGTGTACACGTTAAAAAACAGTATAAAAACAGCAAAAACAGCGTTAAAACATCAAATAACAATCTAAAAACAGATAATAGAACATCAACTCATAGGGGGGAAAGCTTGACGGAAAAGGAAAGTTTTTAGCATCCTCTTAAATCCATCAAGGGATGAGGCTGTACGGAGCTCGTCGGGCAGGGTATTCCATAATCTGGGGGCTGAGACTGAAAATGCCCTCTGTGTTGCACTATAATGTGCACTTGGAATAGACAAGAAATGTTTCCCACCCGACCTGAGAGTGCGGGGCGGATTGTATGGGGAGAGGCGGTCCTCCAAGTACCCTGGGCCCAAGCCATTTAGGGCTTTATAGGTAATAACCAACACCTTGTATTGCGCTCGGAAGCGAATGGGCAGCCAATGGAGGTCTTTCAATACAGGTGTTATATGACTGGCCCTGGAGCATCCAGTGACCAGTCTAGCAGCCATGTTCTGCACCAATTGTAGCTTCCGAGTTTGGTACAAGGGTTGTCCCATGTAGAGCGCGTTACAGAAGTCCAAACGAGAGGTTACCAGAGCATGTACCACGGTTTCAAGGTCAGCCCGGCCCAGGTAGGGACGCAGCTGGCGTATCAGCTGAAGCTGAAAACAGGTGCTCCTGACCATTGCATCCACCTGAGATGTGAGGTGGAGCGACGAGTCCAGGAGCACCCCCAGGCTGCGAACAGAGTCCTTCACAGGGAGCGTGACCCCATTCAGGACAGGTGGAACAATTTCCTTCCCTGGACCAGGAGAATCTATCACCAGTACTTCCATTTTCTCCGGATTCAAACTGAGTCTGTTTTCCCTCATCCAGCCCATTACTGACTCCAAGCAGGCATTTAGAGGAGAGATGCCCTCCTTAGTCACTGCATCAGTCGGAGACACAGAGAAGACTATTTGGGTGTCATCAGTGTACTGATAACACCGCGCCCCGTATCTCCGGATGATTTCTCCCAGCGGCTTCATGTAAATGTTGAATAGCATGGGGGACAAAATCGCTCCTTGAGGGGCCCCAGATGTAAGGGCCCTCTTGTTGGAGCGACAGTCCCCCAGCTCCACCATCTGGAATCTACCCGAGAGGTAGGAACGGAACCACTGCAAAGCAGTGCCCCCGATACCCAACTCCCTCAGGCAATCCAGAAGGATACCATGGTCGATGGTATCGAAGGCCGCTGAGTTGTCCAAGAGCACTAACAGGGACATGCTACCCCTGTCCATGCCCAGACGGAGGTCATCGACTAAGGCGACCATGGCAGTCTCAACTCCATAGCCTGCCCGGAAGCCAGTTTGAAATGGGTCCAGAAAATCAGTCTCCTCCAAAATCCCCTGGAGCTGGAAGGTAACTGCCCTCTCGATCACCTTCCCCAGAAATGGTAACAGCGAGACAGGCCGATAATTGTTCCGAATTAGGGGGTCTAGGGAGGGCTTTTTCAACAAGGGTTTTACTATGGCCGTCTTCAAAGCAGATGGAAACTGCCCTTCCCTAAGAGATGAATTAATGATGCGGTGTAACATCTCTGTAACAACCACTCCCCCTTGAGCTGTTAACCATGAAGGGCAGGGATCAAGAGAACAAGTCATCTTCCTAACGCTCCGAAGGATCTTGTCCACATCCTCAGTACTAGCAGACTCAAATTGATCCAGTATAACCAAGTCCACGGAAGCTCTGGATGCCTCTACTCTAGGATCTGAACTAATACTGCCGTCGAGATCAGCTCTTATCCGAGAGATTTTATCCACGAAGAAGTTGTTAAACTCATCACAGCAGGCCTTAGATGGTTCCAAAATAGGGTTCAGGGCAGGAGGGAGTTGAGTGAGCTCCCTCACAACCCTGAATAGCTCTGCCGGACACGACTCCGTGGACGCAATACGTGCAGCAAAGAATGAGTTCTTCTCTGCATCCATTGCCACTCCGTAGGCCTTCAAATGAGACTTTAGGAGTGCCTTGTCGCCTAAGAGATGATATCTTCGCCAGTCGCGCTCTAGTCGTTGCGCAGCCCGCTTCCTTGCCCTGAGATCTTCCGTATACCAGGGCTTTTTGTTGGAAGCAGGCCGGAAAGGACACTTGGGAGCGATACTGTGTATAGCCCTGGAGAGATCTGTATCCCAGGTGTTAGTCAGGGCATCAACAGAATCGCCGTCAGTTCCAACCATATACCCTTCTAGGACTTCTTGGAACCTTTTGGGTTCCATCAGCCTTCAAGGGTGGACCATTCTAATAGGTCCGCCACCCCTGGGGGCGGATCTGGGTAGATGCCTTGATGTTCGCCTCGACCAGGAAGTGATCCGTCCATGACAAGGCGGAGATGTTAGTAACTTTCACCCACGGAGAATCCATATCTGAACAGAAAAGGACATCGAGTGTATTACCAGCTGAATGCGTGGGCCCTGAGACCAGTTGGGAAAGGCCCATGGCTGTCATGGTAGCCATGAACTCCCGAGCTGCACCAGTTGGACCATGACTGGCCTCGAGAGGGATGTTGAGGTCCCCGAGGACAAGAAGCCTGGGGGACTCCAACATCAACTCCTAGACCAGCTGTAACAGCTCGGCCAGGGAATCTGTTAGTGCACGGGGTGGCCTGTAGACCAACAGAATCCCTAAACTGTCCCTAGCCTCCAGGGTCAGGTAAATACACTCGATGTACACAGTCTGACGGAGATGGTTCCTGGTCAAGGAAAGGGTGTTCTTATGAATCAAGGCAACACCCCCCCCCCCGCCCACTTAGCCTGCACTGGTCCTTAACTGAGTACCCGGCTGGGAGGGCCTGTGTCCACACCGCTTCACTCTCAGGCCCAAGCCAGGTCTCAGTAATGCAAGCCAGGTCACAACTCTTATCCACTATTAGGTCGAAGATGATGTGGGTCTTACTTCTTACTGATCTGGCATTGCACAGGAGCAGAGACAGGGTTTGTGGTACAGTTGGACTGACCCACAGGCCTCTTTGGCTAGGAGAGTGGATGGAAGGAGAGATAGATATTACGCATCGATCTCGCCTTCCTTTCCAATGATTCTCCACACTCCTACCGCTATATCTCCCCCTGCCCCACACTACTTCTGTAGGAGCTCCATCTAATACAGCACCATCACCCATCCTCTCACCAAGCTCTAAATCCCCCCCCAAAAAAATACAACACACAGCTCCACCCGGTGGTGAGGGGTTGGGCAGCGTCCTTCTGGGAGCCGGGAGGCCGGCCTTTAAGGAGGAGCCCATCTCACTGGCCCCTGCCCCCTTGGAGACGCCACACAGCAGCCAAAGCAGTCCTCCTCCTGCTTGGGAGCTCTTTCCCCGGTGGAGTGGAGGGGGGGTTGGAGCAGTCCTCCTCCCTCTGAGAGCTCTTTCCCCGGTGGTGTGGGGGTAGTGCAGCGTCCCTAAGGTATGGGAACACAAAGTTTGGGGCTAAGGTAGGAGCTAGCAATTCATCATTGTTGACTTATGCCTCCTTCCAAGAGAACCTGATCTGTTGGCTTTATGATTTCGTTATGACTGTTATCTTGCCGTGGGGTTGAAGGAGTCGGACACCAGCGCCTTCCTGAGGACACTTGCCCTCCACCCCAAATGCCACACACACACCAGCTTGTTCCTGTCGCCTCCATCACATCGCTCAGTTGCCTGGGGCTGAAATGGCCGAGCCATGTGCATCTGGTCCATATGAGGTCGGCCAGCCCCCCAGCCCAGTCTAGTGAGGACCTCCATCTTTGCCATCTGAAGTCTTGGGACACGGGCTAGCATTGCAAGCCTCGGATGCCCCCCCCCATGCAGCCGCATGAAGGGAAGCAAATAGCGGGTGCCACTTCTCAAAGCACCTGCTGCAACCCTACAACCCCTCCATAGGTCAGGACAGGCCTTCTCACTATATCCAGCCTGAAAGAGAGAGAGAGAGAGAGAGAGAGAGAGAAGATGAACAAGTTCATTCATTTAATTTATCAGTTATTTTAGACCTCACTTTTCCTTCTGACTGCATCTTGTATGCAATATGTGTAAGATAACTGCACAAGAGAAACAAATAACACAACTCTTTTTATGAAGGACAAAATAGCAATAGCAGCACAGAAATCAAGGTAAGGGTCCAGGAGTTCTTGGCAGTCTCCAAATGTGTTTTGCAAACAGCTCCAAAACATACAATAGTAGCTCAATCTGAATCTCTTTGGCTCTTAGATGATACTAAAGTCCTACTGAACAATTATGACAACCCTAGTTACTGACACCAGTTTTAAAAGCTCTAGAAATATTTCCACATAAAGCAGTGGTTTGCAATGTTTGGTCCTCCAGATGTTTTAAGCTTCAGTTCCCAGAAGCTCCAGACAGCATGACATGGTCAGGAATTCTGAGAGTTGAAGTTAATCAACTGGATAAGAAAAAGCTGGGAACCACTGGCTAAGAGGAATCCATGAGTTTGGCAGAATATTTAACAATAGGTACATTTATAATGTCAAAATAATGTGATTTGACACCTGTAGCGCCATCATGTGGAATCCTAGGATTTGTAGTTTTACAAGGTCTTTAGCCTTTGTCAAAGAGTGATGACTCCTCACAAAACTGCAAATCCCAGTATTCTGTAGGGTGGAGCCACAGCAGTTAAAGTGGCATCAAACTGCATTTGTTCTACAATGTAGATGCACCCAGTGTCAGCAGCAGCTCTCATGATACTAGGTGTTCCTTCTCTTAGAAGTTTCACTTATTTGGGGCTTTTCTTCTTGGAGAAGGTGCCCTTTACAAGTGCCCTAATTCTTGACAGTGATACACAGTTTAATTGGAGATTCTACAGAGGGCATCCATTTATCCGTCACAAGAAAACAAAGTTTTCCTTCAGTGTCTATAACTTTTAAGCAGATAGATCATTTTAATTTTCGCTCTGTGTGTTTCTTTAAAAACTAGGGTTGTGTCTTTTGTTTCAGTGTTTTGAGAAATTAAAGTGCTGTTGTCATTCCAGTCCTCCAAAACATTTCTGCTTCATCCACCCAAGGCTAAATTCAACTTTAAATCCTTTCTTCTCCTATTAACTCTCTTTAGAAAAGAGACAACAACAAATGATGGAAGAACTCAACATAGCTAATTGAAGCCTGGTGCCTCATTCACATGCTTTCTCAATGGAGACACAGCTGAAGCCAGGTTTTTTTTTAAAGAAACGCTTTGAAGATCTGCATCAATGTCTACAGAGTAGTATATATAAGAAGATAATCAATTTATCTGGACAACTCCTTTCTTTCAAGACCAAGCAGAGCTTTGCTCTATTATTTAGAAAAATGCTTTTTTTAAAAAGAGTGAAAGAGAGTTTTCATGGATAATTTGTTCATTAACAGATATTTTATTTCTGATACTGTATTGTTTTTCTGATCTACAGTATGTGTTCTTTTGAAGATGGATCTTTGTGTTGCTGGTCAGAATGACTCATTATTAATTACTCTTATTCTCCTGAGTATTTCCAGTCCTGCACTATATATAAGCATATATGGACTTGCTCCTCAAGTTTTGAGCCTGATGGTGCTTCCATTACATTTGGTTACAGCACACCAAATCTTAAGTTAGCATTGGGCCGACTCTCAACTCCTTCTCTTCCTATAATGCCTCTCTCAAGTCAACATCACTAACTCATTGGGGAGGGGGGTGAAGAAAAGCATAAGCGGAATGAAACTCAAAAGAGGACATGATGATGCTTCCCCTTTAAGATTGCAATCCTGTGTACATTCACCTAGAAGTAAATGTCACACTGGGGGAGACTCTGTGGTGTAGTGGTTTGAGTGTTGGACTACAACTCTGAAGAGCATGATTTAAATCCCTGCACTGTCATGGAAACCCACTGGATGTCCTTGGGAAAGTCACAACCTCCCAGCTTCAGAGGGAGGCAAGGACAAACCTCCTCTGAGCAAATCTTGCCAAGAAAACCCACTGACATCACTAGTGTTGGCAACACCTGGTGCAATAACTCATGATGTCACCTCCCATTGACCTCACCTCACATCATACCACATCATACAGAATCCTTAGTAATGTTTTTGGTACTAATGTTACTCATAAATTGTAATTCCCATATATATATATATTGTAACGCTAATCGTTGTGGCATAAACTAGCAAAATTAAAATTATACCCTTAAATTACCATATCATATGTGCATCCTAAATGTATTTACATATACATAGTTTCATGTGGTTAAAGTGAAACTTTGGTAAGACATGATGTTTTTAAAGAAAATTAAAAATTAACATTAAAATTGAAAATTTACTTTAAAAAAAAGATGAGGCCTCTCCTTTCTTCTTCCACTGAGCCTCACCTCACGTATACCATCCTTTTAGCATTTTAAGGAGACACCGGTGAACACCACAGCCCATTTCTGCCCTAAGACAGATGTTTGGGGAGAAGTGTTTCACCCCTGCACCCCTTATGATGCCCCTGAGAACATCCTGTGATAGGGTTGCCTTAGGGTAGTCATAAGTCAAAAATGACTGGATTGCACAAAACAACGCAAGACGTGTCATTGAACACAATGAGCCTTACTTGTAGGTAAATAGAGACACAGCTCTGTTAGAACAGTTACAAAGAAGAAGTAATGTTAGCAGGTGTACTTTTTCCATTTCTTCCCCTTTCAGATCTCTTCTCTCTGCACATTTCTGGATGGCACAGGAGTCCTTTGTCCTAGTATATAGAGAAGTCATGACCTGCAGTTTCACTGTCAGCAGGCTCCTCATTTCCTATTATCGCTTCTCATTAAGTGCATCTTTGTTCTTTCAAACAACCTCCTTCAGTACCTGCTGCATTTAATGGCTGGCAGAATTCCAATAAGCATGTAGCATAATCCAGACAGCACCTTGGGGTTGAAATATAGTCTAAAGTTATCTATATTATTACTGATTATCTACTTTTTGAATTAGTCATAGTCCATGTGTCTGAAATGCCTGTCCTCCAGGCAACCAAATCACTTTATAAATCTCACCTTAACTACATTTGGCCCAGAAGCCTTCCCTTCCTGCCCTCTCTAGAAATGATTTCTGTTCTGAATCACTTAAGATAGGTATCCAAAATGTCTGATTAAAGTAACTGAATTGCCTGGTGATGACCCTTTGCAGATAGGTTGGTAAAGGCCAAAGGAGGCAGACAATTCCAGTACTTCTCATGGGACAAATGGCCTTTATGTTGCCATTTCAAGACTCCATGATCTAATATCTCCCTCATGCTATGGAAATTGGAACCATAGCACTATGGCTTCATTCAGAGAAGAAGACCGTGCTTTAAAGAACCATGAAACTAGTTCCAGGAGCTCAAAAAGGTTTTAGACTTATTCCTCTCAAACAGGTCCCTACAAAGCTTGGAACACTGGCCAAGATTCACTAAGGCATGCAGGCACAACCTAGAGTATTTTATACTACAGGTCAGTTAGTACCTTCATTATTACAAAAAGAAAAATAATATACTTATTTGTAATGAGTTACTTCCCAGCACTAGGTCCCTATGTCACTTGCACAGAAGTATGTTAAAAGTTAATGAATGTAAGGTTTCAGGTGTCAAAAGTATCATTTTCTATTACAAGACCCAGAATCCAACACCAGCATGCCCAACAAGCATTTGTCTCTGCTGATTAATTTTATTTACTGACTACTGGTTTGGATATTTTATGTTTTTGCCTTTTAACTGCTGTTGTGATTATGTTTTAACTATTCATTTATTTAAATATTAGTTTTATACTTTGCATGACTCTTTGAGTGACTTCAATGAGGGGAGAATCAATGGATTACATATAAACAAGAAGAAAAGAGGGAAGAAAAACACCCAAGGGAAAAAGAAGTAAACAATTTCTTTCTCTCCCATTCTCTTGCTTAAAGTTTAAATTCACATCCTCCTGAGGCTGCCTTTGGTTTCTAAAAGATGCATACAACTCTATACTCTAGTTCAGCTCCATAGATAACTTGTAAAATATCAGTTCCAATGGTGAACAGCATTGTCTTTGCTATATGGGAACTGTTTTCTAAAATAAGCAGGCAAGATAGGCAGTAGAAAATTAATAAAATGCTTTAAAATGTATAATGTACCAAAAGCACATGCTGTATCTGATGAATTCTCTTCCAAGTTCTCAATCTCTCCCATGTTGAGCTGGCATGCGACCTATTTTTGTTTCTTATACAAATGTATGTGTGCCTACAGATACATGGAATCACACATACACATAAAAATAAGCTGCAGTGAGGCTCAAGATTGTTACTGAGCAATCTTTTGTTCAAGGCGTTCTCTTGCTGTCTGACACAGGCTTCAGTTACACTAGCACAGATTGCTAAGTGGGATGTGTTCTATAGCTCATAGTCTCTACTCTCGCACATAAACACGTCAGAGGTGCTTCGAGGCATAAGAGCGTACCCACTGCTCAGCTGTTTAGTCAAATGCCTGCCATAAAACAAGGGTCTGTATCCTGCTGGTTAACACATGACCAAAAAAACCACCTCAGGTGTACTCACAAGTTAAAAAATTACCTTTACAAAGGTGTAGCCTCTAGAAAATTGATCCAGCAGATGAACTTATATTGATGACTCTAACAAAACTAAACTTTCAGTGGTAGCACTTACAGTCCTTAAAATTCGTTTCATATTATATTCCATGCAAAGGGACCAAATCCAGCAATTTCCCAAAAGACACAAGTTTGCAGATCAGTCTCATGCATGCACTGTCATAAGATCCAAATTAATTTTGCTCAAAATTGGTTCATAAATGTGCACTATTAATAAACAGAGCCTAAAAACTCTCGTGTGTGTGTGTGTTCATGTTCTTGTTCTTGTTTGGAAGGTACCAAAAGCATTGGATGGACCAGGACAAAAACTTTATTGTTGTCTTCATTTTGATTTCAATGGATAACACACTGAGGCTGATATACTGTTAGCAGCACACAGAGGTGTAAGTTAAAACTTATGCTTGGGTATGCCATTTTTGGGTCATTGAAGAGGCTGGTGTTCCTTTCCTCTGTATGTAGTGACCAAAGCACACTCTGGACCTACTGTATCTGAAACTACCACTACCACCATTTTGTGACTGGTGGAAAGGAGCAGGGATTGTAGGCAATGCACAGGAGAAGTTAGGGAATGGATAAATAGATGCTGACCTCAGTACAGATACATAGAGAAGTGTTATTCTCATGATACGATACCGATATATATTCATTAATTGATGTGGATTTCCATGCTTTAAAATACAACATCTTGACTTTCAATGTCACCTATTTGTAGCTGACTAAATTCCAAACTAAGCTGCATTTGCAGTTTGGATTCAAAGCCCACAATAGAGACTCCATCTGCACTGCAGAAATAATCTGATTTGACACCACTTCAGCTGCTTTCCTATGGTGCCACAACAAACTACAGATTCCAGAATTCCATAGCATTGAGCCATGGCTGTTAAAGTGGTGTCAAACTGGATTATGAGTGGGGTGGGAAAGGCACAGTTTTGTGAGTAACCACTTTAGCTTCTAATAATAGATAGCTTTATTGGGGCTCTCCAATGCATGTGCTTCAGAGAAGGATGTTGAGTCCTATGTTGCAAGACTGATCAAGAATTCAGTGGTCTTGGTACCTCTCTCATCCAGGATCAGGAAAGCTTTTGTGGAGTATAGGAACTGAAAGGGTGTTTGCTTGGAAAATTCTGTATGTTCAAGTCCTTCTCCTTCTGCTAGTCTGTCCTCCATATCCATCATTCACACTTGTGTAATTACATCTTCTGTGACTTTTCTGCCAATCGAGCAGAAAACAAAAATCACATTGACTCTTTTCCAGTCATCATAATTCCTTGTATTTGAGGACCTCTCACTTTTTGATTGCACTCCTGATATACTGTATGAAGAAATGTAGATATGCCTCAGAGATTTTTTGTAGAAAACAAACCTACAGAAAAGGGGAACAAGCCAAACATTAGCCTTCCAGACACTTCTGCTGTGCTTGGAAAACTGACATATCATAGGCTCTGACATTACTCCAATCTTCTTTTCTACCCTCCCTCTTAGGATTGCAGCTTTAATTAAGCCCTTCATTACATTGCTAATATTTCAGAATTATGTATTCCCTTACTGAATATATAACAGGGCAATGCTATGCATTTTGTCTCACAGTGTTTAATTATACTTTTATTCCCTTCAAAGTGTGTATTGAAGTGTAATATTAGCAATCTGACTAAAGCTTCTCTTATCTAAAACGACAGAGAACCTGTTCAGGTATGCAAAGATTCACTGAACACTACTCAATATTACCAAGGTACATGGAGGAGATTATGAAGAACTATTGCTTCTAGTGGCATATGGCTGCCATTAATGTTTATTTCCAGTCTCACAATCCATGATTTCGTTTATTTTATTTATACATATCCAGTTGTATATTTAGTCCTCCAGTTTGATTTCATTCCTTTATGCACAATCCTGATGATGCTGCTGTTGCAAAAAGTGTAGCAAAAATGTTTCTTGAAGACAGAAGCCACTATCAGAAGGGTCTCTCCACACACTTTATGAGCATACCTTGTTGTAGCAGAACAGCCATTCTGACCCTGGTTTTAGCTTTTAGCTTCCCACAAGATTCTTGGCTGGTGTGTTCAATTTATCAGTTGTTCCAAACATGGAATATATTAACCAGATAGCCATATTCTGAACCATATTTATTTTATTACTAAACTTGCTTGAACTAACACATTATTTGTTTACTTACCTGATAAGTAGTTAGAATCTGAGATGAAAAGAACAAGTTGCTATCAGTCAGGCAAAGTAACCAGAAATTTTCTCTGTTCCTAGCACACCTGTGTCTTGTTGGAAGCATTGTTATAATTGCATTGTGATACTAAAGCATGTTTTGTGATAATAAAGAATGGTAATAAAGCCCTAGAGTGCCAGTTGGGTGTTGGACTAGGAGTCTGGGAAAGCAGCTATGAAAACCTGCTAGGTGACCTTTGGCAAGTCATACTCTCTCAGGCGGGGTACAGACCGCCGCTTTGCGGCGGTCTGCCGCCACTGCCAATAGGTCCGCGGGGGAGCCGGAGCCTTCACACGGCCCAACTCCCGCGCGGACCGAAAAAGAAGCTCCAAAATGGAGCTTCTTTTTAAGTCGCGTTTGCGACGTAGTGAGGCGCCAGGGGCGCACTCACTACGTCACAACGCCCGCGACGCGTACGGACGCTCAGCGTCCGATACGTAAAGATGGCGGCGCCCGTATGAACAGGGCGCCGCCATCTTGTACGTATTCAATACGTACTAGGGTTAGGGGGTGTGGAAGCACCGCCCCTTCCTAACCCTAGTACGTATTGTATACGTACTATTTGGCGGTCTGTAAACCGCCTCAGCCTTAGAAGGCGGCAATGGCAAATCTCCTCTGAATAAATCTTACCAAGAAAATCTTGTGATGGAGTCAGCATACCCAGAAATTGATTTGTAGACACTGACAGAACTACAGCAACAGTAAAGCCTACTGAATGCTGCTGAGAAATTTTGAGGGATCAGTGATGGTGAATAATGTAAATGAACCATCAGCCTAAAATGACCTCCATAAACCCGCTTTGCTAAGCAACCACTTAGACTCAATATTCCATAGGTATGCTATAAGTTTTACTTAGATATTGTGCTTCAACATGAATCACTAATGTTTACCATATCCCCTCAAAGTGTTGAAAGTTGTTGTTGTTGTTATTGTTATTGTGTGCCTTCAAATCATTTCCAACTTAAGGGGAATCTACGCTGAAACTATCATGGGGGTTTCCTTGGCAAGACATGTTAGAGGGGGGTTTGTCTTTGTTCCACTGAGGCTGAGAGTGTGATTTGTCCTAGGTCACCCAATCGGTTTCTATGGCTGAGCAGGGATTCAAACCCTGCTCATCAGTCGTTGTCCAGTGCTCAAACCACTACACCAGGCTGGCTCTCAAAAGGTTTCTACCAATTCCAAAAGGAACCCTGACTGCCTCCCCAAAAGACACTAAGGTTTAGTCCAAGAATTTGTCTAATGCTAAGGAGGGGATGATTCTGTGAGGAGAGCAAACTTGGATTACAGCAATACAACTACCAAGGTATTAATGAATTTCCTGGGCTAAAAAGCCATGGTTGGAACATTACTTGCTAGAAGGAATTTGTTGCAACAACATACCTAAGGCTCCAAAACTAGTTGATTATTGTTGTGCTTTCAAGATTCTTAAGGGTAACTGTTTGTTCTCTGGATTCTCAACTATGTATAATTAAATTAAATTTGTTGTTTAATTATCATGAGGCATGACATACAAACCATGAGATATTCCTCCTCAACTATCTGAAATGAGGCCATACACCCACATCTATAAAAGTAACTAAAACATTGCTGATGCACCTAAAAAAAGAGAGAAGCTACATAAGGCAATATAACTTCAACATAGCTACTGAGAAAAGGAATTAATTCTAAATAACTCATTTGTAACCAGTTCTTTCTGAGCTCTCCTAAAAAGTAATGGGGTTTTAGTTTTAATGTAGCATGTGGGTTAACATGGAATGTAGAAAATACCTGTCTTGAGTTGAATAACAGGTTCTAAAATAGCATGCCTAATTTGAATGAACTTCTGCTTATCCTGAAAATAGAACACAGTTGCCATTAATTTCTGTTGCCCATGCTGGTTGAGAGGTGTGACTAGTAGAAAAATATAACTTTCCCAGCTTCTCATATAGAGACAGGTCTTAACTATAGTAATCAAGATGGAAGCATGAGGATGCACAACAGTATGAAGAACCAAATGACCCTATCTTTTTCTTTGCCTGTAAAGCTGTTGCCAAAACCAGTTGCAGTCTGATAAGAAGGATATAAGGTCATCCACAGGAAACAAGCATAAAGCTTATTATGTCAATAATATACAACTGAATGGAATTAGTCTTCATTGGAACAAATTGCATTACGAACAAAGCCATGCTTCATTTGTGTAATGTAAGTAGCATGACATGGACTTAAAAAATAGAGCAATGCACATTATTATGGGTTTCTACATTGCTCAATAAAGCAGAAAGAGTAAGAAATTAAGCAAATGCCTTTTTGCTATGGCTCAGTGCTATGGAATTCTGGGAATTGTAGTTTTGTGAAACATTCAGCCTTCTCTGTCAGAGATCTCTGGTACCACAACAAATTACAGTTCCCAGAATTCCATAATACTGAGCCATAGCAGTTAAAGTGGTGTCAAACTGGATTATCTCTGCAGTGTAGATGCAGTCTCTGCCAATTTTAGGACTATGACTGAACTATTTCTTCCCTTTTGTAGCCACTAGTTTGTTCCTGTATGTACAAGACAAAGACGTTTCTATATAGTGCACGTGTTTCACATTCTTCCCTCCATCTCTCATGCACTTGTATACATTTCTTTCTACAGAGGCTGCACTCCACTGTCTGCTTAAGTGGGCTATAGTCCATAAAAAGTTAGGCTGAATAAAGTGGTTAGTCTTTAATGTGCCAAAGATGCCTTCTTTTTATCCAGAAACAGACTAAAAAGGCTATCTCTCTGAAGATTCCACATTGTTTCAGAAAGAGAGATTTGCATTGCAGTAATTAGCTGCACAGTTGCTGAAAGATCTTTAAAAGGCACATAAACAACTCATCCCACTGTCTTCCCTGCCAGTATCAGTATATATAAAAGCACTGAGATCCAAACACTGTTCCTGGCTAGGAAAGTAGCTGTGGATTATGCCAGGAGCAATATCACATTCACCCAGTTAATACAATGCCAAAATGACTTCTAGTGTTTCTGGCCAATGTTGGTCCCAATCCTACAGACATTCACAGGTTTTTAACAAGGACTCCAAAGTCACCAGTTGTCAGTATTTTAAAAAAATAATGTCATGCCTTCACCTTCTTAATTAGATTGCTAAAATACAATTGTAGTGAAAATATCATTCTCATCTTACAGAAATTTGTAGAAATAACTACATATCCTACAGGGGATGTAGCAGAGAAAATGTTCCAAAGATCTGTAGAATGTTATACTTGAATGGCAGACTGTCCAATGGAATAGTGTCCCAAATAATGCTGGTAGTCCAAAATGAAGTAGACCCATTAAATTAATGGGATTTAAATATTTGTTGGCTTATCATTGATGATATTCAGTAACATAAACAGCAAATGACCATTTTGACCAAAGGAAGAAGGTTATTACCCATGAAGGAAGGAGTTATCACCCATGAAATCTGTGTTTTCACTACTGGTTTATATATATATATCAGAGCGTAAGCACATTAGTTTTTCAACTACAGTTTCCCAGATCTCCAAGCCAACATGGCCACCATCCATTCTGGCTGAGAGATTTGAAAAGTTGTAGTCCAAAAAACTTCTGGCAAATATTTTACAAAACTTTAAAAGGCACTTACAGAGTTAGATAAATTCATGGGGTAATAAGTGGTCAGTGGCTAGTGATCATAATGGTTATATTCTACTTCCAGGATCAAAGACAGCATACTTCTGAAATTCACTTATGATGAACAACAGTGGAAGAAGGCTATTGTCTTCATGTCCTGCTTCTTAAATGACTTCATAGGCATTTAAGATGGCCACCATGGGGAACAGGATGTTGTTCTAGGCAGGTTTTTAATGTAATGCAGGATCTTACATTCCTGTTACTTTATCCAATGTCCCTTCCTTCTTCCTAAGGTTATCCTTTTTCGTTTATTTTATTTTATTTTATTTTGGTCCATAACATCTCTTCCTACAGCCCTAAAGAAAAGCTACAGTTGTTCAAACAACCTTTTCCTTTTGTGCTGGCTCAGCTGCCTCCACATCATTTAAACTGTTGTACACGCTCTGGTAACTTCGAGATTGGATTTCTGCAACGCACTCTACATGGGGCAACCCTTATACCACACTCGGAAGCTGCAAGTAGTGCAGAACATGGCAGCACGGCTGGTCACTGGCGTTTCCAGGACCAGCCATATAACACCGGTGCTTAAAGATCTCCATTGGCTGCCTATTCGCTTCCGAGCTCAATATAAGGCGTTGGTTATCACCTATAAAGCCCTAAATGGCTTGGGCCCAGGATTCCTGAAGGACCGTCTCTCCCCGTACATTCCGCCTCGCACCCTCAGAACATCTGGGCAGCAACTCCTGAAGGTGCCTGGGGCAAGGTTGGCCGCTACGGCCAGAAGATCCTTTTCCACAGCTGCCCCAGCCCTTTGGAACACGCTGCCCATAGAGCTCCGCTCATCTACCACCCTGGCCCAATTTAGGAAGGGACTCAAAACCTTCCTATTTAATCAGGCATTCCCCGACTAAACATCCTATGGGCCTCCCTCCTCACTCGTGGCCGTGAGGTTGGGCTAAGGGGTTTTTATTGTTTTTATGATGAGATGTTGTTGTTTTAATCTGTTTTATACTGTATTTGCTGCACTGAGGTGCATTTGTAAGCCGCCCTGATCTATTTGGAAGGGCGGGGTATAAATAAAATTTTATTATTATTATTATTATATTATTATTACAGCTGCCTAAGGGAAAAGCACTTGTTCCTGAGCTCACTTTCTTGCTGCTTGGAATTTTTTTTCCCTTCCTCCTGAGGCTCATTTTATTTACACAGTGCCATGTTGAAAAAAACTGCTTGATAACACAGAAATCATATGGGCAGCAGAGTCAGAGAGAGGAGTCCCCTTGCAGAAAACATATATGTCAGATATATATCAGCATTTCACAAACCATAGGCTGAGGACCATTCAGTAGAGACAGCCCTATTTCATTTGGTCCCTTGTGTTACAGCAGTCCCCAATATCTCACTGAAAGGAAGGATGGATGGAAGAAACTGACCATGTGAAGGTTACAAGCTAAGTGTGGAAGGCAATGGAAAGAAAACATGACAGGAAATGAGGATGATTACTCTAAGAGATTATTCTTTGGAGAGTGGGAGAAAACAGCATGGAATAAAAAGAGACTCTGGATCTGCATATTCTACCTTAAATGAGGAGACAGTCATGATATTTCCAGTGCAAACTCTGAACTTGATATGAAGAAAACAAAACTATGGTACTGCTTGCTATAAGTAAATTCGGAGTTCTCTCAAAGGGGCCTTGAGGGTAAAATGTCTGAGACATCTGAGATATGTCATCTTCATTTTCACACTCTGTGAACTAAGGGGCGGTCTGCAGCTGCCCCTTTTAGCGCCAGATTGGGCGGCAGCAACCGCACTCCACAGCCCCAATCTCACCTTTCAACGCTGCGGAAAGGGCAACATAGCCACCAGTGCCACAGCTTTTGGATGTTCCTTTGATGCTGTATCATGTAGGCACAGTGTTGGGGGCAGAGTCAGAGCAAGTGTCATGTGGATGCCACTCCCTGACTCTGCCACCAGGCCAACCAAAGATGCCAGTCTGTACACCATCAGAGACTTCTTTTCATAATATTGACCACTATAATTCTTCAACTAACAAGCATCACTGAATGACACTGTTATCTTTATCTGGAATATTTTAGAAGGACCATCCATAAAGAGGGGGAAAGTTTGAAGTGTGACAAATGATATAATTAGTAATGATTTAAAGAATAACAAGAGAAAGGGGTGTAACAGAAGGCCCCAATGGAACGGCTTGGAGCTGCCCCATTTAGGTTGGATTGGGGCCATGGAAACAGATGCAGGGGCCCAATCCAGCCAGTTTCCCCTGGGAAAGTATAGAGCAGTTTCACAATACCCATATCAATTAAGAGACTACTGTGGGAAGCCAGAAAACTAACCAATATGCATTGGACCCATTGTGCAACAGGTACTATGGACATCAGGAGGAGGTCTGGAGCGCTGTTTCAGTGCTTACTTAACCGTCTCCTCCCATATAATCCACCATATACACTCAGGTCCTCTGGTGAACATTGACTCCAGTCAACCAAGATTAGGTTGGCAACTGTCAGCCAGAGAACTTTTTTTTCAGCCGCTCCTAGACAGTAGAATGGCATGCCAGAAGAGATTTGGCAGCTGAATACAGTGTCTGAATTCAAAATAGCATTGAAGGCAAATCTATTCCAGCAGCCTTATCTGGATGATTTTTAAACTGTGAATTTTAAATGATGGATTTAATTGTTTTAATATGTAGATATCTTAGGGCCTGAACAGACAGGCCAAAATAAAACTGCTTCAGGTCACTTTGGAGGTATTCTGTTTAAATGACACATGCATCTTAAGAGGCCAGAAGCTGCACCAGAGCTGCGCTCCAGTCCTGAATCATGGCTTTGGCATGAATTCCGGCCTCTTAGGATGCATGCATCATTTAAACAGCATACCTCCAAGGTGACCCAAAGCAGCTTTATTTTGACCTGTCTATTTGGGCCTTTATTTGTCTTTTTAAACTGATGTGTGTTTTAACTGATGTTGTTTATCTCTTCATTGTTGCCATTCCCCATCTTGATCCATGGGGAGAGACAGGTAAGAAATAAATAACATTATTATTATTATTATTATTATTATTATTATTATTATTATTACTATTGAATATGAAATGTGCGAGTGCTAGCTGAGCTACATCCAAGAGTACTGAAAGAACTGGCAAAAGTAACCTTAGAACCACTGGCAATAATCTTTGAGAACTCACGGACAATGGGAGAAGTCCCAGCAGGTTGAAAAATGACAAATGTTCCCATCTTAAAAAGGGGAGAAAGTGGAAACAATTACTGTCCAGTCCACCTGACATCAATACCAGGAAAGATTCTACGGTACCTCATGAAACAAAATTAGGAGGGGTAATGTTACCCTAAATATATGGGGCTAGTAGAGCCTCCATAGACAGTAGCAACCTATCTTCAGTTAGTCTGGGTAACCCTCAACTTGGCTGTGTGTGAAGAAGTAACATAAATTGCAGGATCCGGCACCAGTTATATCAGTAATAACTGACAGAGACTCCAGGCATGTGAAAATATATGAAATTTTATTGAAAGAAATATAAAGAGCACATTCAAACAAAGGTAACTTATCCAAATAACCAACACAGAGCCAACCAAATGGAGGAGTGAAATGGGAAAGCAGACTTAAAGATTTGGGAGCAGGGATGCAGTTACCTATCCGGAAGGAAGAATCCCTAGAAAGTAGAAAGACCCAAGCTGTGGGGTTTGAGTGAAAAGCTTCGGGAGGCAGATGGAGAAGACAAAAGATCTCAAATTGAAGCTCGAGAACAGTCATGGTACATGGGGGGGGGGGGGATGTTGATGCAACTGTCACAAAAGGTTTCATTTTGGGAGTGATATTTATATCCTTAAGATCAACCCCAATCCATGACAGTTCTGCAGGAAACCAAACTTTTGATTACTTCTGATGAAACCTAAGAAGGTTTCTAAAGTAAAGAATTTGTTTAGATATTCAGGAAATGGCAATATTTTCTTGTGATTGATGATGCTTCATGGACTTTTACAACACCTAGAAAAGATGTCTTATTGAAGATGGAGCAAGTCTGTTTTCTGTTGCTGCAGACTAGATCACAAAGCAATGGATTCAAACTACAGGAAAAGAGATTCCACCTAAACATTATTAAGAACTTGGTAAGAGTTGTATCAACTATGGAACACAGTGCCTTGGAGTGTGGAGCAGAGTTTCCTTCTTTGGAAGTTTTTAAACAGAGGCTGGATGTCTGGGATGCTTTGATTGTGTATTTCTGCATGGCAGAGGGCTGGGCTGGATGGCCCTTGTGGTCCCTTTTAATTCTATGATTCTATTAACCACCCCCACCCCAGCCTGAAACAATAGTGGTAATCTTAGGACAAAGAAATTGTGTTGATCCACATTTTGAAGAATAGAAAGTTTTTCTCCTGTTCAAATGTCCTGTCTCATGTGAAAATGTTTTAACTCTCGGTGTTGCACTATTAATAATAATAATAATAATAATAATAATAATAATAATAATAATAATAATA
>NC_056524.1:203881981-203900560 GCF_019175285.1 Sceloporus undulatus
TTTCTATACCGCTTTTCCGCAGTGATCAAAGCAGTGTACATAGTAAAATTATTAAAACAACATAAAATTAAAACCACATTACATTAATTACAATATACTTGTAATGCTTTTAGTAAATTATGGATTTCTCCTCATTTTATAGCAACCATTTCCATGGAAATGAGTCATTTCTATCCTCTGATATAGACTGGCATTCCTATGGGTCAGAAAATAACCCAGAGATCAATCAATATAACTTAGAAAGAAAGAAAGAAAGAAAGAAAGAAAGAAAGAAAGAAAGAAAGAAAGAAAGAAATTCTATCCATATGAAGGTTAAAATAATGTGCAATATGGATTTAAAATAATATATCCTTAGGGAATTATACACAAATAGGGTTGCCATAATTCTGGACCTCCAAACTGGGACAAATGTAGGACAAAAGTAGGACAAAATTTTCAAATGTAGGATACTTTTTTAAAATGGAGGACACGCAAAAAAATGATTATTTTTTTTAAATGTTAATATAAATGCATGTTTCTTAGGCATGATCAAAATGGAGGACATTTTGGCATTGTTCCTAGACAGATGGCAGAAACGGACTTCCCTTTCTGGCCAACCTTCCTTCCCCATTCCAAACAGCACATTTGGTCATTGAAGAGGAGGAAGAGTGGAAAAGGCAGAGGAGGAGGAAGAGGAGAAGAAGAAGAGGAGGAGGAAGAAGGGGAGGAAGAGGGGAAGAAGAGGAGGAGGAGAAGAAGAGATGGAGAAAAAGAGGAGGAGGAAGAAGATGAAGAAGAGGAGGAAAAGGAGGAAGAAGGAAGAGGAGGAAGGGGAGGAAGAAGAGGAGGAGGAGAAGAGGCAGAAGAAGAGAAGGAGGAGAAAGAGGAAAGGCTCTTTCCTCTGCCTGGCTGCCTCCGTCGCCAACGGAGGAAGCCAGGCAAGGGAATGGGGCCTCGCTGAAGCGAAACTCCAAGCCCCTGCCTGGCTGCCTCCGTCGCCGTTTTGCCCCCACCCTCGGGATCCCCCCCCGCGACGGAGGCAGCCAGGCAGGGGTTTGGGGCTTCGCTTCAGCCGTCCTCCAAGCCCCAGCCAATCCTGGAGGACTCCGCGATCGCGGAGAAGCCTCCAGGGCATGGCCAGGGCTTGGGAGACAGCCGTCCTCCAAGCCCCAGCCAAGCCTGGAGGACTCCGCGATCGCAGAGGAGCCTCCAGGGCATGGCCAGGGCTTGGGAGACAGCCGTCCTCCAAGCCCCAGCCAAGCCTGGAGGACTCGCTGGGGGGGAGTCCCGGGGGCGGGGCCAAACCGGGGCGGGACCGTGCGGACCCGCCCCAAATCAGGAAAGTCCCGCCCCCAGGCGGAATATGGGAAGCCTATACACACACACACACACACACACACACACACACCAGTTCTTTATTGTACATACATAGCATCCAGGACCTAGTCAAAATTAAGTCATAACATTCTTCTTTTTTTCTCCTTATTTAAGTTATGGACATGTGTTGTAAGGCCAAGCACTTTGGGAATTAGTAGTGCTGGCATTCCCAGAATGATTATCCATCTTGTGAATTTCCCAAATGTACCCAATTCAGAGGAGAGTATATAATTTCTATAAAACCAGGAAAAAAAATAGCGTCATAACGTCACATCACATCATAACGTCAAAGGTCAATTATTGTTATGCTAATTACATACTATTTTTAAAATTATTATTATTATTATTATTATTATTATTATTATTATTATAGTTTATATAGTGCTGTAAATTTTATGAAATACTGATTTAAAGCAAATCTAAATTGACTGGAGTCAAGAACCACCTTGACTGGAATCATAGCCAGTTCATTAAGTGCAAGCAAAATAATATATAGATTATTTTGCTTGCACTGGCAATCTGAAATTGTCATCTGTCAAATAGTATTCTGACAATCTGCCTCTTTCCTTTCAGCATAGCACACAGTGTTCCTGCTCCCCTCACCTGTCTAGTTCCATCTTTTTTCAGAATGGCACTAGGAAGGAACATGCAGTACTTGAAAACCACATCCAGCTACCTGTTTACGCAGGTTAACTGATGGTCTCAAAATGAAACCTGCAGGAGGAAATAGCTAAGGTGACCGAGTAGAATTGGCTCAGCAGGATAAGAATGATCTTCACGCAGGGCTACCACAGTTCTCAGTTTTCCCATGCCTCTGAGACAAAAATGTGCTCTTATTTATGATCATCAAAATACCATTAAGGCCAAAGAGATGTTTATTTTTGCCTTGCATGTCTTTCTCACAGATAATCAAGTAATATATATATTACTTGAGATATATATATATATATATATATATATATATATATATATATATATATATGCAAGGTCTCAGTCTGCTATGCTTGTTTGCAGATTATACATGCTCAATTACCTGGTACAGTTCAGTAGGCAAAGCACTTCCACTGAAATATAGTCTTAAATTGAGCTGAGAAATGTTGTTATTCATCAGCCCAGGATGCATGAAGGGGGGTGACTGTTCTGTAAGAGCAGTACTGGCATACCCTGGCTTGGATTTTTTGTATCCTGGCCCCTTCCTAATCTCGATGATGCCAGATTGAAATGCTTGTCTACTGAGACTGTGTTTTATTACAGCCACAATATCCATTCTTCTGTCCTTAAAAGGACTGAATTTAGCTCTTGGATATGCATTCCTCGGGCCAGTTTCAACCCAAATGTGCAGAGTGGCCATGGGCTGGGCAAAAGATCACAAAATTTGTACTTGAATCAAGCAATACAAAAAGTTTGCGCAGGTTCATAAGTCTAGATCCAGTTGCCAGTCTCAACTACTTGTCGACCTATTGACTCAAATGCTGAATGGCAAGTCAACTTTATATAAATCCCATTAACACAGTGAGATTAACAATTCGATTCAGGGCATAGAATTCCAGGGGCACTTTTTGTAACTGAAACAACAAAAACATAACAACTTTCTCTTGTGCCAGAGGGGGAGAAAAAGATGGAAAGCAAAAACTCCACCACACTTCATTCCTGCCCAGATCGATTACCCCGCATTTGATTAATCTTCAACATTTCTTTAGAACATTTCATGACATGATTTTTCACTTGATATTTTTTCTCCTTTTCCAGAGATGTTTTAGAAGCACCTTTAGCCATTTCTTCCATTACAATAGTTTGAAAACTATTTAAACAGACTGGAAAATTGGGACAATCATCAATTAATGGTTTCCAAGTTGAAATCCATCTTCTAAAAGAAAAAGAAGAAGAAAAGTAAGAATTTTAAGAGTGGTTTGTGCAGACTCTCAGACACAAGGATCTGCAATACTGAATGCTTTGGGGGGTTTCCATCAGTCAATGGCAGGTGGAATTATTTGGCAAACAGCACTGATAGACTGGCAGCTCTCTCTTCTGTCTGGCAACAAAATACAGGCACAGTTGCACAGCTGCCTAAAAACCAAAGCAAGTTTCAGATGTTCAATCTCAATATCCAGTGTAACATGTAAAGAAGGAATTTGCTCACATATCTTCTCTCTGGTGAAATGTGCGACTTGCAGATATCTGTAGTTTTCAGACATCTCACTGCTAGCTGAGAATCTCCACTCAACATGTAAAGCCTATGTATAGTTTACTCAAATGTAAACCTAATGTATTTCATTCCTTAATCATAGTAATCATAGCCCTTTATGTATTCATTGTCAGTTGCATCCAGACTTGGACTGTGAATATATATGTACCTTTCTGGATAGAAAGCCCATCGAACTTAGGGCCCATTCCCACTTACCTGCAGATTCAATTCCTGAACTGAATCCTGAAACTGGTTCAGCAAACACAGTGGTTCCCACTGTGTTTGCACCAGTTTCAGGATTCCTTTCAGGAATTGGCATGCCTGTTTTGACAGGCTTCTTTTTGACATGGCAGGAGAGGTTTCCCCAGCCTCTTCTGCCATGCCTCCCTCTGTCCTCCTGGCCATACCTTCCTTCTCCCTTCCTTCCCTCCTTCCCTCCTGCCCGGGGGCCCCAACAGTGGTGGTGGCGGCGGCTGTAAGGGATCCCTCTGCCACCAGCTTCAGCTTCCTAGCCTCCATCCGTCCTTCTCATGGCAGCGATGGAAAAGTCTGCTGGCCAGCGTGCCTCAGTCCGTACTCCAACGACTTCCAGGATGGAGGCACATCCAACGAGCCCCAGCTGGCAGCCTTCTGTAATGCGCTCTACATGGGGCTACCCTTGTACCAAGTTCAGAAGCTTCAATTAGTTCAAAATATGGCAGCCAGACTGGTCAAGGTTTGACCACATAACTCCAATCTTAAAAGATCTTCACTGGCTGCCGATGAGCTTCCGGGTGCAATGCAAGGTGTTAGTTAAAGCCCTTACATGGCTTGGGCCCGAGTTATTGGCGGGAATGCCTCTCCCTACATAATCCGCCTCGCACTCTTAGAACATCAGGGAAGAATCTGTTGGTATTACATACAACTAGACTAACTTCTATTTCCCAGAGAGGCTTCACTGCAGCTGCTCCAAAACTTTGGAACAGTCTCCCGGAAGAGATCCATCTTACTACCTCCTTGTAAGTCTTTAGAGGGCAGTTAAGACTGAGCTCTTCCAGTGAGCTTACCCACCTAATCTCTTATAAGATATATTTTTCTGTCTCCTAGATTGAAACATCTCTCTCCTTTTGCTTTGATAGTATTGTTTTAATTGCTATCAATTTTTATATTTTATTGTACTGTATTGTTGTTTTTATTGTTGTGATTTGCATTTGTATACTGTATATTGATACTGGGCTGTAATCCTGCCTCGATCCACCTGGGAGAGGTGGGAAAATATTATTATTATTATTATTATTATTATTATTATTATTATTATCCGCCGCTGCCACCACCACCGCCTCTGTCCTCCAGGCTGTCAGGGCCTCCCTGAGCTTGGCCAACTTTCCTCTCTTTTTTGAAACACAACTCCCAAAATTCCCAGCATGTTGGCTGGGGGATGCTGGAAGTTACAGTCCAAAAAAGAGGAAACTTGGCCAAGCTCAGGGAGGCCCCGGCAGCCTGGAGGACAGAGGCGGTGGCGGCAGCAGTGGAGAAGGCTGCCAGCCGGGGCTCATTAGACATGCCTCCATCCTGGACGTTGTTGGAGGATGGACTGAGGCACGCCAGAAGGAGGCACTTTGAATGAGCCCCAGCTGGCAGCCTTCTCCGCCACCATGAGAAGAAGGACGGACAGAGACAAGGAAGCTGAAGCCGGCAGAGGAGGGAGCCCTGACAGCCCCCACTGCCGCCACTGTCACCGGGGCCCCCAGGCAGAAGGGAAGGCGGGAAGGAGGTATGGGTGGGAGGAAAGCATGGCTGGCGTGGAGAGGGGTTGCCAGGGCGAATTCTAATCTGCCCTGGGTTCCCATTGGGCTGAATCAATTTATTGTCAAATAAATCGATTCAACCCAAAAAGGAGCAGGAAAACTCAGCTCCTTTTTGACACGGGTTACATGGGGGGAAACCATGCCCCCCCCTTAGGAATTGATTCCAAATCAATTCCCAAGTGGGAACCATAGTGGTTTAAACTGGATCGTGATTCAACACGAACCAGTTTAAACAACAGTGGGAATGGGCCCCAAGTTAGTCTTACTGACTTTGCAGTAGATATGATAAAACTTAGTCCTGGCTCTTTTCACCTTCAGGTTGTTGGGGGGGGGGGGGTTGCATTAAAAATGATTTGTGTCATATTTGATCAGTGATTTCAGTTATTGTTTTATTGGTATGTTTATGCTTTTTCATGTTTTCTGTTCAAGAAAAAGGTGTCTATGCAGGTATCGGACAGGCACATCTGGTTCAGAGTGAGGAGTTTACAAGTTTTCTGTCCAAACAAATAATACTGGCAATAAATAAAACCAACTTCATAGTTCCCATTATTAAAGAAATGTCTGCTCTGTGAATGCTTTGTTGACAGGAGAGGAGAGGGGACGCTTCAGTGATGTTTCAGAAGCGCAACAGGCTATCACACATCTGCACTTCTGCAGTGTTTTCTGGTGATTTAAACATGGTAAGCCCCGGGTTCTAGAAGGAAGATACAAAAAAGTGCCATACCACTGTCGGTTTTGTCCATGTGGCCTTGAGGAAGTCGAATCAATCAGTCACGTCCTTCTCTGTTGCCCCCACTATATAGAAACCAGTGCTTTTTGTATAACTCCCACCATTAAACAACTACCCGGAAGAGAGAATAAATTCTATGTCAAATATCTTTTAGCAGACTGCAACGAATATGTAACCAGCAAAGTTGCTAAATTCCTTGCAGTTGCTATTACTCTCCATATAAGATATTTGAAACAGATACAGTAAACCTTGTAAAATTAACTATAGCTGCCATTATTACTGAAGATATTATGTGACTTGTATGAAATTTTATTTGTTTTTATAAATTGTTTGATGATGCCGTCTACATGTATATTGGATGGCTATTATATATACTATTCTATATATATATATAATATTATTTTCTTGTTATTGACACTTAAACGACTATGCCAAAGAAACCCTTTTGTAATATTTCTATAATCCCTTTAAATTCCCCTGTAATTTGGCACATGATAGAGAGTTTAATTCCATTTTAGATTTCTTGTTGATTTGTATGGAAATCATGATAGTATCATGTCTTTATGGGTATTTGGTCATTATTGTATTCTAGCTTTGTACTGGCTATATGCCATAATAGATGATGATGATGATGATGATGATGATGATAAACCTCGGGTATGATAATCCCCATAGTTTCAGCAGTAAAGTAGCAGTGTCATTTACACTTAATTCATTTTTAGCATATACCTGTGGGAAGTGATTGGTTCTTTTTCTGTCAACATCACAACTCTAGATGTCACAGAAAGTGAATGTTAAAAATTGCTTCCACATAGATAGATGATAAAGCACTGGATTATTCTTTCCCTTTTTTGCTTCACAATTGTGATTACTTGTGTTGCATTTCCTGTCTTCAAGCTCACTAAGAGGCATACTTTTTCCTACATGCTTCTTTTTTTCTGTACACAATCAGACACATATCATCAGAACTTGGAATGTTGTTGTTGTGTACCATCATTTCCGGCTTATGGCAACCATAAGGCAAACTTGTCATTGAGTTTTCCTGGCAAGATTTCTTCAGTGGGATTTGCCATAGCCTTTGGAGGTTTGCCTTTGCCTTAGCCTTCCTCTGTGACTAAGGCCCTATACAGACAGGCCAAAATAAAGCTGCTTCAAGTCACTTTGGAGGTATGGTGTTTCAATGATGTATGTGTCCTAAGAGTCTGGAAGTGCACCAAAGCTGCACTCCAGTCCTTAGGACTGGAGCATGGCTTTGATGTGGCTTCTGGACTCTTAGGATGCATATATCATTTAAACAGCATACCTCCAAAGTGACTCGAAGCAGTTTTATTTTGGCCTGTCTGTATCAGGCCTAAGAGAGTATGACCTGCCAAAGGTTAACCAATGGGTTTCCATAGCCGAGTGGGGATTCAAACCCTGATCTCCAGAGACGTAGTCAAACAGTCAAACCACTGCTCCACACTAGCTCTCCCAGTATGTGGAAATGTTACTTAAGAAAATTATTTTGTTGTGTTACTCACCAAATATCTCATTACCATTATGTCAAAGCAAAAACAAATGTAGCTTGTAATATTACTTCTTAAACTACTCTTTACTTTTTGTTCCTTTTTAGTTCCTTTTTAATCTTAAATCCATTTAAAATGTAAAGAATGGGCCTAAAATTTGGAAGTTCCCCTCAAAATAACCAAAGAAAAGCATATCTATTTGCCAAAAATAATTGAGAAAAAAGTAATTTAATTATTTGTAAGAGAAACTTCATCATGCCCTCATAATCCCCCTGAAGTAATGTGTTGTAGGTAATATAATGTGGTATACAGTGGACTCTTGGTATCTGTTGATGTTTGGTTCCAGAATCACCACCACCACCACCCATGGAAACCAAAATCTATGGATGCTCAAGTCGCATTAAATACAATGGCATAGCAAAACGGCGTGTAAAGGGGTGTAAAATATAAAGTAGTAAAATCAAAGTTTGCTTTTTGGAATCTATTTCTTTTGCATATTTTCAATCCATGAATGGTTGAGTCCATGGATAAAGAATCTTTGGATACAGACGGCTGACTATATAGGTAATGTAATATTTGCAATGTATTACAGTAGGCCCTTGGTATCCGCTGGAGTTTGGTTCCAGGACCCACCATGGATACCAAAATCCGTGAATGCTCAAGTCCCATTAAATATAATAGCATAGTCAAATGATGTCCCTTATATAAAATGATAAAATCAAGATTTGCTGTTCAGAATGTATATTTTTGGAGTATTTTCAAGTCATGGATGCTTGAATCCATGGGTAAAACACCTGTGAATATAGAGAACCGACTGTACTCCCAAGCTCTGCCCAATATACACTTTTACCTGATACAATATAAGGTTCAGGAATATTCATGGTCATGTCTGGCTATCAGAATAAGCCCTACTTTTAGGTAAAGAGAGAAAACTTCCTCAGATGATAGATGCTGAAGGACAGGTGTGCTCCCATTCCCACTCCCTACTATTTCTTCTGATGCTCATGGTGTCATCTGTCTGGGAAGACAAGGCAACATATGCTTCACACCATTTCCTGAACCACCATGAGCTAGCCTGCTGCCCTCAGTCTGCTGGAAGACTCCATCCCATTGCCAGTGTCAATCCAACCAGTTTTGTTGTGTCTGTGGACTAGAGGAAGGTGTCACTTTTCCTTATGCATGAAATGTGTTAAACCTTTCAAGAAATGTTTTAAACTGCAGTGCTTCTGGCAAATGGCTAGTTGGCACTGAGAGAAGGAGAGGGAGTACTTTAATGCTGCCATTCACTGCCAAGAAAGTGTTTTAAATTTATCACATTTATATGTATATATGCTTTCAACCCTTGTCGGGAATGCTTTGACTGAGATTTCCTGCATGACAGGGGGTTGGACTGGATGGCCCTGGTGGTCTCTTCCAACTCTATGATTCTATGGATTTCATAGGGTTTTTTAGCCAAGGAATACTCAGAGGTGTTCTGCCATTTCCTTCCTCTGAAATATAGCCTACAGTACCTGGCATTCATTGGCAGTCTCCTATCCAAATATTAACCAGGGCTGACCTCTCTTAGCTTCCAAGATCAGATCGGATCTGATGCCTTTAGGGTATTTAGGCTTAGACTGTAAATACATAGTAGACAGTAGCATTATTGCACACTCTGGCAAGGTGAGAATGCTTAGATTCTTTGTTCATCCTGGATAAATTGCACTGCATTCAGTCATTTGTTGCATCCATCTACAAGGAATCTAGTCAGTCTCTTGTTGTTGCAAGGCACAACAATACAAGGCAAACAATAAAACATCTAACAGCTTGCGAAAACATCCCAAAATAATTATCTTCTTTGCTGCTTGCAGAGCTGATAGCTATATAACTCAGAATGCATTCTCATATGAAAGAGTATTCAAAATTCTGTTACTTAAGCACAGTTGTAGGACTGTTCTCTCTATCTCTGTTAATTCAGGATGTACATCTGGTAAACTCTTATTTTAAAAACAGATACCCACCACCCCTTGCAACAACAAAAAAGCACCAGTTCATTTTTCAAATAAAACCTTTAGCTATCTGAAGTCATGCACTGCATATGGCACCATAACACACATTTCTGGAATGAATTCCAGGCAGGTAGAAAGAACTATATATAATTCCTGGGAAGGCAAACCCCCTTTCCCCCATTCACAAAGGTTATAGCTAAGCTAGTGATAATATTTCACATCCTGAAAAGCTCACATATCGAAACCACAATGGAGTAACAGGAAGGCAAAAACACAACAGGCTGGAGCTCAAAGTGCTGCCTTCTAGAATAACAGATAGGTACCACAGGGAGATACCAGTGTCTCCCTGTTTACAAGCCCTGCTGTCATACTGTCTCCCTGCCTAGTGATAAATGATAAACCTACAGATCCACATCCACTGAATGTCCACATTACATTATTCAGTAAAATGATTTTCACAGCAGGACACAGTACAATGTAAAGGCAAAACCAAAATATGTTAATATCTTAGGTTTCAGAGAAGGAATTTATGAATGTGCAAATAGTTTGCACCTACCTGCGAGTAGGGGGATAAAAGACGTTATATCTTGAAGTACCAGAGAAATTCATCAGTACCTTCTTTTTACATTCTTCAGGCTTTGTCCAAAGAATTCCATTGTATCATAATACTGGATTTTATTTCACATGCTGCCCACATCTGAGTGAGGTCTCTCACTCAGAAATTATTTGCAGTGTCTCAGGTCTTCAAAGGTATGGCATGTTACTGGTGCTGCACAGGTAAGATGCTAAATTCAGGTAAGAAACCTCAATAAGGGTTCAGTAGTTCAGTTTGCATTCACTCTGTATTATACTACATTTCATTTCAAATCAATATTCTCTGCATTAAAATTCATTTCATCCATCAGCATACATGTATTGGCCTAAATTCCTGTTCACTGGGGATATCAGGTACATTCCAGCTCAGTAGTCACTCTTCCTCGCTCTAAACCTACATGCACTCCTCTTCCTTTAAGATCTACCACCTACTGGTCTAAACCAATAAATCCATGGGATTAAATTTCTATGAGTTGAAAATGCTCTTTACCATTAACACGTAGAATCACAGAATCAGAGTTGGAAGAGACCACATCCAACCCAACTCCCTGCCATGCAGGAACTCATAATCAAGGCATCCCCAACAGATAGCCATCCAGCCTCTGCTTAAAGACCTCCAAAGAAGGAGACTCCACCACTCTCCCAGGGAGTGTGTTCCACTTTCGAACAGCTCTTTCTGTCAGGAAGTTCCTCCTAATGTTGAGGTGGAATCTCTTTTCCTGTAGCTTGCATTCATTGTTCCAGGTCCTATTCTCAGGAGCAGCAGAAAAGAAGCTTACTCCATCCTGAATATGGCATCCTTCAAATATTTTAACAAAGCTATCATACCACCTCTTAACCTTCTCTTCTCCAGGCTACACATATCCAGCTCCCTAAGTCTCTTCTCATAGGGCATGGTTTCCAGGACTTCTTGTTACATGGACAGTAACAAGAATGAGTGACATTTATGTACTTAGAAGAAAAAAAACATCCATTTGCACTGCCATGCTGAACTTAGGATACACCACCTTAAAGCACAGCAGCTCTAGGACATAGCAATAGAGGCTATAGGGAAAGCTGTAAAGCAGGATTGCTACACCCATATGTTAATTAGATCTATTTTGTTTGATGTTGTTTGTTAATTGTTGTTGTCTCCCACCTCAATCCATGGGGAGAGGCAGGTAAGAAATTATTTATTTATTTATTTATTTATTACTCTTTTAACACACCTACCATTATTCCCTTCACCAGCTACTATGGCAATTGGCATTGTAGTACTGAATACCCTAAAGGCACCAGATCCCATACTGAAATATCTCAGAACATTCCCCTGCACTGATCCTCCCTTTTCTTCTGTTTCTCTTATAAGTGTTATTTGTTCATTTTAATTTTTCATCCAAGAAGCCATTTGGTGCCATATGCAGTTTGACACTGCTTGTAGTGAAGAAATACATTGTTCCCGAGATGCTAGAACTGTTTTTAAATTGAGCGAGAGAGTCAATACTGGCAGGCAGGTTATTGTAAGTTTTGCCAACTTGCAAATTTCTTTTCCCATCCATTCTCATTGAAACAGCCTTAAATATGAAGATTCTAACAAGCACATATTTGTGTACTTAGAAGTGCCTTCCATGTGTTCACTGTAGCTTGTTACAAAGTATGTATGCACAAAATAAATTGCAGAGGGTTTTATTATTCCTGAAAGGGCTCAACAACAATCACTGCCTTAATATTTCATTGTTGTTCATTGTCGTTGTTGTTGTGTGCCTCCAAGTCATTTCCAACTTATGGCAACCCTAAAATGAACCTATCATAGATTTTCTTGGCAAGTTTCTTGAGAAGGGGGTATGCCATTTCCATCCTCTAAGCTTACAAGAGTGTGACTTGCCCTAGGGTCATCCAATATTTCTTACTACTTGATAATTTAGTACACCTCAGATTGACAGTTCCAGAAGAGACTCAGTAGTGATGATGAACCAGCTTTGCCAGATTACTTCAGGGGGGTTCAGCCCACCCAACCTTATCTTAGGAGAAGCTGAACCCTAAGGGTCCATACATTTCACATTAGTTCATACACATGAAAAATTACAGTTGAATATTGTATAATGCAATTTGTGTAAGAGTTTGGTTTTCAATTCCCACTTTCTTCAATGGAAATGAAGGAAACACTCAATTTTTAATCTTATGGGTGGAATAAACAAAGTAAGCTGCAAAAAAATACCCATTAGGCAGAAAGTTAGAATACAGTTAGGCAATTTAAGCACCACAAAACAAACATATACACATAATCATCCGACTGTCAGCTGGGATGTAGGTCTTCATTTTGTTATGCCAGGATGAAGTAATAACAGGACTCTCTAGCCAATTCCTATAAACATTTAAATCACAAACAAATAAAAATCAAAGTTTGTTATGAATTTCATTGCTTTTAGCCGAGCTAACTATACATGTTTCATTTCTGTGTTTCATTTACACCCTCAACTGAGTTTTATTGAATTACAAGCAGTTCATTGGGATGCTGAAGTGCCTTAATGTAAATGATATATTTGGGAACTAACATAAGCCCTATTTGGGAAGCATGTGTACTCTATGTATGTGTGGAAAGCAGGCTCCACTGTTTCCTTCCTTAGACATGAAAGTGGCACTACTAAGAGAAGAGGCTGTTGTATGTGCTGGTGTTCCACCTGAGCCTGAATACAAAAGAACTGAGGGTTTTTTTTTAATTGAAACAAGATACAGAACTTGCATAATAGACATTTATCTAAATCTGATTCTCAGTTCCCCACCCTCCTCCTCTATTTTCTATAAATTTCCATAATTATATGCATTAATTATGCAGTATCTTAATTTCTGTTCTGTTTTCTTTTCTTCTTCCTTTTTCTCTGTTTCTTTCATACAAATACATCTGTGAAACTTTCACAACTCTGTTATTTTTATAATTTAATGTTTCTTCAAACCTATATGGCTTAAATGTTGGTCTTAAATCAATAGATATTGTCCTGATATTGTTTTCATTAATATTGTTGTTAGGCTTTTTTGTTGGTTTGGGTTTTTTTTTTTGTTTGTTTTTTGTTTTGTTTTGTTTTTTTGCAAATCCAGATTTCCTTACAATGATCTAAGAATAAAATCCATTCTTGTTTATGTTTTTCAAAGAGGTCTCCTTCTATAGTACATGTCAGCTTGTCCATTTCTATTATTTCTACCATTCTAATCATCCATTCTTCCACTGTTGGGGTTTCTGTTGTTTTCCATTTTGGGGCTAATAAAATTCTGGGTACTGAAATCATATATAAGATTATTTTCCAGTGTTTGCTTTTGTCTTCTGGATGTAATTTACAAAGCATATTTAATAAATATAGTTCTGGAACAGTCATATGAATTTTTTAAAATTTTATCTATTGTATTATGAAGCTTCTTCCAAAATTTTGCAACTACTGGGCATGTCCACCAAGTGTGTAACTACAATCCGATAGCATTCTGGCACTTTCAGCATTTGTTTGTTGATTTTTATTTTGGCTCATGTAACTGTTGTTAAGTGCCATCTAACTTCCATCTTAAAATAGTTCTCCTTGATGTTCTGGCACTTCGTGAATTTTTGAGTATGTTGTCTTGCTAAAGACCCTTCTTCTAAATGTATGTCTCTTCCGATATCTTTAGCCCAGTTAAGCATATGATCTTTGATCAAGTCTTCTTCTAGGTTCCTTTCAAGAAGCTTCTTGTTTAGTTTTGATATTTGTTTTGGGTTGTCTTCTATTAATATATTATCTTTCAGATACAAACCCTTCTTTTAGTTGATAGTACAGTAGCCAATGATTTTTTTTCCCTCTAGCGCTTGGATATCTTCTATGTTTTTTATTTCTTCTTTTCCATTACCCATTCTACTGTCCAAGATATCCATGTGTCTAAGCCAGTTATTGGATGTTTTTGATCTGCTCAATAAAGCCTCCTGTAAGGAAACCCATCTCTGGAGTCCATGATAGAAATCTGATTTTATTCTTAACCAACATTTTAATAAAGCTTTTCTCAGGTAATGGTGTTCAAATTCCCTGTGCACTTTTGTTTCATCATACCACAGGTGTGTGTGCAACCCATATCTATTATTAAAACCTTCAGTCTGAATACAGAAAAACCGAGGTTCTGACTCACATGGAGAGTCTTCACAATCTCCTCCTCAGACCTGTCACTTTCACATAAGAAAAAAAAGGACAAAGGAAAGGGAGGATTAGCACATTTGCCTCCTCACATAATTCCTGTATTCCTGAATAAGAGATACATCATTAATAACACTTTTGAGAGGAAAACAAGGGAAAGATAACTATTTTCCTAGTTCCACTGGTGGGCCCTGATGGAGTTAGGGAGAGATTAAGAGATGCAGGAAAAACCATACTCCAAAGAATTACCAAGGAAATGGTTTTGGCCTTCCATTGTAATGTCTCACAATGTCCTCAATATTGTGTTCTTCTAGTGCATTGTGAGAAATTCAAATGGCAGCTTCCCAGTGCTCCAAGATTTGTAAGGCCAAAAATATAAATTTATCTCATGGGAGGGAGGATAGGACAGGGTTCAGTACTATAGCCTGTTGATATGCTACCAGCTGCCCAAGAATGCCAGGTGCCAAGAAATTCCAGGCTGTTATTATATTAGACTGCTGTAAGATTAATGCTCTTGAAGTCAAATTGGCAAAGGCCTGAGAGTTCTGATTTTGAAGTGGCTGAAGCCAAAATTCTTAAAAACCTAGGTGGTTGCAAAGAGCAATGAATGACATTTTCATTTAAGATTACTTTGAACTATTATACAAGAACAGACTTGCCAAACCATAGCATTAAAAAATATTATTTTATGGATTAATTACACAGCCACCAACTGTCCCCATTTGGCAGGGACCATCCTGATTAATCCTCTGTTATCCAGCTTTCTCAGCTACTTTTCAAATATTGTGGTTTCTCTCTCCTCCTCCCACTTCCCCTCTTTCCCTCAGCTTAAATCAATTGTTGCAAATGGTATTCAAAGTGCAAAAGTAGTTTTCAGTTAACTCAGCAGCAGGGGGGGGCGAAAAAGGGTTGGGTTCTTGCCCTTGCCAATAAGCTTAAGCAAAAGCAAATTGCTGCAACCTCTCCTAGTTTGTATGTTCTTCTTCATTAATAATGTTTCCCCTCTAGCCCACATTCTGATGCTGTTTGGCCATCTGTGTTCCAGTGATCATCTGTGACATATTGGAGGATATGGAATTAATTGTTAAGATATCTTTATTCAAAGGTGAAAGGTTCACTGATGAGCAATAGGTTTTTTCATTCATTCTGCATGTATGATCTCTATGGGAATCATTGGCCACAAGATAGTAATAACAACATATGCTTTGAAAGCAGGCAGTTCCCATCTCTACAAACAAGGTTGGGAAAGATGCCATTTGGAAACTCTGGGGAACCACTATCAGTTATGGAACAAAACACTGAATCACATGATCAATAGTCTGATATAGTAACAGTAATGGCCAGCGTCTGTTAATAGAATCCCCCTTCACTCTTGCAGTCACTTGTGTGTCTTAAAATCCTATTCCAGATGATTTTTTAAAAAAACCTTCCAGAGCAGGTTTTCAGTACTACAATACACTCCAGAGTTTGCAGGGGGAATTCCTGTGGAGAATATGCCTTAATTCATCAGAACTATACCATTGCATACATTTGTATACCAGAACATACAGTGGCTAATAGAGCACACCAAAAGAAAATCAGCATATATTTTATAAAGTATAGCAAAGCCTTTGACTGCATAGATCATGCAAAGCTTTGGAACGGTCTTAAAGACATGGGAATGCCAATACATCTGATGAGTCCTGATGAGTCTGTTAGAACAGAATTTGGAAAAACAGAATGGTTTCCAGTTAACAAAGGGGTCAGGCAAGGCTACATTCTGTCACCCTACTTAGAATCATAGAATCATAGTGTTGGAAGAAACCTCAAGGGTCATCCAACCCCCTGCCATGCAGGATCACATAATCAAAGCACCCTCGACAGATGGCCATCCAGCTTCTGTTGAAAACCTCCTAACTTGGTGTCATCTGCAGATTTAATAAGCATGCTTTATTCTTTCATCCAAGTCATTGATAAAGATGTTGAATAGCACTAGGCCAGAGACAGAACCCTGTGGCACTCCATTAGTCACTTCTCTCCAAGATGAAAAGAAGCTATTGCTGAGCACCCTTTGGGTTTGGCCAGTCGACCAATTACAAATCCACCTGAGAGTTGCATTGTCTAGCCCACATTTTACTAGCTTGTTTGCAAGAATATCATGGGGTATTACTGAAATCAAGGTATGCTATATCCACAGCATTCCCTATCTCTACCAAGCTGGTAATTTTATCGAGAGAGAGAGAGAGAGAGAGAGAGAGAGAGAGAGAGAGATCAGAATACTCTGGCATGACTTGTTTCTCAGAAACTCATTTTTGTGATTAGGGTATTCCCTTCTCACTGTTCACAGACTCTCTGGTTAATGATCTGCTCCAGAATCTTTCCTGGTATTGAAGTCAGACTAACTGGGTGGTAATTGTTGAGATCCTCTTTTTTCCCCTTTTTGAAGATGAAGACAACATTTGTCCTCCCACAGTCTGCTAGGACTTCTATTTTTTCCCCCAGAGTTCCCAAAGATTATTGCCAGTGGCGCTGAGATCACTTCTGTCAGTTCTTTTATGTAGTTCATCTGGTCCTGAAGCTTTAAATTCATTTAGATTAACCAGGTATTCCTGTACTACTGCTTCACTTATTTTGTACTGAATTTCCCCTGTTGTGTCCTCTGCTTCATTTTCCTCAGGTTGAGCACCCTTTTCCTTGTGTGACAAGACTTGTTCAACTTGTATGCAGCATATTTCATAAGAAGAGCAGGTTTAAACTCAGAAGGAGGGATGGAGACACAAGTAAGGCATATCAACAATCTAACATACATGGATGACACCATACTACGTAAGAGAAGAAAGTCCAAAGGAAGTCTTAATGTTGGACATAAAGAAAACAAAAATAATGACCACAGAGGACCTACATGCAGTCAATCTAAACAATGAAGAAATCGAAATAGTCAAAGATTTCCCATATCTTAGCTCAAGCATCGATCAGGAAGGAGACTGAAGTCAAGAAATCAGAAGAAGACTAGGAATGAGAAAGGCAGCTATAAAAGAATTAGAAAAGATTCTAAAGATTAAAGATATACAACTATGCACTAAAGTCATAATTGTACAATCCATTGTATTCGCCATTACCATGTATAGATGCAAGAGGACAGTGAAGAAAGCAGACAAAGAAAATTAATTCTTTTCAGATGTGATAATGGAAAAGAGTTCCAAGGATACCATGGACAGCCAAATAAACAAACAAATGGGTCTCTGATCGGATCAAGCATGAATTTTCCCTGGAAGCCAAAATAATCAAGTTGTGGCTGTTGTGCTTTGGCCATATCATGAGAAGGCATAACTCATTAGAAAACACAATAATGCTAGGAAAGGTGGAGGGTGGCAGAAAGAAAAGAAGACCTCACACCAGATGGCTAGACTCAATTAGGGAGGTCACACATATGAATTTATAGGACCTAAGCAGGACCTAAACTACTGCAACACATTTGACATAGAGTTGTCCCCAAAGACAACTTGGAAGTTGCAACTGATACAAAGTGCAACCACTAGATTGCTGATCAGAACACGATATAGAAACCATATAACATAGCCTTCAAAGGGATTGCACTTGCTTCCAATATACTTCTAAATTCTAAGGTGCCAGTGATAATATTTAAAGACCTGAATGATTTGTGATCTCTACACCTGAAAGAGCATCTCTCTATGTATTTATCTGCCTGAAGAGTGAGATCTATGGACAACTCCTCTCTTATGTATCAACAGTTGAGGAAACACATTGTGTGAGGATATGGATAAGGGCCTTTTTTGTTGCAGCACCCCAGTTGCAAGGGAAGGTGAGACGTCACAGGAAATGACACCAGAACACACAAGTGGCAGGAAAAGGCCAATTATATTATATTGTGTACCACACTGAGATCCTTGGGTATAGGGCAGGAGATAAATATTTTAATAATTTTTTAAAAAATGAAATAAATTCATTACAAACATTTGCTATTATTTACGAACAGTATTCCCAACTTGAGAGCTAACAGTAATACTGTAATACTGTAACATTATGTTTTGCATGCCACATTGTCCCAAGCAGCAACACTTTCCATGACAGCTTTAGAGATTCAACAGCTGTATGAGCAGTCCAGAGTGCAGATGCATGATTTTTCTTTAATCTCTAAGAGTGCTTTTCTCTCACCAACCTCAAAAACCCGTACCTATCTTTGTCTACTTCATAGAAATAAATAGCCAGCAGGGAGAGGGAGGGGAGGAGAGGAGAAAGAGAAGGAAAGAGACCCATAGATAGATAGATAGATAGATAGATAGATAGATAGATAGATAGATAGATAG
>NC_056524.1:203900570-203903923 GCF_019175285.1 Sceloporus undulatus
CTTCTTTTTACATGAGAATATAATTGTATAAATTTTATTTCCATGACTCAGTTGGAGCTTGCATAATCTTAAAAATTAAATTAAGATCTTAAAACCTGGGAAACCCTAGAGATATAAAAATGTTCCAATCATGCTTGCCAGTTAAGCACTGCTGATTAAACACAAACTAAGATATTTATTTGCTTTTCTTTTGGTGTTCAACAAAACGAAAAAGAAAAAATATATAATTTTTGAAATTGCCTAGGGAAAAGGGAATGTGAATAGAAAAGGCAGTCCTAGTTGTTATCTGTACAAAGCAAAAATAATAATAGTAATAATCCCTGTCGTCTTCTTTTCCTATAATATAATGAATAACATAAGAGGCAAGGAAGTTTCTTTTTCTTTTTTAAATCAAACCATCTATGTAGTTCAATCATGAAAAGAATGGAATGAACCTGTTCTGAATAACAGAAGTTCTGTCCATCTCTAGATTGACATGGCTAATGCAACATCTTCTAAACTAGTTTCACACAGATCTACCCAATGTGAGGGAGGTGGAAAATGCTACTATGACAGCAGACATTGCTGGATGGAAGTAGCATGTAAATTCTGGCCCACCAAACAATAAGTCCATCATCTAAATCTCACCATTCTTTATGTCTAATTTTGTTCCATATATGCTCAATAAGTATGCATAATACAAAAAGTGTCAGGTGGGTCAGCCAATATTATATTGAATATTGTTGTTGTTTCTTACCTGCTTCTCCCCATGGATCGAGGTGGAAGACAACAATTAATAAACAAACAACAACAGTTAAAACACATCAATTAAAATACATTGATTTAAAAGAATAAGATGTGCATGTGTTAAAACAATCTACATCTAAATTTCATCATTAAAAATTCACAATTTAAAAATCATCTGGATAAGCCTGCCAGAAGAGACTAGTCTTCAATGCTCTTTAAATTAAGACAGCTTATGTAGCTGTCGAATCTCTTCCAGCAGGTCATTTTACAAACTAGGGGCAGCTGAAGAAAAGGTCTTCTGGCTGACAGTTGCCAACTGCCCAGAAACTAATTGGCAACCAATGGAGTGGTTTTAATAGTGGTGTAATATGGTCACTCCTAGATGTCTCAGAAATCAATCTTGCTGACATATTTTGAACTAATTGAACTTTCCAAAGTTAGTACAGAGGTAGCCCAATGCAAAGAGCATTGTAGAAGTCCAGCCTTAAGGTTACCAATGTGTCCCCTACTATCCTCCAGCTCTAGGTAGGGACGCAGCTGGCATAACAGCCGAATCTGATAGTAAACACTTCTGGTATTCCCAAGCTGCAAACACAGTCTTTCAGGGGGAGTGCAACCCCATCTAGAACTGGCTGACACACCTCCAAATGCAGATTAGGACCTTTGACAGTAAACACTACTGTCTTGTCTAGAATCAGCTTCACTTTGTTTTTCCTCATCCAACCTGATACCTCCTCCAGGCATTAATTCAGAGGAGACACACTATCCTCAGCTGAAGCTGTATCTGAAGGCGTAGAGAAATATATTTCGGTATCATCAGCATACTGAAAACATTCTGCCCCATGCCTCCAGATGATCTCTCCCAGTGGTTTCATGTAGATATTGAATAGCACTGGGGATAGAATGGCACCTTGTGGTATGCCATGAAGCAGCTCATTTTTTGAGGATCAGCTATCCCCAAGCACCATCAGCTGGAACCTGCCTGAGAGACAGAACCACTGAAGCACAGTGCCTCCAATTCCCTAATCCCCCAGCTGTTCCAGAAGGGTACCATGGTCAATGGTATTGAACGCAGCGGAGAGGATAAATACTGGAGAAATTTGGTAGCATAAGATAAATTCATCAAAAAGTAAAACAATATGCTATTTTTCTATGTGAATAGATGGCCCTTGGCATTCAGACTGTCTCCTGAAATATGGTCTTGATTAACTAAATGTGCTGCCTAGCTATAAACAGTCTGTCCACAATAGGCTTTTTCCCCTAGACCAGACACACTTTGTTTGATGCTATAAAAGGGGGAAATGGAAAGAGCTATGGCTCCATTTAAAAAGGACAGTGGCTATATTTGGAAATCTTTCTGCATAAGACAGTTTGTGTAGTTTGTTGTACATGGGCCACACTTATGTTTGCTAACATAGCCAAAGGCTGCATCTACACTGCAGAATTAATCCAGTTTGACAACACTTTAACTGACATGACTCATTGCTATGGAAACCTTAGATATGTAGTTTTAAAAGAGCTTTATCCTTCCCTGCTAAAGAGTGCTGGTGCCTCACAAAACTACAAATCCCAGGATTCTGCAGGATGGAGCCATGGCAAATAAATTGCTGTCAAACTGCATTATTTCTACAGCCAGAGACAGGTTCCTAACAGCTGGTATTCCTGTTAGTGTTTTATGATGGCATATGTCCAACTTTTGCCGTTGGACTTGTTGCTGCTGCTGCTGCTGCTGAGGAGGTCAGAATTCTGTTCTTGTCACACAACAACCAAAATGCACCTTCAAAGATCCACCTTTCTAGTGTGCCAGCCCCCATCCCAAGATGGCCATTTCTATATTGGTGGAGACTAGGGGGAACAAGCAAACATGCATCCAACTATTTTCCTTTAGTTAGACACACAGCAATAATGTCACCCTCAGGGACCACCTAAGAATGCTTATAGATCCCTGGCAATGCCTGTCATAGTGCACCCAGCTAAAGGAAAATAGCTGGATGTGTCTCTGTCGCCATGCCAATCTCCACCAACACAGAAATGGTCATTATGGGTGGTTGCCACATTAAAATTTTGTTTGAATGATTGCACCAGGAGATGTATCATAGCTATATGTCAGAGATATGCCCCTCTATGGATGATTTGGCAGCCATTTTGAGACCGTGTGCTCGAGACCGTGTGCTTGTTGCTGAAGGGGTGGAGCTTCTGTGAGTCACATCTGTGAGTCACAAGGGGGAGGAGCTAGCAGACTAGCTTTATATACCAACTTCCAGAGCCTTTCAGAGCAGTCCGGCCAGAGAGAGGAGAAGGAGAGGAGCTGCTTGGCAGCCATTTTGAGACCGTGTGCTTGAGACCGTGTGCTTGTTGCTGAAGGGGCGGAGCTTCTGTGAGTCACATCTGTGAGTCACAAGGGGGCAGAGCTAGCAGACTAGCTTTATATACCAACTTCCAGAGCCTTTCAGAGCAGTCCGGCCAGAGAGAGGAGAAGGAGAGGAGCTGCTTGGCAGCCATTTTGAGACCGTGTGCTCGAGACCGTGTGCTTGTTGCTGAAGGGGTGGAGCTTCTGTGAGTCACATCTGTGAGTCACAAGGGGGCGGAGCTAGCAGACTAGCTTTATATACCAACTTCCAGAGCCG
>NC_056524.1:203903933-204117497 GCF_019175285.1 Sceloporus undulatus
CGCGCCTAACGGCGCACGAATTTTGATTTTCTTTAACTCTGCTCAAGTGGCATCAGGTTAGGATCAGATATTGAAACAGAACCTTCCCTTAAAGTGTAAGATAGCAGCCAGTACATTCCTTTAAAGAAGTATTCCCACTAGATTGACTGTTATATTAATTACTAAAGACTTTGCAGTATGGACAGCGAGGGATCTGCTGCAGTCACCTGCAACTCTTGTGGGATGTTTCTCTTCTTGCCTACAGAAGTCGAGAACTTCACATGCACCAAGTGCAAGTTGGTAGCACTCTTGGAGGAGAAAGTGCAGCAGCTGGAGGCCAGAGTAGCTACACTTCAGCATATTAGGGAACAAGAGGATTTCCTGGACACAATAGAACTAACCATCTTGGATGAGTACCATGCAGAGGAAGATGCTAGGGTGGAAGAGGTCACTTGCCAAACAGAGGAGGCAGACATCTGGAGGAATGTCACAAAGAGAAGTAAGCCAAGAAGGAATTGTTCGGGGAGCTTGCAGCTAGAGAATCGATTCGAAGCTCTTTCCCATATCAAGAAGGATGAAGAAGCGCAGCATGGACAGACTTCAGGGACAGAGCAGGGGAGCCTGAGAGTCCCACCCGAGGGAACAGTCGCTGCTAAGCCTCGGAGGAGGCGTGTGGTCGTAGTGGGGGACTCCTTGCTCAGGGGTACAGAAGCAGTGATTTGTAGGCCTGACAAGATGTCTCGAGAGGTGTGTTGTCTTCCAGGTGCAAAGATCCAGGATGTGACAGAGAGGCTGACAAGACTGGTCAAGCCTACTGACAAATACCCCTTCCTTTTGGTCCACGTGGGAACTAATGATACTGCAAGACACAGCCTTCAGAACATCAAAAGGGATTACGAGGCGCTTGGTAGGAAGCTGAAAGGAATGGATGTACAGGTTGTCATCTCGTCTCTTCTGCCAGTTGAAGGGCATGGTCCAGGAAGGGAGAGGAAAATAGCGGATGTGAACAACTGGCTTTGCAGATGGTGCCGCCAAGAACAATTTGGATTCTTTGATCATGGGCTGTAGTTCCATGAGGAGGGACTTCTTGCAACAGACGGGTTGCATCTCACACCAGTTGGAAGAAATGTTTTTGCCAACAGTCTCAAGAACTTGATCAGGAAGGCTTTAAACTGAGTTCCGAAGGGAAGGGAGATGATATTAAGGAAGGCGAAAGGGATGGCGAAAATAGTCAAACTGACATAGAGGAAACAAGGCAAACAGTGCAAGGACCCAACAGTGGGAGGCAAAAAAACTTGCACAGGCAGCAAGTAAAAGGGAACCAAGGTCTGCGATGTCTCTACACTAATGCACAGAGCATGGGAAATAAGCAAGATGAACTCGAACTCCTAGTACAACAAAGCAAATATGATATAATAGGCATCAGTGAAACCTGGTGGGATGAGTCTCATGATTGGAATGTGGAAATAGAGGGGTATAACCTTATTAAGAGAAATAGGCCAAACAGGAAAGGAGGAGGAATAGCACTATATGTCAGAGATATTTACACAAGTGAAGAGATCCTGGACATCAATCATGGAAGCCAGGTGGAGAGCATCTGGATAAGAATCAAAGGGGAGGGAAACAACAAGGATGTTACGGTGGGAGTCTACTACAGACCCCCAAGTCAGACTGAGGAATTGGATGATATCTTTCTAGAACAGATGACCACACAGTCAGAAAAGAGAGATGTAGTAGTGATGGGCGACTTCAACTATCCTGATATTTGCTGGAAGTCAAACTCAGCAAAATCCTCAAGGCCTAACAAATTCCTCACTTGCCTGGAAGACAATTTCATGGTCCAAAAGGTGGAAGAGGCAACAAGGGGGTCAGCTATTTTAGATCTGATCCTAACCAACAAGGATGACTTGGTTAATGGGGTGCAAGTAGTGGGATCATTAGGTGGAAGTGACCATGTTCTCCTGGAGTTTGTAATACAGTGGAAAGGAGAAGCCAGGCATAGTCAGACATGCATCCTAGACTTTAGGAAAGTGGATTTCAGTAAACTTAGAGAAGTATTGAGGGCGATTCCATGGTCAGAAATACTAAAAGATAAAGGAGTTCAGGACGGATGGGAGTTTCTCAAAAGAGAGATTCTGAAGGCACAATTTCAAACCGTTCCAGTGAGAAAGAAAAACGGGAGGTGTCTCAAGAAACAAGGATGGATGACTAAGGAACTTTCAACCGAGCTAAGTTTAAAACGGAACATGTATAAGAAATGGAAAAAGGGGGAAATCACAAAAAAGGAATTCAAAGAAATAGCAGGCATGTGTAGGGGTAAAGTCAGAAAAGCTAAAGCGCAGAATGAACTCAGGCTTGCTAGAGAGGTTAAGAACAATAAAAAGGGCTTTTTTGGATATGTCCGCAGCAAAAGGAAGAAGAAGGAAACGGTAGGGCCACTCTGTGGAGAAGATGGCAAAATGCTAACAGAAGACAGAGAAAAGGCAGAATTACTCAACACCTTCTTTGCCACAGTCTTCTCAGAAAAGGCAAAGGGTGCTCAACCTGAAGATAATGGAGCAGAGGACAGAATAGGGGAATTTCAGCACAGAATAAGTAAAGAGATAGTAGAGGAACACCTTATTAATCTAAATGAATTTAAGTCTCCGGGACCAGATGAACTCCATCCAAGGGTATTAAAAGAACTGGCAAATGTAATATCGGAGCCATTGGCAATAATCTTTGAAAACTCCTGCAAAACAGGAGAGATCCCAGCAGACTGGAGGAGGGCAAACGTCCCCATCTTCAAAAAGGGGAAAAAAGAGGATCCCAACAATTATCGTCCAGTTAGTCTGACATCAGTTCTAGGAAAGATTCTGGAGCAGATCATTAAAGAGAGTCTGTGAACATCTAGAAGGCAATGCCATAATCACAAAAAGTCAACATGGGTTTCAGAGAAACAAGTCATGCCAGACAAACCTAATCTCTTTCTTTGATAAAATTACCAGCTTGGTAGATGAAGGGAATGCTGTGGATATAGTATATCTTGATTTCACTAAGGCCTTTGACAAGGTTTCCCATGACATACTTGCAAACAAGCTGGTAAAATGTGGGCTAGACAAAGGAACTGTTACATGGATCTGTAATTGGTTGACCGGCCGAACCCAAAGGGTGCTCAACAATGGCTCCTTTTCATCCTGGAGAGAAGTGATCAGTGGGGTCCCACAGGGCTCTGTCCTGGGCCCAGTGCTATTCAACATCTTTATCAATTACCTGGATGACAGAATTGGGAGCATACTTATAAAATTTGCAGATGACACCAAATTAGGGGGAATAGCTAATACCCCAGAGGACAGGATCAAGATTCAAAATGACCTGAATAGACTAGAAAGCTGGGCCAAAGCTAACAAAATGAAATTCAACACGGAGAAATGTAAGGTATTGCACTTAGGGCGGAAAAATAAAATGCACAGATATAGGATGGGTGACACCTGGCTGAATGAAACTACGTGTGAAAGGGATCTAGGAGTCCAAGTAGACCACAAGTTGAACATGAGTGAACAGTGTGATGCGGCAGCTAAAAAGGCCAATGCTATTTTAGGCTGCATCAATAGAAGTATAGTGTCTAGATCAAGAGAAGTAATAGTGCCACTGTATTCTGCTCTGGTCAGGCCCCACCTAGAATATTGTGTCCAGTTCTGGGCGCCACAATTCAGAAAGGACATTGAGAAACTGGAGCGTGTCCAAAGGAGGGCGACAAAAATGGTGAAGGGTCTGGAAACCATGCCCTATGAGGAACGACTTAGGGAGCTGGGGATGTTTAGCCTGGAGAAAAGAAGGTTAAGAGGTGATATGATAGCCCTGTTTAAATATTTGAAAGGATGTCATATTGAAGAGGGAGCAAGCTTGTTTTCTGCTTCTCCAGAAAACAGGACCCGGAACAATGGATGCAAGCTACAGGAAAAGAGATTCCACCTGAACATTAGGAGGAACTTCCTGACAGTAAGGGCTGTTCAACAGTGGAATGCACTTCCTCGGAAGGTGATAGAGTCTCCTTCCTTGGAGGTCTTTAAACAGAGGCTGGATGGCCATCTGTCAGGGATGCTTTGATTTGGATTTCCTGCATGGCAGGGGGTTGGACTGGATGGCCCTAGTGGTCTCTTCCAACTCTATGATTCTATGATTCTATGATTTCAGTCTATGTTTTAAATGGGACAGAGAACTCCTATGATCCCTCACCATTGGCTATGGCTGATAAGAACTGTAGTCCAACAACAACTGGAGGATCACACATTTCTCATTGTGACAGAAAGCATTCTGGCAACAATCTTGCATCTAAAGAAGAAGTGGCAAAACTGGACTATACAGATCCCTCAATTCAAGCAGTCTACACATGTGTAGAACCCTTGTGAAAACCAAACATCCAATAGTCATGTTTCCACCATCTAGTTCATCTACAAATAGCTAGTGTCTCTCCCAAGTCAAAAGTGGTATAAACAATAGAATTTTCAGCAATGTGTTGCTCTTTTTGGTACCCATTTCAGTTTCAGCCCATATCTTCCTATTAACTTTCCTCTGATTTATATCAAAGTTGGTCATTCTATTAATCCCCTGTGGCTCTACATAATGACTATGGGAGCCTTTTAAAGAAAAACAACCCTTTTAGACCTGGGAAATTTTCCAGAAGACTTCAGTGTCCTAAGGCTGGATGCCTTATAACCTATCATTTATAAGTTTATAAGTGAAATATAAGTAAGGTTTATGTATATTTTATCAGAGCTACTTTGCCTTTTTCCTTACATGGTGCATGGTTTATATGCACACACTGGAAACTCAGATGTACCACTAGTTGTTCCTAGACTGTCCTCCAACTCACAGCCTAGATAGTCTTAGCAACAGAACCCATGGGTGGAAAATACTGTGGGTGAATGCTGGGTTGATGAATGGAAAGACAGCTGCCACTCAGGACTTGATCATGAGCATGCTGACCTGGAATGTTTTACAGAGTCCTAGTTGGATGAGGTTGGGGAGAGTATTAATCTCTCTTAGCTTTGTCTACAGGGGCTTTCTGTTCAACAGCAGGTTAGATTTTGGCAAGCAGGTTGATGGAGTGTTTGTTTGTTTGTTTGTTTGTTTGTATCCCACTCTCTTCCCAGGACTGGGACTCAGAGCAGCTTCACAGCATTAAAAAATAGTACAATAAAATAAAAAGTACATTGAAAAGAATTTTTAAACTGGTCCAACATCAAACATCCCAGCCTGTTCTTATAGTAATTCCCTAAATGCCTGTGTGAACAGGTAGGTCTTCACCTGCCGGCGGAAGACCATCAAAGAGGGAGCCATTCTGATCACCCTGGGCAGGGAGTTCCAGAGCCTAGGGGCAGCCACCAAGAAGGCCCTCTCTCGTGTCCCCACCAACCATGTTTGTGATGATGTTGGGACAGAGAGAAGGGCTTCTCCAAAGGATCTTAGAGTCCTGGCCGCTTCATACCAGGAGAAACAGTCTGCCAAACAGTGTGAACCTGAGCCATGTAGGGCTTTGTAGGTAATAACCAGGACCTTGAATTGTCCAGAAACAAACTGGCAGCCAATGAAGCTGTTTCAACAGGGGCATTGTATGGTTTCTGTAATCAGCCCCTGTTAATAGCCTGGCAACAGCTCTTTGAACCAGCTGGGATACATCCAAATGGGATGTAAACAAGGCATGTACCACTGTGGCCAAATCTGGCTTCTCAAGGAACGGGCACAGCTGGCATACAAGTTTTAAATGTGCAAAAGCACTCCTGGTCACAGCAGAGACCTGGGCCTCCAGGTTCAAAGTTGAGTCCAAGAGTAACCCCAAACTGCGAACCTGTGTCTTCAGAGGGAGTGTGACCCCATCTAACACAGGCTGGATCCCTATTCCCCAATCTGCCTTCTGACTGACAAGGAGCACCTCTGTCTTGTCTGGATTAAGTTTCAACTTGTTTGCCCTCATCCAGTACATTACTGAAGACAGGCACTGGTTTAGGACCAGGACAGCCTCCTTGGATTGAGGTGGGAAGGAGTAGTAGAGTTGAGTGTCATCTGCATATTGATGAGATTGCACCCCAAAACTCCAGACAACCTCTCCCAGTAGTTTCATGTATATATTAAACAGCATAGGGGACAACAAAGAACCTTGAGGGGTCCCATAGGTCAATGGCCAGGGGGTCAAACAGGAGTCCCCCAATACCACCTTCTGAGTTCGCCCCTCCAGGAAGGGACGGAGACACTGTAGAACAGTACCTCCAAGCCCCATCCCAGAGAGGCAGTCTAGAAGGATAACATGATCGATGGTATCAAAAGCCGCTGAATGGTCCAGGAGAACCAACAGGGACACACTCCCCCTGTCCAGTTCCCTGCGTAGGTCATCCACCAAGGCGATCAAGGCTGTCTCTGTTCCATAGCCTGGTCTGAACCAGATTGAAATGGATGTAGATAATGCGTTTCATCCAGAAATCCCTGGAGTTGGGAAGCCACCACACATTCCAAAACCTTGCTCAGAAATGGTAGGTTAGACACTGGCTGATAGTTTTTCATTATTGTGGGATCCAAGGATTACTTTTTTAACAGAGGCCTTACAACAGCCTCCTTTAGGCAGGATGGAATTCTGCCTTGTTGTAAGGAGGCATTGATTACCTCCTTTACCCATTCAGCCACTCTTCTTCTGGCCTGTTTAACAAGCCAAGAAGGACAAAGGTCCAAGATACATGTGGTGGCTTTTACCTCTCCAAGGATCCTGTCCACATCATCAGGTTGCACAAGTTGAAATGTATCCATTAACACTGGACTGATAGGAGCCAAGGTTACATCCACTGACACTGTATCAACTGTAGCATCCAAGTCGGAGCGGATCTGAGTGACTTTATCTGCAAAATGCCGTGCAAATTCTTCACAGCGAGCCTCCGAGTGGTCTGTATCCTATACCTGAGGGTGAGTGTGTAAAAGGCCCCTAACCACTCGGAACAGCTTTGCTGGCCGGCTCCTTGCAGATGCAATGCTGGCAGCAAAAAATGATTTCTTTGCTGCCTGCATTGCCAGAGTGGGTTTTCAAATAAGCTCTAGCCCGTGTTCAATCACATTCACTCCGAGTCTTCTGCCAGTGTTGCTTTAGTCTCCATCTCATTCGCTACATCACCATCAACTCCCTGGAAAACCAGGGGGCTGGTTTGGCTCCATTCCGTGAGAGGGGACGCTTAGGATCAATTGTGTCCACTGCCCTGGCCACTTCCCCATTCCAAAGGTTGGCCAGGGCTTCAAAAGAATCGCCTGCCAAGTTGATAGAAAACTCCCCAAGGAATCCATCTGGATCCATCAGCCTCCTGGGGCGGACCATCCTAATCAGTCCCCCACCCCTGCAGAGGTTCTGAGTCCCAGTGACAAGATAATGATTTGTCCATTACAATGGAACTGTGGAGAGTTCTTTCATACCAAGATCATCATCATCCCACCCAGTACCCAAGGTCCAGAGTTGCAGTACTCTTATTGAAATTCTATCCCTGTGGGTGCCCACTCCCACAGTTTTCTGGGTTTGAGTGTGTTTTCTGGGACAGATTAAGATTTTGTTGATGTACCACCCACCCCAATGCTCAATAGTCTACCTTCCTGAGCTAGCTGGGATGATCTTGGGGTTGAGTTTGGAATCCCCCCCTGCAATCTGGTAGTGTTGGGTGATTTCAACGTGCATGTTGAAACTGCCTTGTTAGCACTTCATGGCTGCCATGACAACCATGGTCTGTCACAAGGTCCTAGTCATGCAACTGGGCACTCTCTGGACCTTGTTTTTTGTAGTGGGTGGAGTTAATGTGATCTGATAGTAGAGGAGTTGTCTATAGTTCCGTTGTCATGGGCAGATCACATGAGGTGGAGTTTTGATTTGCTGGGACTCAGAACCTCTGCGGGGATGGGGGGACCATTAAAATGGTGCATCCCAGGAGGTTTATGGAGCCAAATGGACTCCTGATGATTCTTGAGGAGTTCCCTATTGCCTTGACAGGTGATGCTATCAAAGTTTTGGCTGACCTCTTGAACACAGAAATGGCCTGATCTGTGGACAAAATCTCTTCCGAGTGCTGCCTCTCATGTAGTGGTGCTAAACTGGCCCTCTGGTTTTCCGGGGAGCTGATGGCAATGAAACAAGTAAGAAGAATGGTATCTTATAGATGAGGTTGAGCCTACCCAAGCCTGTGGTCTGAGGAAGCAAGGTGAAAACACATCCTGTTCAGACCATGAGCTGCCATTGATTTGGCCAAAATAAGCATTTGGGAGACTCTAAGCTAAGTATAGGCAATCTGCTGGCCATCAGATATTTTATGACCATGATAATAATTCTAGTAATTCTTGACCATTGGTCATGTTTTCTGAAGCTTATGGGAACAGTAGTCCAACTAATCTGAAAGGCACTAAGTTGCTTACTCGTGTACATATGTGACACCATGCAGTATCCATTTATATCAGTGCTATAAAATAGCTTGGCATATTATAAGAAAAAACAAAGGGCTTTGTGTTCTCATTACCCAAACGTCTGAGAATATTGGTTTTTCTTTCTGCCAGCTGTGCACAGTAGGAAACCTCTATTGAGATCTCATTTTCATAAGATGTCATTTTAAAATTTGAGCCTGTGGCTCCTGTTGCTGATCCCAGAGTAAATCAGAAGTCATTTCCATTATGTCCAAGGGAGTTGCTTTGTTATCAAGCAAATTTGAAGACTGGAAAGCAGAGATGTGCCAGGAAAATATACAAGGCAGAAGAAATTAATTGCATGCAGGCAGATATAATTACACTGTAGAGCCCTTTTAATATTTTTCTCTAGGCTTCTAGAAGGCAATAATAAAACTGGTTCCTTTTTATTTGAATTGTAAATAAGTCAAGTCACCAGAAAGACATTGCAGGGAGCCAAACCTTTGGATGCTGAAATCAAAATATTTCCCACTGCCTTTAGATTTCTACATACAGCAACAATTGATGCAGACATACTATTTCCTTGCTGTCTACCCACTTAGGCAATGATTAGACAGAGAAAGCAAGTTAAAATTGTATGGAGTGCTCTAAATCTAAAAATCCAAGATAATGTCAGTTCTGGAAAAAAGTGAAACTATGGCCAATACTTCAGAATGCCTTGGAAGTTGGAACTCGCCTGGGCTATCAATGCAAGAGAGAGGAACATGGAGTAGGGAAGGTAGTGCATGGCTCCCATGCAGCAGGATGGTTAATCCACTCCAGGTTTTAGCCTGACCATTAAAGGAGCAATCCAAGTGCTAAATCTATTAGATGGATAGGATTCAGCAGCTTGGAAAGTTGCTTTGAAGCTTGGAATAAAACCTGAAGTGGATTTACCCTCCCACAAACATGGGAGTTACCAGCCATCACTGGGACTAGGTAACTGAAAGAGGAGGTACATGTTAAGGAAGAATGAGCAAAAAAAAGTTTACATCTGATTATTAAGAAAATTAAAATAATGACCACATATAACTTTAAAAACTTTGACGTGAGTAATGAAGACATTGGCTGGTTATAAACTGCCATAAAGTACGCGCTCCGTGCGTACTAGGATTAGGAAGGGCCGTATTAGGGTTAGGAAGGTTCTTACCTTCCTGACGGCCCTTCTTGCCAGTATGCGCGGAGCGCGGACTTTATGGCGGCGCCCATCCATATGGGCGCCGCCATTTTGACGTCTTGGATGCTGTGCGTCCAGACGTGTCACGGCAGAAGTGATGCCGCGAAGGCGCGCTCCACCTCTCGCGGCGCCACTTCCATGTTTCAAAAAGGAGCGCCATTTCAGCGCTCCTTTTTCACTGCGCGGGGAAGCCTCGTGGTCTGGCCGCTTAGGCTTCCCTACACAGCGAATGGCGGCGGCGGGAAAACAGCCCCTTGAGGGCCTTTGTAACCCACCATTAAAATAGTTAAAGATATTCTATACCTTGGACCAGTCATTAACTGAAATGGAGTCTATTGTTAAGAAATGAGAACAAGACTAAGACTAGGAAGGGCAACTATGAAGGAACTAAATAAGGTGTAAAATACAAAGATGTACTATTAAATACTACTTAAAATTTTCCAAGCCAAAGTATTTCTAGTTTCTCTGTATGGATGGGAATACTGGACAGTGAAGAATGCTAACAGGAAGAAAATTTACTCATCTGAAATGTGCTGCTGAAGCAGTTGTCTACAGACACCAAGGACTGCTGAAAAGACAAATGAATACCTTACAGCAAATCAAGCCTGAACCATTGTTAGAAGCAAAGATGACTAAACTGAGGCTGTCATACTTTAGATATATCAAGGACATATCATGATATATCAAGGACATTACTCATTGGAAAAGATGTGGCCCTGAATTTGCAAGTCCGGAGTAAGGCAGTTGACAACAGGGGCTCTTGACAGTCTTGAATTCATAGGTTTACCATACATCCAAATTGACTTGACAGCAAATAACAGAAGCAAAATACTTAAAGAAGGAGGATGAAAAGGATTATTTGTCACAGCAGAGAAAACAGGTGAGGCCGAGATGCTGATGTTATGGGTTTCAGTTCATAAATGTTTCTTTCAAATTTATATAAAATATCTTTAAAAATTAGCCACTTATGCAAGGCTTTCCACACCTATGATAGCTTTTGGGGGCGAAATCCATAGGGGGGTTTTTTCTGAAAATTTTCTTCCTCACTAGCACTCCCCAGCTAGGAAGTTCACTGGACTGCCCCAAGTATCTCATGATGTCAGCTAAATATCCAACGGAGAACCTGAGAAAATAATCAGACACTATAGCAAAGTGTCTAAAATGGGCTGCAATCCTGTATGGCTCAGCATAACACAGTGGGTCTGCAAGCAGCCCTACACTAGGCTGAGCTAGATACCACCACTCTACACAGCCATGCCCTGATTTATGGGGAGCAGCCAGGATTGTAGAAGTTTCTGACCACATTCCTATATCCAGATGCAAAATGATTTCACCAGTGCTTGGATCTCCAGAGGACCCCCGAGAAGTGATATCATCATTTCACAGTTAGCTATGGGGAGATGCTTTTCCAGTCCTGTCCCATCCCCATAATGCAAGGACTGGCTTTTCAGGGGCTGTTCTGTAAGCCAGAGCGAGCTTTGGGCACCACAGAAAGGGAAAGGGAATGCTAGCCCCAACAACGACCCACAAAGGGACAAAAGCAATGCAAGAGAAACGTGGGTGTGCATAGGTCCCTAACAGGATACCAGACCTGGACTTTTGGCATAAGATAGTAAAGAAACCTAATAATTTGATACCTGCACAGACAGAGAATGAATTTATACCAAAACAAATAGAAGAAGCAAACCTCTATAAGACGGCACACTTCTTACCTCTTGAGTTTTTTCTAAACAGGCAGGCTGAATATATTTATTTATTAAAATATATGTATACCTCTCACCTAAAATTTCTGGAAGGGAGGCAAGCAATAAAACACTAGAGAATTTTAAACAATTAAAATATTGCAGAACTGTTTAGAACAATTTAAACCCATTTAAAACAGTATATGTAGTATATCTCAAAGTAGAAGTCAGTATCTCAGTATGATCACTGATCTGCAAATCTTCAGTAAAGAGCCAGGTTTTACTTGGAACTAAAGTGAGGCTAATGCTGGTGCCAATTTGGCCTTCAAGGGGAGGATATTCCACAGCTGGGGCACCACAGTAACAAAGGTGGGTTACAGACCGCCAAATAGTACATATACAACACGTACTAGGGTTAGGAAGGGGTGGTGCTTCCGCACCCCCCTAACCCTAATACGTATTGAATACGTACAAGATGGCAGCGCCCTGTTCATACGGGCACTGCCATCTTGACGTATCGGACGCTGAGCGTCCGTACGTGTCACGTCCTTTGTGACATAGCGAGTGCGCCCCTGGCGCCTCGCTACGTCACAAAGGCGACTCAAAAAGAAGCTCCATTTTGGAGCTTCTTTTTGGGTCCGCACGGGAACTGCGCCGTGTGGAGGCTCCGGCTCCCCCGCGGACCAACTGGCGGTGGTGGCAGACCGCCGCAAAGCGGCGGTCTGTAACCCGCCAAAGGCTCTCTCCTGTGACTCCTGATTGTGTATTACCCCCACAGCTCAGATATAGAAGAAGGTTTTCCCAGTAGATCCCAGTGCACAAGCATGTGTGTGTGTAAAATGTTTTAAACACAAAGCTACAGGAACCGTGCATTTTGGAATACAAGGCTATAAAAACCAATTATATACAGGGTGAAGCACAAGTATTATTTTTATTGGGTTTCTTAAAATATTATAGAAGGAAAGAGAAAGACAAAGATGTAATGACTACAAAATACCAGTTCAACAATCAGCCCATTTCTTCTATAAAAAGATTGCCTTGCAATCTTTAAATTTGGATCAAACCATATAATTGGTTTGTCATGAACATTCCAAGATCAAGTTGCAGTTAACAAAAGATCATACACCACCAGAAATTATATTGAAATTGATCTAATTTTGATGGTGGTGGTCAGTAATGGCTGGTGGAGCCAAGATCAGTGGGATGGTGAATCCACTCCAGCATTTAGTCCAAACTTTATAGCAATAGCATCTCAGGATGTAAGGATGAGTCGAGCTTGAGCCCTTCACTGGTACTGAACTTGCAACCTTATGATTTGTGAGTGAGTGGCTGCAGTACAGGCATTTAACCACTGTGCCACAAGGGCTCCTTAACTTTAAAGGAGGTATCTAAAGTGCTGTACCTATTCTGGGGATAGCACTTGGGTTAAGTACTCCCTCAAAATCAGAGTCTCATACATTACTTTAAAGTGAAGAGTTACAATTATAGACCTGTCTTCTCTATTTTGGCCTCTGACTTACTCCATTACAAAAGATTTATCATAAGACACCCATAATTTGTAAGAATGTGAATGTGCTTCATAACCATTTAGATGTAAAATGTCTGCCAATAATTCACCTTCCATGTGTCTTGTTCTACTCAAGACTGGAGCTCTAGTCTTTTCTATATAATCATGACAATTAAAGTTCTTCACTGCTTGAAACGATTAATCAGAGAAATACAAATGGCACAATTGCACCACTAAAACAATGAGATCAGGGTACAGGCTTCAAAGGAGAGCAAGCTATAATTTCTATTAAATTTTATAGGGCCATTTAAATTGCCAAAAAATAAATTATCTCCACAATGACCACAATGTCAATTGCAGAACAGCTTTTAAACACAGCATGCAAAACATAGGAAAGAATTTGAAGTGGCAGGTAAGCCATTTGAATGGTTTGAACTTAAAAGAAACAAGTATAACCTGCAACAAAATGTGGCACTGTGGAGTGTTCTTTAAGTGTTTCATTTGATCATGCGCTTCTGCACAGTACTCCATTCCATTGTTCCTCCCAATAACTTTGACTATGTAGAGAACAGCAGTCATACTCAAATATCAGAATAGAGCCAATTACATGTTTATAGTGGAAGTAAACTAGGAAGCATTTACTTTTTATTTTCAAGAAAAAAATATTAAATGCATTGAAAGATATGAACTGGAAAGTTTTATCACACCCAAATGTTTGTGAGTGTAGAGAGTTAGTGGTGGTTCATTGAAAATATGTGTCTTCCGAAGGTTGAAACATGGGGGACATTTTGTGTTTTTAAGTATTTTTATTAAAAGTTTTAAAATACATTAAAATCCCAGGAAAATGAAAAGAAAAGAAAACAGAAAGAGAAGGAAAAACTGACTTCCAATCTTCCTTTTGGTGATTATATATACATACAGTGGATCCTTGTTATACGCTGGGGTTTGGTTCCAAGATCCCCCGTGTATAACAAAATCCGTGTATGCTCAAGTCCCATTAAATATAATGACATAGCAAAATGGTGTCCCTAATAAAAAATGGAACATCAAGGTAAATTTATACTTTTTTGGAACATTTCCAAACCGTGTATGCTTAAATCCGTGTATAAAAAATCCGTGTATAAGAAGGGCCGACTGTATAACTATATGTATATAGTTTTCTATATGCTTCTCTCTCTGACAAATTACAGCATAGCCTCTTCTTTTAACGGTTCATTCTCTCTAATCACCAAAACCAAAATATCCCAAGTCATTTTCTTTTTTTCATAAAAAGTCTATAAGGAGTTAGCAGACTTTGAGAAATTTCATTAACAAACTTACTTTCTTAATCAAACCAGACAATTCGGCCTACCCATCCGATCTCCTATGAATAATCCCAGAATGACCCTTACTCTCGATGAAAACAGAACAGTAAACAGGTGACAAGTCATTATTTTAGTAATAATGTAATAATTGTTGCAATTTTACTGAATAACTGTAACTTGTATTGTTATTTTAACTGATGTAATCCCGCCTCGATCCAAAGGGAGAGGTGGGAAATATAAATAAAAATTAATTGTTATTATTATTATATAATTGGTCCTTTTCCGCTAACTTCAGCAACCATTCCTCCATAGTGGGTAATGTTGACTTCTTCCATTTTTGCACATATCATGCTTTTGCTGCCATGGTCATATATTGAAGTAATCTTCGATGACTCTTTTCCAACTATGCATCCATCAGTCCCGGCATAAAAAGCTCAGGTTTTAATTGAATATTAATCTTTAAAATCCTTTGCATCAATGTGTGTATGTGAATCCAATTTCTTAAATTTATTTTTACTGTATTTATTTCTTTTAGCTTTTTCACAGATCCACCCTCTCATGCCACACTATAAGGTATTGGAGGAGTCAGCTAACCAGATGACCCACTACAGGGATGGAGATGGAATCTTGACAAAGAGCTCTGTGTCCTCTTCTTCTAGCATGGTTGGAACTTCTCTAAGCACTGCTCTGAAAGCAACCCAATGTCTATTTCATCCATCATTCCTGAGCTGCTTAGTTGAATAATTTTATCAGTTTTCCAGAACAAATTTAATGAATTTTAGCCTTCCAATCTTAGGCAGCCTTTAACAAGGAAATGTGCCAAGTCTGAAGCACTGCTTAATTCCAACAAAACTACTCTGTCCCAAACTTTGTTCAACCAATGATCGATTGAAGGGACTGTTTTTTCTTTCCCTAGTTTTGTGCGGCAATGTTGCCCGTCTTAAATAACTGCAAATTAACCCAAGGGTCCCTTCAGCATAATGTCTCAGTTAACATTATATTATCGCCACAGGACATGTGGTATTGACACCCCTGAAATCACTTTCATAAGTTTAATAACATTTCCCTAAAACTTCATTATTTTGAGGCAACAGCACCTAATGTACAAGGAAAAAGGAAAAGAAAAACCTGCCCTGTCATTATTGTTTCTGCAATAATTACCAATTTCAGGATGAAATCCTCTAAGGACTGAAGAACCACCGTCTAATAACTTTGAAATATTCTCCAGCAATATTAGCACAAATAGAGATAGGCTATGTAATAATAAAAAAGCAATTCCAGACCTCTATTGAAATTGGCCAGCCCTTCACTTTCCCCCATTTCTTTATGTAACCAAAATTTTCAGTAAATTTCCTTATTGGCATTATTGACAGTCCCTTGTGAGTTCTTGCTGTCAGTGTTCCCTCAAGCACTGCAAGTTGTCTTAGAACATGAGCCCTGCTAATTAATCAACTGACAGCACTTCCTGAACACTGAAATACTGAAAAAGAGAAAGTCTATTATTATTCAGTCACATTCAAACTTCCTTAAATGACACAGCCCTTCGAAAACAAGCACTGCAAATTTTTCAATGTAAGATCAAGAGTAAAAAATGTCAGCTTTTAATTACCCTTTAAATGACTGCAGAAAAACAAAAAGGTGTATTACAGATTTTTAAAAACATAGCAGAGAGCTCTATTAGCCTATTAGAGCCCAATAAGGGTGCTTCAAAAGGAAGATCCCATTTATATATATTTTAATAGTAATTTTGCAACAGTTTTGCAGTTAACAGAACAGATTATTTTCTGAACTGATACTGCATGACAGCCGTGTTGGCCATATAGCAAAGTGCAACAACATCTATTTACTGTTTTAAAATATTAAAGGCATATCCTTGTACCTCATGTGTGGTTTGGCCAGGATTGGAGAAGAATATTAATTGATCCTTGCTGGTAGTTTATCAGTTAATCTGGCATCTCCTTAAAGTTATAAATGTGAGATTCTGTAATTCCACTGTTCCCCCGTTCTTTTACAATTTCCCCTCTCCCCAGACACCAATTTGTCATCCAAAGACTTGATCACCACCCTTAGCAGAATCTTGCCTCCATTCATACTGGGCAGCAATCCCCCTGATTTCATTTCCTTTATAGCTACTAAATTGACTGTGGTGAGCGTTTTCTCCTCAGTACAATCTGTATTAAATGCTTGAGTCTTTTTCTCTTACCACTTCCTTCCAGTTCAGAAGGCTAAAACCAGCTTTTGCTCTGGAAAAGCCTCTTTTGCCTTATTTAGAAATGTGGCCTCTGTAGAAACTTCCTCTAGTTTCAAACAGATTTTTCTGCGACAAAGTGTGTTATTTATTTTATTTCACTAATTAAAAGAAACATTTCCCAGGTTTCCTTTTCCGTCACTTTCTCAGGGTCCTTTCCCAGCTGACCTCTCTTTCGTCTTTGTTCTCCGTTTCTCATGACCAGAGTTCAGCAATAACAAGTTGCAAATAATAAAGTCACCTACAGTGAAGCACATTTTTTTGTAACAAGGGCATAATGAAGTTACATTTCTAAAGTATTGAGAATGAATTTGCTTTGTTGGTGTAACAAGTAACAGCCTCTTCCTACTTTTAAAGGATATTTTTAGTCACTTCTGAAGGGAATTTTTTCAAGTTATATGCTATTTTTATATCAATCCTAAGGCTTTTTGGTGGGGAAGATAAAAAGTTAACACCAGAAGCAAAGTAAGGAGTTACCTTTTAAAACATGACAGGGAGTAGAGATTACCTGTGAGCACTATAACAAGTATTGGGGGGGGGGGGATACTTTTTAAAAAGAACTTTCCAAACTCTTCTTATGATGAGCAGAAAAGGTCAGCAGCCTGAATTCTTCCCTGAACTAACACTTAATGAAACCTTACTCACACAAGGCTTCTATGTGGGAATGCAGCTAGATTTTAAAAGGTCTCAGAAAGTGACCAATTTCCACACCGGTGGTGGCCCTACCTGAATAAAGCCATCACATATATTAGCCAGCATGGTGTCTATACACTTCTCAGAGTTAATCATGTTAAAAGAAGATCTTCGGAAGACAGAGAGCAACTATTATTTCAAGCCAGGAAAGAGCCATATATAACCCTCCTTTCAGCCCAGGCAGGCCATCAAGATGATGAACAAAAGAAAAAGAACATTAAGACTAATTCTAAACAAACATCAGAGCTATCACTAAAATTCAGATGGCTGAAATTACATCTAGTGATGGAAACCCTTGTATGGACCCCTGGGGATTCTAAAACATGAGTCTGGACATACCAAGCCACTGTAACTGAATGCTACAGCTAATTGCATTTTATTACTGACAGCTTAATTGATTTTAACAAATAGCCATACAGCAGTTTGACTACTGGACTGGTATAGCAAGGGAAGCATTTTAGGATGAACAATTAAGACTGAGCTGTTTCTGTGAAAATAATTGTGTCACTGGATTGCACAATCCCTCAATAAGGTCTTATAGTATTCACTACCTTTTCAACCTACTTTACAGGAACACTATAGAAGCCACCATAAAACCCAAGGTTTGCAGACAGAAATCATACCCAATGGACCGAGCAATAGAGAGAAGCTGTGCTTTGGTCATGTCTCTGAATCCATTAATGATGAAATATTTATTGAAGAGACAGAATTATGAGAACATAGGCCCTCTACAGACGGGCCGTTTCGTACATACTCCGTATGTACTAGGGTTGCCTGGGGGTGTCTCTTTTAGACGCCCGCAACCCTAGTATGTACGGAGTACGTACAAAATGGCAGCGCCCTGTTCACATGGGCATTTTGACGTAATGGCCATGCTGCGTCCAAATGGCCGTTACATCATGGCACCGCTGTAGGGCGCTTGTGGCACCCTTTCAGCGGCGCCAAAAGGAGCTCCATTTTGGAGCTCCTTTGGCCACACGTATCACTGGCATGGCCTTTAAACGGCCGCACCAGCGATACAAAGAGAACCGGCCCCTTTCTCCCTTTCCCCGTCACTGTCGGGGTGTCCTTGGGGCTTGAAGCCACTTCCCCACAGCTTAGAAAAGCAGTGGGTCAGGGCCTCGTGGCTGCTGCTCCAGCAGTTCAGGCCCCGATCCATCGAGGAAAGGGGCAGGTGCAGGCCGCCCCAAAAGGGCGCCCTGTACACAGCCTAAGATAAGGGTGAAATACTGTCATGGCATTCATTGCAGCACCAAAAGTCTCTGCTTCTTCCACAGGGATAGAAAAAGCTACTGCCTTTAACCCAGGTTTAACAGCTGAGAATAAGAGACTGGCCAAATTCAGTGGTAGCATTATGTTCTAGGGGAACACTATGAACATCAACATGGCTAGGCAAAGTAGAGTGGACAACATCTGGCCCTCTTGGTGTTGTTGAACTGCAACTCTCATAATCCTTAATGAGCACAGCGAACTGTTTTATGCTGGAAGCAGCAGTTCAACAATGCACAGATCACATTTTATCCAGTGTTATTGTTTGAGTGCTGTATTACAGCTCTGGAGACAAGGATCTGAATCCCTGCTCAGCCATGGAAACCCATTGGGTGACCTTGGGCAAGTCACACTCTCTCAGCTTCAGAGGAAAGCAATGGCAAAACCCTACAGTAAATTTGCCTTAGAATCACCATAAGTCAGAAATGACTTGAAGGCACACAGCAACAAAAGGAACTTACCTAGCTATTATTTGGTCACTTTACTTATAGCAGATAAAATATCAAGTCAGAGAAACTGCAAGGGTTTTTTGTTTTGTTTTGTTTTGTTTTTTCAGTTTAAAAACAGAGTAGGTAGGTTGTGATTAGTGGTGTTTGAAATGTACATAATGATGCTGTATACTCACGCCACTTCAATATTTAAATTGGGCACATTTTCTCTACAAACAAATGGAAAACACACTATAACAACAATTTAAGCATCACCTCCATTACTAATTTTAATTTGCATCTTTGCCTAACAAGCATTCATTTTCTAGGTAGAAGATGCTTTTTTATTATGTATTTCAAATAATTGTATTGTTTTCTCTAATTAAGTGGGCCTCTAGCCATCTGTTTGCACTCATCAGAACCAGTTCCAAAACAACAATAGCACAGGACATTCAAGAAACAGCTGGTAGTCACCTCAATTGTCTGCCTCCAAGCACTCTTCAGATTCCAGGAACTATATTGTTTTCCCGACCAAAAACAAAAGTTGGCATTTGTCTGCCATTCCCTTTACAGCATGAGTGACAGCTGAGAGACAGGATATGAGAAAGGAGGACTGCCATATTTCCTGTCCCCTAGACACTGCGCTTCAGCAAACTAAATCCATAGATATTTTTTTTAAATATGGCAAGTCTGCCATGCTCCGCCACACATGAAATATTCCATCCTCTCTTTCTCTTTTTTCTCTTCTTTTAAAGAGAAAAAAATGTGGAAAACTTTCTCAACAAATATAATTCCCAAGATGAAGAATTTTCTAAATGTGTGCAATGAAAGGACACTTCAGTTCCAATTCTATGCATGAGAATAACAAAGGTTTTTAAGAAATTCCTTTCTTCTTACTTGTATATGGAGAAAGACACTCACTTACCAGGAACATCCAGCTGGTCAGTGAAATTTGTATGCAGAGTGGAGGAAGGCATGATGTGATTGCTCCAGGGTGTCCATGCTCTCTCAAGGCATTGATGGGAAGCACCCAAGATTTTCTTGAGATCTTGATCGCAGGCACCCACCCAATCTCCTTGTGATCAGTATAGGCTTTGCTGATCAGTGAGCCTTTGTCTGCATGGGCCAAAAGGCCCAGTTCCTTCCCTGCTACACACACACCCTATTCTGGCATCATTCTGTTTGGATGATGCACATCCCAAACCCTGGTTCTGGTGTGAGCAGTCTAGATTATGATCCATACCAGAACAAGGGTAAAACAGACTTTAAACACATTTTAAAAACTTACCTGTTATTCTGGATCTTCCGGGAAGCTCCAAGCCCTCCATTCTTACACTGCACTGGCAGCCCTCCAAGCCACACAGCACATCCACTGTCACTGTGGGTTGCTCATTCTGAGGTCAGAACAGGGCACTCAGCTCTGACCTCAGAAATGAATAACCTGTAGCAGTGCTGGATGTGCCAGCCAGCTCAGCAGGGCACCCATGCAGACAGCCATTGTGGCAGGGGAACTGAGGGCCAGGTAACAGGAGTTTGGAGCAGCTGCAAGGCCATGATTTTCTGAAGTTTTCTCTTTGGGGGAGGATTGCTTACTCTTTACTGAATGTAGTGGGAGAAAGAATTTCAGGAGAGTTCCCCTTTGTATAGAGCTGATCAGGCATCACTTGATTTGACCTACTGTATATACTCATGTGTAAGTCTATAAATTTAGGTCAAAAATTGACCCCAAAAACCTGAGTCGATGGGGCAGTGTGAGTACTGTACTTTAACTCTTATTTAAAAGAAGGAACCATCTCCTGATGAAAAGCAAAATTATAATATGTGAAGCACTGACCCCCCTCTGTTCTCTCATCTACCCAGTCTGAAGAACAAACACATAGAGTTATGTCTGCTGGAATTTTATAAGTTCTTTCACATTATTTTGCTTTGCTTCATCCTTTAGATCCTTTGTTATATGCCCCTAAATTTTACCCTCGACTTATCCACGGGTCATAGCAAAATCCATAATTTTGGCCCCAAATCTTGACCTCGACTTATACATGAGGTCGACTTATAGTCGAGTATATACGGTATGTTTTAATAGCTAGACAGCAGTGCAAGGAGATAAAACAAACAAAAACAACATAACTGAAGAAATCAAGGCTACAAGTTTATGAATTACAGGTTTGGCCTGGCATGAAAGAACAGGTGCAGAAATCAGACATCCCACCTCCGGGGCATTGGGGTGCAGGAGTTGTGGGCCTGGTGATACCATTGCTCCCCAAACATCTGCCCTTTGGCAGAAATGGGCTGTGGCATTTGCCTGTGTGCCTTTGAATCACTGAAGAGATTATGTGAGTGGAGCGGTGTTCAGTGGAAGAAAGAGGAGAGGCCCATGCTTTTTTTAAAAAAATAAATTTTTATTTTTATTTTTTTATTATTTTAAAATGTTCTTTAAAACATTACATTTTACCACACATTTTATGCATCTGATGTCTCAGTGGGATCCACCTAGTTGTTTGTCTGGGCATGTTTGTTTAGCATATCATTCCTACACTGGTTCCCCATGCCCTTACTTAACCAATTCTATTTAAAACAATTCCTTGTGACACACCTCTTATTAACTCCACTAAGTACAGAGATATTTTCCAGATCATAATGCAGTTTATTAAGGGGAGAACCGTGCTAGCATATAGGCCACTGCCCTATTCAGAAGCCTATGAGGGCCATGCAGAGGACGAAGTCCATACCTTTGCAGAGAGATTGGAAAGAAGTTAAACTTTAGAAATTGCAAGAGCAAGGAACTGGACAGGACCTTGAAAGTTCATGAAATTGGGAAGTTGCTTTTTTATTTAAATGTAATTTCTCTGGGGCATAGAAGCATTAATGTGGTAGCCAACAGCAAAGTGATAACATGCAGACACAACTTGGTGATTTTTCTTTATATTAGAGATGAAAATAAATTCTATCTCAGATGGGAGATTATTATGCTCATGTTGGAGGTAGAGATTTACATCTGTACATCAGAACTAACTGAAATGCAAAAAGCTTGTGTACTGAGCAATCTTATAAAAATAGTCATTAGTTAACAATCATTGGGTGGCAATACAGACATTCTTGTGTTGATTATCTGATTAATACAAATACAAGCATATCTCACATAATAAAGCTGCTGAAAAATGGGCATCTTTTTTCCAAAGTCTTTTTAAACAACCTCAGGCCCCTTTCCTCTTCAACTTCTGTCTAGCTCAAGATTTTTCAGCAACATCTGCATTGGAAAGGTGGCGACGAAAGTCTGGGAAAACATAAACTTTTGGTGTCGTGTTACAGCAGGGTATCTGCAGTAAATAATGCAATAAGAACTTGAGCTGGAAACAATGGGATTCTACTCTCATTTATCTAACTGTAGTCATGTGTCCCTGCCTACAAAAGTAAAGGCACAGTAATCATTAGCTGTCTCCAGCCTTCTTTAGCAATCAGGCACAAATAGCAAAACGGGGGCAAGAAAGAAAGCAGATAAGCCTACTTCAGCAGCTACCCTCCCTGCCCCCACTTATGTTAAAGAAGCATAGATCTATAACTCTTGGCACCAAAACTGAAATCAAAAGAAATGCAGAAACTGATGAGAGAAAAAGGAATCATCCTTGGAAGCTTTCAAGTGTTCCCTGGAAAATTAAAAATGTTTTTGCTTTCTTACACAACACTTACCTGAGCTGGTTGTTTCATTTCATAATGCATATTGCTAATTTTGGATAAAACATTTTCTAAAACATGTTGAACTGCTCTTCTCTTCCCTATGCTTTCCATGTTATTTCTGCCTCTGTTACAAATTTCTCTTAAAGAAATAATGCCCAGGAACAGATCTGTTTTGTTAAGTAACATATAGGTACCTGTAGTGTAATTAAAAAAAAAATACTTTGTTCCTTTTCAAGTCGTATAAGATCGAGTTAAACCCTCAGATGAATTCTTGTTCACCTGTTTCAATATACACACAACAAACCTGGGGTGAGTGCAAGCACGCAGTTGGGAGCCTAACATTTTCAACAGGATTGCATGGATCTAATATGAGTGCCTTGAAGGCTGCAAGCCATTCACTTGCCATATGCTGCTCACAGCTGAATATAGCTACCCTGAAGCAAATAATGTTCAAAATCTATTTAACGAATGAGAGGGGAAATGAGATGAGCATCGCCCCTCATTCATGGTTACCATTCCATCTGAAACAGAGAGACCCATGAAACTCCATAGTAATCCTATAAGGTTTTCTGTATTAGTACGTAATGTGATAAAGATCTAAGAATGATACTGTGTTTATTACAGCAACTAAGATATGAAATAAGCTGTTTACTCATAGCAATTTATTCAGGAAAGAAGGATGCTTCACTAATGCAGAATCAGTAATTTCACAATTGTTTACTGCCTCTGTTTCAAAGCTAACAAATGTTGATTATTTCAGATAAAGAAGTAAACTAAGGATAGATTTAAGAGAAAGTTAGTTTGTTTACTGTTTATATGAATCATATACTCATGAAAATGCCATCCCTTCTCATATTTGTCCTAATTTACTTTGCTGTTGTTGTTTTATCTGTTATATCTACTTAGCTTTAGACCACATTTTTCTTCTATCCCTCACTGTGCTAGATCAACAGTTTTTTTACTAATTTTACCTCAGTCTTCTTTAGTTTCTCATCATCTTTATCTCTACTTTTTTAGACTTTTATTACTTTGTTTTTAAATAAAACCTAAATAAAACAAATGCTATAACTATAATTGAACATTATTGTTATAAAACAGACTTCCATAGAATTAGCAATAACATATCCCTACAGAAATGAATGAATTGCAAAATTCCTCTCTGTTGACTTGTGAAACACTATAACTGAAGAACTATTGTTTATGTATGGAAAAAAAACATAGAGTTTAAATATAGAGTTTAATTCCTCAACAATAATTACTAAGATATTCTTTTTTATCCTGCTTTCTGTTTTCTGTTTTGGAAATATATTAAATAATATAATAAAGGCTATTATGAGCTGCATCATTTTATTTTATTTTATTTTAAAAAAAACCTTTATTATTTTGCCCCCAGAATCTGAGAACAGTCTCTCCATTCCTTGTACCTCACTTCATTGATAGGTGGTTAATACATTCTGCTTATTTTTACACTTATTTACTCTTCTCCTAAGCTTCCTACACACATTGGCGTTCTCTCAGTGCAAGTAAACTGTCTGATGGTTCAAGGGATCCATTTTCTCAAAAACCATCTCTGTCTCCCACATAAAAGCTCTAACAAGCAACAGAAATAGAAACAAAACTCATATTTAGTTATGTAACTCCCTCTGGGGTTTTAGATTTTTTTAAATCTTTAAAAAAACTGGAAAAAAAAGAAAGTACAGAAAATGATGGTTTGATTTTAAACAAACAGTAGATTTTCTTTTAAAAAAAATGGGTATATCAAAAGTTTCCAAAGTTCAATCCAAGAGAGTGCTGGTCATCAAACTATGAGACTGATGTTTTCTGTTTATACATAAACTGATCCAAGGGTCGGGGATCAAGAGTCATATAACTTTGAGTAGCTGTGACATAGATGATAGAATACAGAACCTCCTTTTATATGGTGAGGTTTTCAACATCTGTCCAAAAGCAAATAGGTTCTTGCTGTCATCATTTAAGGGAGCAAAAGAAGTTGATAAATGTTAAAAACGTAGAGTAAATTATGCGATCTGCAACAACAACCACAGCTGTTTCTTCAGCAAGAGACATTAGAATGCTTCTGAAAGAAAGAAATTGAAAGAAAGAAAAGTGAAAGAAAATGCTAGCTCAGGAATAAAAAGAGGTTGGGGCAAGGACTTTTTCCAGCTAGCAATGAGTGGTGCTGCAGCATTTTGAATCATTCATGCCCACTGACGTCCCATTCCCAACCACCCCATTCCTGAATGCTATTCTGAATATTTCAGAGCAGCCCAAGAAAATATCTTTGAGAAATTCTGAGCACCAACTCAAGATTCAAATAAACAAAAGCCATGCAGATATGGAACACAGCTGCAAGGAACACAGCTCACCACTGTTAAAACAACCCCACTGGCTTCATTTCTTTTTCTTGGTTGACAATTCAAAGTATCAGTTTTAACCTTTGAAGTAGTGATGGGATCAGGCCTTCCTGTTAGGCTCCAACAATAACTGTTTTTCCAGAGCTCAGAACATTTTTTGGTTTATTCTGAACCAAATCAGGTTCTCTTATAATCTGTACCCATGATGACATGGCAGGGCATAGGGGAGAATCACCAGAAGCAAATAATCTTCTTCTTTTTCATCAATCAACTTTACTTATATCCTGCCTTTTTTACCAAGATCGGGGATGCATCCACACTGCAGAATTAAAGCATTTGGCAACACTTTGTCGAGACCTACAGAACATTGCAATCTGTAATTTCGTGAGGCACCAGCACTCTCTTACAGATGAGGCTGAATACCTCACCAAACTACAAATCCCAGGATTCTATAGGATAGTGTCATGGCAGTTAAAGTGCTGTCAAACTGATTGAATTTTGCAGTGTGGATACATCCTGGATTCAAGACAATTTACAAACTAAAATGATTACAATATAATTTAAAAACATACAAAATGTTAAAATAGAATTAAATTATTCACCATATAAAACAATATAAAATCTAAACTTTAAAAAGATTAAAGCCGTACAATCGATAATTAACAAAGCCGAGTACTTCTGTTCTCCTTTACATAGGAGCTTATTGCATGAACTTTAAAACTGTCTCTAGCCTCCTGGGCTGGAGCTGGGATGCAGGATGGAGGCGAGGGTTATCACATACCAAATCACTGCCTAATCTCCGGCCACCAGCAGCCCAGGTCCCAGCCATGCTCCATCAGCACTTTTTAGAAGCTAGAAAGTTTCCAACTTCGAAAAGGTGCTGGCAGATCATGGCTAGAACCTGGCTTGGACCCAGGCTGATGACAGGCAGTAATTAGGTAGCAATTTAGCATGCAATAATCCCTGCCTCCATCCCACATGCCGGCTCCAGCCTGGGAGGCTGGGACCGGTTTTAAAGTTCATGCGATAAGCTCCAACATCTGAGCGCACTTTGTAAACCCCAACCCTACTTTGAGAAAGGTTTGAAGGGGTTAGGAGATCAATGCCCCATGTGCCAGGATGTAAACTTTGTAAACCCCAACCCTACTTTGAGAAAGGTTTGAAGGGGTTAGGAGATCAATACCCCATGTGCCAGGATGAACATCTTTATAATTGAAAGCACAACATAAGCCAATCCTTCCCTCAATTTCCCACCTAGGAGTCTGTGGGAGGGCTCCTGTTGTTCTAATAGTTGTGTAGAAGAGGGGATTTCAGCAGGTGTTGCTTGTCCCTTTGGCAATTTGGATACCAATTTAAAAGCTAGAGTTTTCCAATATTAATTTACTTAAGAATAATGAATCCATTTTCATCCACACAAAGAGGGAAACAGAACAAAACTTCACTGGTTAAATATGCAATGAGACAGGAGGTTGGTGAGGATCAAAACCAATTTAAACTAAAGCTTGAACAGTGGTGTAATGGTATATGTTGAAGTTAATGCATGATAGTTCCCACAACCAGCTCCACAAAGGGTTCCAAAATACAGGTAGCTGTGTTGATTCATATCATTTCAGTTTTTATCCCCACCAGAAACAGGTCTTCCATAAAAATTGTTGTCGTTATCATGTACCTTCAAGTCATTTTCAGCTTGTGGTAACTCTAAGGTGAAGCTATCACCCAAGTAGAATTTTAAAATATACCTGTGTTAGTTTGTAGAATCAGTGTGTAGAGAGATCTTATTATTATTATTATTAACCTTTATTTATAAAGCGCTGTAAATTTACACAGCGCTGTACATACAATCTTTTTAATTGGACAGTTCCCTGCCCTCAGGCTTACAATCTAAAAAGACACGACACAAAAGGAGAAGGGAGTGGAGAAGGGAGTGGTGGCTTGTAGCACATTTGAGACTAACTGAAAGAAAGAAAGAAATAGACAGCATGAGCTTTTGCAGACTTAAGTCTACTTGTTTTCTTGGCAATTTTTTCTCAGAAGGGGTTTGTTTTCCTCTGAAGCTGAAAGAGTATGACTTGCCCAAGATCACACAGGAGGACTTGACCGCTGGTCTCTGCTTAGAGCCTAGTCAAACTGAAACCACACTGGGTCTCCTTTAAAATAATCAGTTCAATTATTCGTTCAAGAGCAAGGGCACATTTGTGCTACACAATTAAAGTGCTATGATTCAACTTTAAATGCTATGGCAACAGCCTATGGAATCAAAACCAAAAGTAAACTTGTGGTCAATTTCATTATGAGGAAAAAATTATTTTGGTGCGATTGTCATCTGCAATGTGTCCTGAGAAGTCAAAATTGATTTCTCAGTCTGCTGAAGTTGTCCAGCCCTATTTCAGAATCACATTCAGCTACTGCAGACAAAGTCTAGTGGTAGATCTGGGTGAGCCTCTCTCGTGTTTCTAAACAAGATTTTTGTCCTACAATCAGCTTGCCTCACATTTGGAATTTTAAAGAGTTTCTACACAATTATATCTTCCATTTCTAACCTTCTTATGTTTCTTCATCACTTTTTCAGGTTTGGTTTGTGGTTTTATTTTCCTCCTTTAAAAAATCAATTAAGAAAATAAAGTCCAAACAGGTATACAATGTGACTGATAGCAATAGGAACTTTTGTCCCTATAAGGCAGTGATTATTGCGATAGAGAGGAGGTTTCACAGAGCAGCCACTTGATTGTCTTCTTGGCTTCTGGACCACTCCATACACTGTAATTCTCATGGTGATCAAGAAGCACCTAAGGATGTCCACCCATAAAACATAGTTTCCATCCCTTACAATGGGAACAGCTGCTTCACACTTCCTTGTTAGATGTAAAACATTACAAATGTTTCTGATTTTGGTTTCCCACACAAAGTACATTACCCTAGCCTCCCCTCACCCTACTTTTTGTTTCCTCCTTTATGCATGGGGTTTTTTTCTTCTGAAATCTCACAGTGACAATATCAGACTGCTATTTGTGACATTCTTTGGGCAATTCATTTCCAGTATTCAGAATAATGAATCATTATTCTGTCCCTAGAAGCTTTATCAGGAACTATGCAGTGCAGAGATTTCTGAGAATTGTATATATTGCCCATGCTTTTCAATTCATACAAATGGTCAATACCCAAGGGATTTCTGAAGTGGGGCAATTTTTGGATGTCAAGGCTTCCTACCTAATGAAGTCTCAAGGAAAGGGAACATGCCCTCACCTTAAGGATCCCCATCCCAGTCACAAATGGAGCTGAACAAATTGTCTTATATAAACTCAAAACTGCCAGCATTTTCTACTCTGACTGGCATTCAGTCTCTAGGCTTTCAAATAAATACCTTCCATATCACCCATTCAGAGGTCATTTAAATTGTAGTTGTCAAGAACTGGTCATGGAGAATAATTTTTCAACACACACTATGGTCCATTTTCCTGGAAGGTAAATTATGGTGAAGGGGGGCAGGGGAGAGAGAGAAGAGCTGAAAATGGACCACATTCATTTAGGAGGCTAGATGGAATTATAAAAGAGTTTGATGTATGAGATTTTTTTCCTCACCAAAAAAAAACCATTTCTGAAGATCCTCCAATTCCAAACTTTACTAATTTGGCATCTGTTTCTGTATTTTTTTAAAGCTTAATACAGGCTGAGTAAAGCTTTTCTTGTACTAGCTCTCTTCTTAATAATACTACAGAGTCAGACATCTGATTAGCATGTGAGAATTAATCATGGGCTAATCATGGGAAAGAAAAGAATAAGTCATGGCATGCTGTTCCCTTCCCATGCTAACACCTCCTTTTTTGAGCATATGTAGAATAACCTAAATTAGGAAACATGCAGAGTCATCATTTCCAAGAATTAGAAACCATATCCCTGAATTATGTTGCATTTGCCTTCTTTTAACTTGTTTCAGAAGCACCAGGTAACTTATTAACAGTTTTTGTTTCCTTTCAGGTTTTGCACTTTCATTTAGATATAACAACACCAGCAGTGAGGACAAAGAACACTTGGAACAAAACGGCAAGCTGGAGAAACATAAAAAGAACAGTGAGATCTAGTTTAACTAAATGATGGAAAAGCAAACTAAAAAATCTGTAGGTAATAACATTCTGAAACATAGAAGTGTTTTTCCCATCACTTTGCTGGAATGAGATGGGACAGAATGTGAACTGAGCTGCTGAAAAAAATGACTAAACAGAAAACAGGTGGATAGATGGATGGATTTCCTAGAAACAGTATCATTTCAAAACTGCACTTTGGGTCAGCATTTCAAAGGAAAGGATACTTAGGCCCATTCCAAATGGGCTTTTTAGTACATACTGTGTACGTACTAGAGTTGCCCGGGGGCGTCTCTTTCAGATGCCCTCAACTCTAGTACGTACACAGTACGTACAAAATGGCGGCTCCCATTCTACATGGCCACCGCCATTAGGACGTCATGACCGTGCCGCCTCCAAATGGAGTGGCGCGGACATGACATCCCGGTGCCACGGAAGGAGCTCCATTTTGGAGCTTCATCCAAGTTTTGGGTCGCTGGCGCAGCCTTTACACAGCTGCGCCAGTGACACAAAGGAGAAAGGGGCCAAGCGGCCCCTTTCTTCTTTCCCTGCCACTGTCAGGGTGTCCTTGGGGCTTGAAGCCCCAAGGACACCCTTTCCAGGCTGCAGGAAAGCTGCCTTTTGTCGCTTCCCCGCGGCCTGGAAAAGCGGCAGATCAGGGCCTCAGGGCTGCCGCTGTGGCAGCTGAGACCCCGATCCGTCGGGGAAAGGGACGGGTACAGGCCACCCCAAAGGGGTGGTCTGTAAACCGCCTTAAATGAGAGCCAGAACAGACAGGCCAAAATAAAGCTGCTTTGGGTCACTTTGGAGATATGCTATTTAAATGATGCATGCATCCTAAGAGACCAGAAGGACTGGAGCACAGCTTTGGTGCAGCTTCTGGCCTCTTAAGATGCATATGTCATTTACACAGCATGACCGAAAGCAGCTTTGTTTTGGCCTGTCTGTTCGGGCCCTTAGATACGGCAATGGTATTCAAAAGATGGACCTTCTCAGCTGGACCTGACCTCTCATTTAGGACCTATGCAAGTGCCAGGGTGCTCTCTAGAGCTGAAAGGAGTACCACAATGGTGGACTCACCAGTGTTGCAATCATTTTAACTTGCCTAAACAAACAACAACAATGAAGACAGTTCCCCACCCCCAGAACTATGTAGTGAAGGGTTTCTTGTTGAGCATGTCTAATTTTGTTAATGATGTTACTTGTTGTGATGACTCAGTTGCTAGAGCTTGAAAAGGGGTGTTGGAATAGTAACAAGCTCTACACTTGAGCCATTATAGGGTTAATAACCATTACAGGGTTAATGGAGAGCTAGTGAGAACACAGATGACCTACAGCTTTTGAGCCTTTTGAACCTTAATAAGTCTAGCTTTGTAGTGAGCCTTCCTCTCTCCCTCTTTTGCTCACTCTATTCTTAGCCTTCTTTTCTGTTGCATTATACTTGTGTTATTTTATTGTATTATATAGTTTGTATTATTATTTGCTATTTGTTATTCTGTTTGCCATTACTATTATGCTTTATTTTGTATCCTTTGTATATATGGGTTTTGTATGACTCTGTTATATATGTTGTTTGTTACCCTTTTAAGCATTTATAGATAAAGCCTTTTTATAGTACCTTCTCTCAGTTAGTCTCTTTTCAAATCCATTGTTCCAACATTTCTCCTATGCATTACCAAGTAATGAAATGTCATGACTTTTTCATTGCTATAAAAAGCAGAACACTATATCTTCCAAGAATCTGAAATGGTACATATAGTGCATAACATAGTAAGGCACTGTTTGGGAATTATCATTATTTAAGGAGAAGTATCTTACAAAATATACGGAACATCTGGAGCAGAAAAGATGGTATTTTATGCCCCTGAACAAAAATCCAACAATTAACAAAGCTGAAAAGCAATAACATACTCTGATTTATATAATACGTAGTTCTTCAAACTCGTGAGCCACAACTTTTCCTTTCTTGCATCAATTCTCTTAATACTGTAACATATAAAGGAAGAACACACACTTAGCACTGGACCAGGAGGTCCTCTTTGCCCATGTTCCTTTATGTCCCCCCCCCCCCCCCCCCCCCCCCCCGCATGCTAGGTAAGGACAGAAAATGTGTGAGAAAGACAAACAAAACTTTGTAATGATCTGAACTATGTAGAGCACATCTTTCTCAGTGTAGGGTTACCAGGTCTGAGGGCCTGGCTTCTCTTCTTTGGTCCTCAGGGTATTCAGAGGAAATTTCAGGGCAAGAGGCCTGCCTTGAAAAAAAAAGGTACAGTCTGCTCCTGGCCCCTACTGCTGCCGGCCGATTCATAGCAGCTGCTGTTGGCTCTCCAGGGAGCCCACCTGGCCAGCTTTTTCTTCTCTCAGACAATCTCAAACTGCAGCAAGCACCAGGACATAATGGGAGGGAGCATTCAGTGCAAGGAAACGTTGTTTTGCCTTAGTAATTGTTCAGGCATCACAAGGCATAGCAATATGGGGTTGTTGCTTTTGTTGTTAACTTTCCTCACTCTTCACACTACCTTAACTGACTGAAGCCAGAGTACAATTTCCTTTCTCGGCCTGAGGCAATTCTGGATTGCACCATTGCTAGCAAAAAGACTGGTATAAATGTATTTCTTAATCGGCTCTGATCAGATATTTTATTCCTTTCTGTCTAAATTTTTGATTTCATGTTGTCCTTGTTCAGATGAATGTTGAATCCGTACCTAGAAAAATTCCATTGATTCAATAGATTCATTCTCATCTCTCCCTCCACAAAATATTTGGTGAGTGCTAGTTGCATTATTATGGTTATGATTTGGGGTGTGAGGGAGGATTCCACAACCTGATTTTTTTTTATGGCCAGCAAAAGGGCATGGTTATTTACCCTTGAGTAGATTTCAACACAGCAACTCTGTAAATGAGACATCTCTAAGACTCCTTGTCTTCCACTGCTCTGCTTAGTTCTTGCAAATTCATACCCATGATCTCTCTTATAGATTCCATCCATCTAGCATGCAGCCTTCCTCTCTTTCTGCTTCCCTTCACCTTTCCTAGCATTATTGGGTTTTTCTAATGAGTCATGCCTTCTCATGATGTGTCCAAAGGACAACTCGTTAAAAGTAGCATTTTGAGCATATATATAATATATAATCCACAGGGTCACCATGAGTCAAAATCAACTCAAGGGCAGTTAAGAACAACTACATGTTTAGTCTGAAAAACTTTTTGGACTACAACTTTAATGTGTTGTGAAAAGCAGTGTTCACAAAGGTTGTAAAAACAACTCTGGGAGAAGTTTGCATTTCTCCACTCTAAGCAGAGCTTACCATGCGTTGCTAAAGCAGTGCTTGGAAAGATGTCAAAAACAGCTGAGAAGAACTGGGGTTTTCCATTCAAACCAAAGCACAGAAAACTTTCAGTAGCTGAACTACAACTCCCAAGTGTTTGTAACAGCAGTGCTCATAAGATGTTAAAAACAGGGCTGAGGAAGATTTGGCTTTGCTGTTGCTTCAGTCTAAGACTTAGAAAACTTACCTTCCAAACAGATTTTTTTTAATTTCATACATTTTTTTTCTTTGAATGACATGCTCTGAGCAACTGTGAGAGATACTTAATGTATTATGCTTAATGATATCACCCATCCCATGACATCACCAAGAGCTGCTCTCTGCCATCACAATGTTTTGGAATTGGCAATCCTATCCTGAAGTCATAAATAAATTGCAAATATAGCTTGTAGTTTCTCCTGCACTGTTTCATTATTCTTCCTTTAGGTGCAGGAATATGATTTGGGGTGTGTATTTTGATATTAATAAGAAAAGCAAAAAATTTTGCATGATCACTTGGGGCCAGATGTTCTAGAGTGAATCTCTTCTACTACAATTTGTGTATACATGGGGTTTCCTTTGAAAATAGTCCAAAACATCATCTAATCCAAAATAGGCAGTAAGATTACTAATCGGGGATGGCCTATACAGTCATAATATGCCAGTGTGTATACATACCCTTCAACTGTTGTGATTTGACAGGGATAGTCCTGATTAACCCTCTGCCATCCCAATTTTCATCTGCTTTTCAAAATGTTCAAGTTTCTTTCTGCTCCTTTCTCCTTTTGTTCTTAGCTCACATCAGTTACTGCAATCTGAGCTCAGATTGCAAAAATAGTTTGTACTCAATTAACTCAGTGACCAGGGGATGAGGGGACAGACTAAGTTTCTCTTAGCTTATGTGTTCTTCCTTATTGATAACTTTTGCCATCTTGACTACATTGTGATGTTGCTTCAAGACATATTTGTGAAATATGTCGGGCTGGGGAGGGTGTTGCTATGCCTAATGGTTTCCAGTCCATTTCTGTTTGCAATTCAAAATGTTGATGTTACCCTTTAAAGGCTTAGTGCCAGACATCCAACAAGATCATTTTCTCCCATCTGTCAAATAATGGTGTGAAGATGAGTGGCAACTAAGGAGAGACTTTGGCGCGGTACAGATGGGAGGCTCCATGCCACCTATCTTTCCCCCTTGTCAGTGCCACAGCAGCCGCACCACATGGCACCAACGTGCTGCCAAAAAGAAGCCACTCTAAGCAGCTTCTTTTTGTTAGCACCATAAAGGGGAAAGGGCACCGCCATGATGTCACTTCCTGGAAGTGACATTCCAGACACTGAGTGGAGCTGACATCATCATGGCGGCCGCCATATGGACAGGAGGCCGCCATGATGATGGAGTCTGTATGGGCTAGGGTGTCAGTTCATGTTTTAGTCATTAAGGGTTTATTAAAACGTGTTTATACTTTATGGAACTTGCACTACTGCTGATTTACCTGGGTTTTTTTACTTGGCTTCTACTTTCATTTTAATTTGTTCTTGCTTTGAATTTATTGTATCTTTTAACATTATGTTTTATTGTGTTTTTATATTCTCTGATGTTTGTGAATCATCCATAAAGCTGTAGCTAGTGTAATCAATCAATTAATAAGTCCACCCACCATACTGAGGTCATTTTAAATTTTGCTGGCTCAAGCTTAATACCAAAGCTCTGTGAAAACAGTGATTTATATATTCTACTTTATTTTATTTGTTAATGCACATTAGAATTAATCTTTGGAGATGTATTACCTTAACCCATCTACTTGGCATGTGCAGTGTGTGCCATATGCAAATCGAGTCATGCCTTCTGATCTTAAGGCACATTAGTATTCCATTATTTAATTTGCATATGCTGCTCTGTTAGCACTTGGGAGAAAACTTTACAGAACATCTCATCTTTTTAGCAAGGAATGTGGTGGAGTAGGAGTTGATGATAGAAGGGGAAGGAGAAGAAAGATTCAAATTGCCAGCCATTACATATTTTATGCATGTACAGAGGTTCTCTTAGTCTTGAAAAGAAGTTTATGAAGGTCAAATATCACATCCCTTACATGATTATCTAAGTAACTGGTGTTTCAAATTGGCTATATGCTGTCTCTGGGGTTCAGAAAGGGCAGGTAAGAAATGATTTTAAATAAAATACAAATGTATTTGAGAGGCCACTATCAGAAATAAATTCAGAGAAACAGAGTGGTTCCCAATAGGCAAAGAGGTCAGGCAAGGATGCATTCTATCACCCTACTTGTTCAACTTGTATCCTGAAAACATCATAAGAAAGGCAGAGCTAGAATCAGAAGAAGGAGGAGTGAAGATAGGATGAAGAAATACCAACAGCCTAAGATACATGGATGATACTATAATAATGGTGAAAAACATCACAGGCTTGTAATGGCTAATAGGGAAAGTAAAAGATGAAAGTGCAAAAGGCAGGATTAATGCTGAACATAAAGGAAACAAAAAGTATGACCACACAAGAAATTCAGAAATTCAGCCTAGGTGATGAGGAAATCAAAACAGGTGAAAAATTCCCATACCTAGGATCACATATAGACAGGAATGATGACTGCAATGAACAAATAAGAAGATGATTATGAATGGGAAGGGTAGCTATGGGTTATGCAGACAGGTAGAAAAAATGGCCAGAGACCACTCCACCAGCAATCACCTGGCAATTTCCAGGTACTGTAGCAACCGCACAGCTCACTCTTAAAGCGGGACACCATCATGGTCCCAAATGGGCCTCCAGCAAGGAGTGTTTTTCCCATGCTCCTTTTGCCAGTGGCCTGAAACCACCTCAGGTGGTGCCAGAGCAGCTTCCAGCCAATCAGGGGGCATACATAATCTGTACTCCACACCCCTGAAGTGACTGGAAGCCACTTTTTCCCACCCATCTGTTTTGAGCCTATGAAAGAAATTGAAAACCTACTGGAGAATAAAGAGATACAACTAAGCACAAAAGTTAGACTCATCCAAGCACATCACCATGTACAGATATGAGACCTAGACAATAAAGAAAGCAGACTATTCTCCATCACCATGTACAGATATGAGACCTAGACAATAAAGGAAGCAGACTATTCTCCATCACCATGTACAGATATGAGACCTAGACAATAAAGGAAGCAGACTATTCTCCATCACCATGTACAGATATGAGACCTAGACAGTGAAGGAAGCAAACTTTTAAAAAATCAACTCATTTGAGAGGTGGTACTGGAGAAGAGTGGTTAGATTACCATGGTAAGCCAAACAGATGGGTCAGAGATCTCATTAGAAGAAAAGATTATCAGATTGAGGCTGATGTCCTTTGGCCATATAATGAGAAAACATGGCTCACTGGAAAAGACAATAATGGTAGGAAAGGTAGAGAGTAGAAAAAGGAGAGGAAGACCAAATGCCAGATGGATTGACTCAATTGGGGGGACACGGGTATGGACATGCAGGAACTAAGCAGAGAAGTGGAGAATAGGGGTTCTTGAAGGTGTCCTATTCACAGGGTCACCATGAGTTGAGGTCAACTCGAGGGCAGATAACAACAAATTTAAATGGTCACATAATAAGAGAACAACTTTTTCAAACTTCTTACTGAGCTTCTCTTCCCAAGATGTAGATTGTTTAGGAAGACAGATATACAGTCATGAGATATCAGGGGGAAATTAGAGCAAATATTTGCAAAATCTTCTCCAGAGTTATTCCTTTTTTTTAAGTCATTGACACAGACAAGAATGTTTTGTCTATGTGTCTTCAAGAAAAGATACTCATCCAGACAGTATTGCCTGCCTTAAATAATTTGGATAAAAATGTTCACCCATTTCTCTGTTGGAAATAAAAATCTTCAGAGTCCTCTATAAAAAGAGAATGCACTCGAACAGTATTGTATTGAGCTCTAGATCAATGGTTCTCATCCTTTGGTTTTCCAGATGTTTTGGATATCAGCTTCCAGACTCAGTGACCTTTGGGTATGCTGGTTACAGTTTCTGGGATTTAAAGTCCAAAGCATTTGGAGGATCAAAGATTTGGAACCATTGCTCTAAGCTTCGCAGACCTACTCACTGAAGGAAGCATTTGACTTCTAAGAGCTTGCTCCTAGGGCAACTACCTCTGCAATGGTGGATCTGTAGAAAACCAGCTCATACCCTCCAAAATTTCTCAAGCAAAAACTGGGATATGTATGGCTAAGCAACACCAGAATGTGACCAAGATGGCAAATGTTATTAATGCAGAAGAACACACAAGCTAGAAAAGGCTGCAGCTGTTTGCTTTTGCCTGATCCTACTGGGAAGCCCCCTTCTCTCCTCCCCTTCTGAGTTAATTGAGTGCAAACTACTTTTTCATTTTGAACTCATTTTGCAGCAATTGGAGGAAGCTGAGGAGAAAGAAACTAGGACATTTTAAAAGTAACTGAAAAAGCAGGGTGACAGAGGATAATTCAGGACTGTTCCTGCTAAATAAGGACAGTTGGAAGGTATGTGTTGGAAGGAAGTGCTGTGTTTTCACATCAGCGCTCTCTTTTGCTTGCTGTTCTTGCTCTCATGTACTCTCTCCATGTCTTTCTCAATCATTCTCATGCCATACACAGACACAGCACCTCACTGAACAGCTGAAGGAAGACAAATGCCTAAATCTTCCAGACAGGCTTCATTTCTTGGCATGAGCTTGATAGTATCATCAGCACTGATCAACAGACTCCTGGATGATTTATACACCAAGTACTTCATCCTTCTGTTGAAAGTCCATGGACCGTTGATCATGGGACACTGGTATTGCTAACTATAATCATTATTTTATCAGTCTTGCAAAATGAACCTTAAGTAAATATGAATCATTGACAAAATATTTCTATAAATACAAGTCAGGCTGTGTTGGACATCTTCCACAAAGCTGTCAAAAATGCTTTAGAGTTAAGGGAACAACAGACGGAGAACAGGGTATAACTTGGACTGCAGACAAATGATCATGTTGAAGGGAATAGACAATAACAAAATATGAAAACTCATCACTCTGATGTGTGTGATTAACAGGTTTTCAACTTTTGTGCGCTCTGGTTTACCAAGAAGTAATGCAGCTGTGTGTCGGAAAAAATGTGAGGGATACAGTGGATGTCTCAAGCAGAACAATCAATTTGCAAGGCAGAATCTAAACAACAACCCATGCACCTCCCTCCCCTCTCTCTCTCTCTCTCTCACACACACACACATACAGGGTGTATATAGAAAAGAAATAAGGTAATTCTTCTTTGTAAAATATATTAAAGTAGATTTACTTACAAAAACCTGTTCAGTAAAGTCAAAAAGCATGTAAACAAGCAATTAGTGAATATAAAGATGGGAAGGCTGCTAATTCCAATGTCCTGATCAACTCTAACTCCCACCTCAACAGCTTTTACAATTCAACTTCCCCATATGTGCCTAGACTCTAACTATAATGCAGCAGATCAGCCATGGCAAAGATATCTATTGATCTCTGTTTCTGAAATATTTACCCTTTGGGGCTATATGACTCTTTTCATCCCTCACAATGGTTTGCTTTCTTGTTTTTATTTTAAATTATTTATTCCCTACTCTTGAAGTAAATTTCCAGATTAGCCTCAATGATACTTAAAGGCCCACTTTTCATTCCTCAGGCCTTCTGCCTTCTCAGATCATCTGGGAGAAAGAATGGGTGACGATGTTGTTTGATTCAATATTTGCAAAGAACTTGACATTTTATGCAAAGAAATTCAAGGTTGAAGAAAGCTCAACAGACAGATCTGTTCTTCCAGAAAGCGAGGATTAGTGTTCTTAGTCCTTAGAAGTCTAGAGTCGAGGTCCTACACTGGGAATTGTATGTATCTCATGTAGCTACATCTCCCAGTGCTACCATCCCTAAAACCCAACTTGTACATCACTCAGCCCTTCATCCACATGGCTATTTCTGGCTGTTGGAGAGTAGTGGTGGGATGAGTGATGATGTGTACAGGTATTTCCTTTAACTGAAGACACTGCAACAGGAACCTGCAGGGACCTCAGGGGTTCTTGAGATGTCCCTGTAGGTGGTATCTTTGAAAGACATCCAGATAGAGAAAAATAGCTAGACACACAACCTCTGATTCTCTGCTCTCCAACAACTGGAAAATGGCTGTTTGGGGGGGGGGGCTCCCCAGCTTATAAAATGGGTTAGGCAGTTCTTTTTAATCATTGGCATGGTTGGAACAGAATTCTGATCTATGCAACAACCCAAAAAAGTGACTTGAGATACATACATTGGACTTACACCATCACAAATCACCAACAGGATGTCAGCCGAGGCAGGAACGTCTGTGTATTCGTCCATGTTTACACTGTTGGATTTGGGCTGCCATTTCTTTTATTCTTGCAGGTATTCTGATTTTCAGTAGCTATGTGGCATACTGATACAATTTGGTTCTTTCTATGCTAAGAAAAGCTTGACCTATCAAAATTGGCTAGTATAGATGAACCAGTGTAGATTTGGCCAGTAGAGATGACCTTCACTTTTTAAAAACTTACCAAGGTCAATTCTGAGAAAAATTTAGCAAAATTGACTAATATCTTCATTAACACAATAAAAAAAATGAGACAAAAGTAAACTGAACACAGGAGAATGTGAAAGTAACAAATTAGTTCATTCTTACCTCTCAAACTTCAGGCTTCACCAGATCCCAAGTGAAGTCCAGATCCATTATTTCATCTGCCCTGCCTTTCTCATTCTTACCTATGTTTTTTTTTAATTTGCCACAGAGCTACAAACAATGCTCCTATGTTTAAGGATGGTGCAGCAGCTTTTCTCCTTTGCAAAGCATAATGGGCATGGGGCTCTGAAACCAGAGAAGGGTTAGAAAGAATGTGTATGGGTATTTTCCTCTGAAGCTCTTCATCACCTCTACCAGGATCTTTTCAGTGTTACAAAGTGCAAAACACTGGTAAGAAAAGAACATTCAGGGAGAATATTCCTGTCTGTTTCTCTCCCAGTCATGCTGTAAATGACAAAGGTCCAGCTGAGCTTCTGTACATGGTTTGCCTTTATGCCTCATTAGAAACCTGTGAAATTAAGTTGTGTTCATCCACAATTGAAAGGAAGTGCATAAACTATTTGAATGTATACCAACAAATGCCCACATTGTTTCTGTCTTAAATACCCATCATGCAGGGGACTTAAATATCTTATTCATGCATAGCATCTTATCTGTTTCAGGTGGTTTGATACAATCTAATGATGCTGAATCTTTCAGTAAATGGGAGTGACATTTTTCCAGCATGGAAAAAGCCATCCAACTTCATGTCAAAGCCATCCAGCTTCATGTCAAAGCCATCCAACTTCATGTCAAAGAAGGATCACAGTTGGTTTTCATTTCAGTGGAGCTGCATGAAGGATAACATTTTTAGAAATAGTTCTATTGGCATACATAAATGCAATTAACTCTCCATACCAACCATTCTCAATGTGAAGTGTCAGCCCTGAACAGTCAAATGTGGAAGAGAACCAGCGTTCAGCAGACAACTGTTTTTGAACATCATATAGCAGAACTATGTGTGCAGATTGGAGCTACCAGCCACAGGGGGTCAGTTTATGAATAAGTATGTACTTTGCACATTTGACCTTCAAGACTGACAGAATATAGGGATGGGAGGTCAAAGTCTCTGGGTTCTGAACATCTGGAGAGACTGGGCCTCAGGGTGCCTCGACAATGAAAAAACAAATAATAGAATACTAAATAAAGTTTGTTGTCTCAAAAACCCAGAAAGAGGTTATATATAATGTCTGCTGTTAAATTTTGGCCTATCTAAATCCTTTATATGCACAAATCTATTGTTATGATTCAGGTATGACAAAGTACAAGAGTGTATTTTTAATAAACATATTAATTCTCCCATTCTGATAAATGTATTTCATTTATTAATCTTTCTTACCCTAAGTTAAACCTAGGTCACTTGAAAATTTGATGAAAGGAAATAGTGACATTTGGTTTGTAGGGAGATTTCAGGAGCAGTGGTTGATCATACATCTTGTCACAAGCCCAAAGCCAACTCTTAGCAGCCCTGATGACTCTGGCTTTGAACATATTCTGCTCTGTCATGAAATAGACATAGATTAGACAAAAATGGAATCGTGTCTTGGGACAGAACAGCCCATGTTGGAGGTTCATTATGGTGACCCTATGAATGACAGACCTCCAGGACACCATGTTGTTAACAGCCCTGCTAAGGCCTTGCAAATGTAGAACTGCAGCTTTCTTGATTGAATCAAATTATCTGTAATGCAATGTGAATGTTTTCCTCTTTTACTGCCTTCCACATTTCTCAGCGAGTAAAGTCTTATGATATGTCCAAAATATGATAGGATCAGTTTGATAATCTTCTAATGAGAGTTCAGACCTGATTTGCCCTAAGAGTCATCTGTCTTTTTGGCAGCCCATGGTATTCTTAGAGCCCTCCACCAGCACCACATTTTAAATGTGTTGATATTCTTCCTCTCAGCTTTCTATGCCATCAAGCTGTCACAATCATGCATACAAATCAGATATATTATGGCCTTGATGTTTCTGCCATTGGTATTTGCTGATATACCTTTACACTTCATGATCTTATCATAGCTGCCCTTAAAAATCTCTTCTTCTGATTCCTTGACTCCATTCTTATGTTTAATTAATGACTGAGTGAAGGTATAGCAAATCTAACTGTTTAATGTCTTCATCATCCACTTTAAAGTTACATAAATCATCTGTGGTCATGATTTTTGTTTTCTTAATATTCAGCTGTAGGTTCACTTTTGCAATTTCTTTCTTAATTCCCATCAATAATCTTTCCAGATTTTTACTATTTTTTTCCTAGTAATATGGTATTATCTGCATATCTGCATACAAATTTAAGAAAAAGCCACAAATTCTAAAGGGCATCGTCAAGCCTTTGGATATGCCTCAAGTAGAGTTTCTACCTGGATCCCAGCCTCTAGGGTTCTGACACATTTGTGTTGCTCAGCTTCCAGAATATCAACCACTTTCCATGCTCCGAAAGGAAATCTTGCAATTCAGTGTTAGCATCTCTCTCTCTTATAAGATCTAGGGAACACTGTTGACCTTCCTTAAAAATGTTGTTGCTGCTGAAGTCGGAATATTTTTTAATCAGAGCTGAGATCTTCATCTTTCCTGGTACAACATTTTGTGTTGTTGTGTGTCTCAACCCCACTCCCCTCTTTCCCTGCCATTCTACCCCTTGTCTTATTGGATTGAAGCCATGTTAACACAATGCCTGCTGTGTTTTCAGTTCTTGTTCAACACTTAGGCCTTCAAATGGCTTGCAAATAATAAATATCAGCATATGCAGCACATACTTTGTATATGTACAACTGGAAATATCAAGATGTTGGAATACTTTTCGGTTTTATTTTATTTACATTTGAAAGCAGCAGCCCCAAATACTTATTTTGCCATAGGCAACCTTTCCAAGCTGAGAATCCAGAAGATGCCACATTAAACTGAATGCAGTTTCTCAAGATAGGAAACCTTTATCTGTGGCTCTCATCTGGATGTCACACACACGGAGATTATGAAAGCCATTGTTCTGGCTCACTGATGTGCCCTTGTATATCTGAAAAGAGCAAAGGCAAAGGCAACTAAACTGTCTGATACTCCATCATAAATAGGTACAGGCAACCCAGAGAACATGCCAGCACAGTGCAAATAAAATGAAGAAAATAAGCAATGGATCACATACCACAGGAGACAAACATGCCTTCTCTATAAAGCAGTAGCTGAGAGTATCAGTCGTTATATCCTGGTCCCTCTCCCATCGGACAAATTGAACATGCAGTTGTTCAGTACCTTCCAATAAGGCTGACCTCATTAAATTATGTTTTTTAACGAAGTGCAACACATTATTTGCCGTATTCTTTTTTTTTCTGCATATGGAGACTGGGGAGAAGTTATTCAATGGCATGATTTTTATCATCTTATACACAATGTATATAATGTATGGATCTCACTTCCCAAATATTAAAAAAAATAGTGTCTTCTTTCTGAGGACTAGTAAAGATTTTAATGTTCTCATTCCATATATCCATACATTTCTTTATTTATACCCTGCTTTTCTTCCAGATTGTCATCTTAAAATTTCTTATTTTAAAATGTTATTCTTGTTATTATCTGTGATCAAGTTAGCTTCAATGTATGACAACCCAATGCTTGCCAAGGTCACAATGATTCAAAGTTGACCTGAGGGCACATAACAACAATAACACAGTCAAAAGCTTAGTTATAATTTTTAAAGCACAACCTTATTTTCTTTTAAATTCTTTCATGTAACCTTATTAGCTGAGAGAGCCAGCATGATATAGTGGTTTGAGCATAGGACTACAACTCTGGAGACTAGAATTTGAATCCCCACTCAGCCATGGAAACCCACTGGGTGGACTTGGGCAAGTCACACTCTCTCAGCCCCAGAAGAAGGCAGAGGCAACCCCCCTCCGAACAAATCTTGTCCCAAAAGCACCATGATGAGGTTGCTTTAGGATCATCAGAAGTTGGAAATGACTTGAAGGCACACAACTAGAAGTTAGCCAAGGTATGCTTGCAATGTAATATCTGAAAAATGATCTTTCTTTTCTGAATCCAGTTTGATGTCTGGCATTCTTCATTCCACATACAGCAAAAGTCTTTGTTATAAAATCATGAATATCACTTTTCTTGCATGCAATGATACAATGTTTACTGCAATCCCTGCTGTCCTCTTTCTTGGAGATTGGAATGTACAGTATATTGATTATTTCCAGACTGTGAGCTTTTGTTTTATTTTCAAACCTGTTGACAGATATTTATTTTTAAGAATTTGGATGGATTCCATCTCTATAAGCTTGAGATAGTTCTATGGTATGCTGTCTGTTCCTAGTGATTTATTTAATACAAATACTTAGGGAACAGCTTCCACTTCACTTTCCAAATTTTTAAATCCTATGTCAAAAAAATTCTTCATTGAATGAATCTGTCATCATTTTATATCTTATGCATAGTTCTTTGGTGTATTATTTCCATCATCTTTTTTGTTTTGTCCTGATTATATAATGTGCTCACTGTTAATCATTAAGCATACCTAGTCTTGGTGTAAACTTTCCTTTGATTTCTCCGATCTTGTGGAAGAGGTCTCTCTTTCTTTCTTGTCAACTTCTGTTACTTTGCACTGATTATTATGATAGTTTTCTTTTTACAAGCTGCTGAACACTTGCATTAGTGTTCTCATCCTACTTGTGTCCCTTTTGAACTTTCTGTCACCTTTATCCTTAACCACTGAAAAGAGTCATCAATTGTCCTATGAGGATCCCCCCTTTTGGGGGGGAGTACATATACAGAGTCTTTTTGCATTATTTCCTGATAATATCCCTAATTTCGGTCCAGAATTCCTCTGGTATATGGTCACTTATGTTTAATAGCACAAATTTGTTCTTTATATGCCCTTTAAATTCTTCATGGATGTTATTTAACTTCTGTTTTGGGACTGATTAAATGTTCTTCATTAGCATTACCCTAATCTTTGATATTAGCAATTCGCCATCCTTCCTGAGTAACTAGAAACTAAATTCGGAGCATGCCTTCCAACTGTTCCAATTTGGCAGGGACAGTCCTGATTAATCCTCTGCCGTCAGTTGCTTTGAAAGTATCCCAGCTTGTATCTCCTCCTACCACTTTCCCATTCTGTCCTTAGCTTATTTCAGTGGCTGCAAACTGAGTTCAAAGTGCAAAAACTAATTCTCATTCAATTAACAGTGGAGCGGGGAGAGGAAAAAGCCAAATCTCGAGTAGATTCAGGCCAAAGTGCTGTAGCCTCCTCTAGTTTGTGTGTTAATCCTCATTAATAGCTTTTGCCATCTTGACTATGTTCTGATGTTGCTTGGACCTGTGTGTCCCAGTTTTCATCTGTGAAATGCTGAAGGATATGTTAGAGTAAAGGAACATTCTGAACATGTGTCTCTACTGCACATGCTCAGATCATTTTGTTGTACGCAGTCACAGAAGGTCATCTAGATACATGTCAGTGGCATTGGTGTCATTTGTTTTTTTATTCCAGGCCACTTCTTGAAGAAGGCTTGCATGGGCCAAAAATGGCCCAGAGGAGGCCAAAAATGTGGTAACAATGCATCCACATTCCCAGAACACATTGGCAGGCATTTAAGGGGGAAATCTTTGATTTTTGTGGGGGAGAGCTATGGCAAGAAGGTGTGGTCCTTCAGGGTCTCCTTAGGGGGCCAATATGGACCCATAACCCCCATAAGCTGCCTGTTCCTTGTGCAGGCTAAAATGGTAGTTGAGTGGGAAATAGTACAGTGGCATGCCTTGTATGTGTGTGTGTATAAGAGAGAGAGAGTACTTTTCTTTAAAAAAAATTATCCCATCCTCTCAAAATATGGAAGTTGAGCAGTAATGAGGAAAACCGATGGACAGCTTAGTTATTAAAAGCCCAAAAGGAAGGAAATCACACAGAGAATAGACTTGTCTCTCATCCCTGGAGGTAGTCATAAATACAGGATGGGGGAGATATGAAGCTGCATTGCCTGTTCTTTGTCAATGGAGGAAGAGATGACTTCATTCCCAGAGCCTGTAAATCTAGTTCCCTTCCCCAGCTGAAAATTCACATGAATGCAAATAATTTTAAATCCTTTAAATAAACAAAAAGTCCCAAGTGATAAGAATGGAACATTTACCTATTCATGTGAGAGTTTAACTGATTTGTTTGCTTGCTCCAGATTCTAAATCGATGTAGGACTCTCATGACTAAAGGGGAAAGAAGTGCAACATTTATAAGAGATCTGGATAATTTTATTAAGGAAAAGCGAATCCTTATCTCTTTTATAAGCAATTGAACTGTCTGCCAGAAAGCATGATAGCTCCTATGATGCAAACTGAACACTCATTCTATTATACATGCCCAGGCTAAATAATGAATGCATCAGGCAGCTGCAACAGTCAAACAAAACATTGGGGGGGGGGAAGCTTTTTCGGCCACATGAGAAAGAATAAAGGAAATGACAAAGCCCTGGTTAAACTGGTGCAAAAGGTTCCAAACAATATTTGACTGAGTTGAAACCTTCAATAAAATTTCAACTGCTGGGACTCAACAAGAAAATTTTCTGTGTATTGAAGAACCTCGTATCCTGTTCATCACAAAAAGTAGGCAATGTTTCATCTGTCCATATTGATCCTATCCATACAATGCTATTTAGCAGGAGTTAATAAGGGATAACTTTTTCCGTAGGTTCCTGCGTGTTGAAATGGTTTCATAAATGTCTTAATACATGCCCAGCTTCTTAGTCAATGCATTCAGGTTCAACCTACTTTTTAAAGATTTCTCAGAATGTTCTGACCCTTGACACATTGACTGGTTTAATGTTCTTTGTTACCTGCATCCTTTGCTGGAACCGAGGGACCAGGAAACTGTGGTACATGCGCTGGTAACCTCATGACTTGACTTCTACAATATGCTCTACATGGGACTACCCTTCAGTTAGTTCAAAACATGGGAGCCAGGTTGGTCACTGGAAAAAACAAAAGTGACCATATAACACCTGTGTTAAATCACTTCACTGGCTGCCTATTAATTTCCAGGTACAGTACAAGGTGTTGGTAAAGCCCTACATAGCTTGGGTCCAACCTATCTATGGGACCGCCTCTTCCCATATAATCCACCCCACGCTCTCAGGTCCTCTGGAAGGAATCTATTGCAGCTGATAAAGACCAGGCTGATTACTACTAACCAGAGGATCTTCTTGTCCGCTGCACCCAGATTATGGCATTGCCTGACGGAGGAGATCTGTCATACTACCAGCTTGAACAGTTTTTAAAAAGGTGTAAAAACTGATCTCTTCCGGCAGGCCTTTCCTGAACAGTAAATCCAGCCACCATATTGAACACACACACACACACACACACACACACACTCTTTATTGATTATAAAAGTTACAGACATAAAAAGGAAAGAAACCAATTCCTGACAGACGATAACATCCCATACATTTAAAAACAATACTCACATTTAAGTCTAAAACAAATGAAATTAATTCCTACCAGGATACTGAAATTTGTTATATCAAATATTAAATTGATTCCCATCATCTTATTGAGTACTTTGTAACCCTATTGCCATTCTTTTGCTTATTTTAATGGATTGTTTTAACTGGTTATGTATTTAATTGATATTTTAGGGGAGGGATGTGGGGCATTATATGGACCTTTTAAATTGTAAGCTGCCTTGATTGTTTTTCTGACAGAGAGGTGGGATATAAATAAGGTTTTATTGATTGATTGATTGATTGATATTTGTTTCTTTCACAAGTTATTAGCTGATTCAATCACAAGATCCTTTTGTCAAGTCTTGCTCAGTAGCATCACTGGGGGGTTGCGGGTCGCACCGTGTGACACTCCAGAAGGGGGAGTGACACCTGGTCACAGAATCTGTGAAAGCCATGTGGTCTTCCTTCTATCTCCTAAACTGGCCTGCTGCTCTCAGGATGCTGTCCTCACTAGTGTCAAAATGAGATTTCACCGGAACTTGGGGGGGGGGGGACAGCATTTTGGACTACATGTCCAGAACCCACCAGCTACTGCCCATCCTGGGAGTAGCATTCCAACTGTAACTTTCCCAAATTCTGGATTTCACTACTAATCCAACCAATTTCTAAATGTGAAATGTGCCGGGGGGGCGGGGGGAATCTGGTCTGATGCCTCGGACAGCAAAATGTCTTGGACCATGATGAAGAGCCCTATTTGTTAATTTTTCAATAACAGTTAATTAACTTGTTAGATTTAATTTAACTTAATTTATTTTAATGAAGTTAAATTTAACTTAATTTAACTTTAATTTAACTTCATAGATTTAATTTAATAGATAAATTAACAATTAATTGATTTATTTGATTTCCCAATTAACCAGCTGTCAGAAACATCTTCACAGAGTTCAGGCAGCAGAGAGATTTCACTGGGAAAGATTCTGGTGTATCCTCCTTCACATCCACAAGGTTCTTTTATTACTATAACTTTTAAAAAAAACTAATTAAATGAACAAAAATCTCTTCAGACATAATCACTAAAACCTCCCAAATGTTTTCTGTCTATGAAATTGCACACATATATCTTCCCATCACAGGCACTGGACTTGCAAGCAAGGGATATAAAGGAGATTATAAAACAGTAATATGTTCTGAAGTCACAATTCATTTTTTCCAACAAACTTCTTTATCTCTCTTTTCCTTTTCCTTGCAGCAAAGCTAACAAACCTCTGTATTTCTTATACAGTGAATTTGTGTTTCAGGCTAAAAAATACAGAGCTGATAGCATTTGCTTAGATTTTTGTCCATCAAAAGTGTCAACTGTCTAGCTTGGGCAGCTTTTCTTGGTTGTACGTGGGATTTAAAAATAAAAAATAACACTTCTGACATGTTTGTTGTAGATCCTAGAAATGTATGGTTAATCTGTCTGTCTGTCTGTCTGTCTCTCTCTCTCTCTCTCTCTCTTCCCCCCCCCCCAATATATTTGTGTGTTTGGGGGGGGGGGGTTGGAGTGATTAATAAACAGAAGTTAAGAAATGAGTTAGCAAAATGTTTTGGTTTCTGCCTTCTTCAGTTGTCCAAAATAAAAGTGAGTTACATCCAAGCTGACAGTTTAGAGCACTCACTCTATTGTCAGACTTCTTAATTGTGTGCTAGTCTTATTTCTCTTTTAGGTTTATCCGCTATAACTCTAGCTAGCTTACTTGATTGTTTGCTATATCATTCTATCCCAAGACATCTCTATCTATATAAGTATGGATATAGATGCTATACATAGAGATAGTGGCATCACTAGGGTTGGCATCACTCAGTATGGTAACTCAGTGTCACCCCCACACCTTTGACCTCCTTCCATAGCACACCATACAGAAGCCTTAGTACAGTGGACCCTTGTTATATGCTGGGGTTTGGTTCCAAGATCCCCCGTGTATAACAAAATCCGTGTATGCTCAAGTCCCATTAAATATAATGACATAGCAAAATGGTGTCCCTAATAAAAAATGGAACATCAAGGTAAATTTATACTTTTTTGGAACATTTTCAAACCGTGTATGCTTAAATCCGTGTATAAAAAATCGGTGTATAAGAAGGGCTGACTGTAATGTTTTTTGTACTAATCTTACTCATAAATGTGAAGTCGCATATATAACTGAATGTTATGGTAATAGTTGAGACACAAACTAGAAAAATTAAAATTAATGCTTTAAATTACAATATAATTTGCACAGCCTAAATATATTTACACGTAGATAGTTTCATGTGTATGAAGTGAAACTTTGTTAAGATGTGATTTTTAAAAATAATAAACTTTTAATTTTTTTTAATTTAATTTTTAAAAACGTGGAGCCTTCTCGACCCACTGAGCCTGACCCGACTTGCACCATCCCTTCAGCAAGTGGGACACAAGTGAACACCACAGCCCTTTTTGTCAAAAGACAGGTGTTTGGGGACAGATGTTTGACTCCTTAGGGTGTCACCTGGTGAAGCCTGCATCCCCTTGCATAGTGATGCCCCTGGATATAGATGTATAGATGTTTATAGTTCCGTATCTCAGTACAAATTATAACATCTATTTTATATCCCACAAAAAGTCATTCTACAGCTTTTGTGGACCTTTCAGAAGCTTTTGATGTAGTCAACCAGCAACAAGGCTGGGATAAACCTGATCTCAGTACATCTCTGTATAGACTTTTATTTCAGTATTTCTGTTTGTACTTGCATATTGGCAAAGGGGTCAGACAAGGCTGCATCCTTTCACCCTATCTTTTCAACTTACATGTCGAACATATTATAAGAAAAGAAAGCTTGGACACAGAACAAGGAAGAATGAAAATAGAAGGAAGGAATATCAACAGTCTAAGATACACAGACAACACCATACTATTAGCAGAAAACATTGAAGACCTACAGCAACTATTGAGAAAGGTCAAAAAACAAAGTGCAAAGGCAGGCTTACGGTTGAACATAAAGAAAATAAAAATAATGACCACAGAGGAGCTTCACAAGTTCAACCTAGACAATGAGGATATAGAAATAGTAAAAGACTTCTTGATATTTTTTTTAGTTACTTAGTTTTTTATTTATTTCTCTAATTGATTAACCCAATAATTATAAACCTTATTAATCTCTGAATTGGGATTGGAAAGGAGGTACTATAGACAGAATAGATCCCAGATAAAGAACTTTCCAACCTATTTACTTATGTATATGATAGAAGGTATCAAATTAGATATGGAGATGGTTATAGGAAAATTTAATTTTATACATTACTGCTCTAGAGGAGAATTGATTATAGGAAAATATAACCATTGGTTTTGATTTTGGAAGTCACTTTTTTTTTAGATCTGATGTTAACGTTTGTATGTAATGTATTGTTCGAGTGTATTGGTCAACTGTTGTATTGTTTAACATGGATTTGTAATTTAGGTATTGTTTTGTATTGTTAGTATTGTTCTGTGTTTTTTATAAGAGGACTTAATAAACTATATTTAAAAAAAAAAGACTTCCTATACCTTGAGCAGAACAGAGACTGCAGTCAAGAAATCAGAAGAACACTAAGAATTGGAGGGCAGCTATGAAAGTACTAGAAAAACTCCTAAAGAACAAAGATATATAATGAAGGATGGTAGTTAGAATCGCATGAGCCATTGCATTTCCCATTACCATGTATGGATGTGAGAGTTGAACAATTAAGAAAATGGACAAAAAGAGAATAAATTCATTTGAGATGTGGTGCTGGAGAAGGGTGCTGAGGATACTGTGGACAGTAAAAAGAACAAATAAATGGGCCCTAGAACAGATCAAGCCTGACTTTTCCCTGGAAGCAAAGGCCCATTCCGGATGGGCGTATAGTACGTCCCCAGGACGTACTAGGGTTAGGAAAGGGCATCACTTCCTGATGCCCCTAACCCTAGTATGTACTGGGTATGTAGAAAATGGTGGCGCCCGTCCACACGGGCGCTGCCATCTTGATGTCGCGGACGCATAACATCCGGACATCGCACGCCGCTAATGACGTCGCGAGTGCGCCATTGGCGCCTTGTGGCATCATTAGCGTGCCGTGAAAAGAAGCACCGTTTTGGGGCTTCTTTTTGCTCCGCAAGGGAGCCACACGGTTTGGCCACTGCGGCTCTCTCGCAGAGCAACCGGCAGCGCCGGCAGACCGCCGCTTTTAGGCGGTCTGTAACACGCCTATGATGACTAAACTGAGGCTGCCCATGAGAAGGCCTGAATCATTAGAAAAGACTATCATGCTAGGAAGGGTGGAGGGAAGTAGAAAGAAAGGAAGACCACATGCTAGATGGATGGACTCATTTAGGGAGATGAGTATGAATCTGCAAGAGCTTAGAAGAAAAGTGGTGGATAGGGAGTCTTGGAGGTATCTTATCCACAGGGTCGCCATGAGTCAAGATCAACTCGAGAGTAGTTAACAACAACAATAGCTACAGATAGCAATGTAGCTCTATATCTATGTATCTATATTGATAATTATGCAGATGTATATGTATCTCAGTACAGAGTAATATCTATATGCACAAGGAAATATACATGTGATACATGACTTCTACCTGCTGTTTTCATCCAAAGCATATAATGGAAAGCTGGGGGACAGATAAACTTAGCAACTGATGTGTTAAGAGGTATTGCCCTACAATAGGATCTTAATTTCTGCTTTAAATAGAAAATTAAAGAATAGGCATATAATCCCACAGGCTGCCCAATTTGCAAAGGGCAAGCCACAGTATAATAGGCCTCTTAGGTAAAGTGATCAGTAAAAAAACAATATTCAGAACTTTTAGATGTTTATTTTAGGCGGATGGAAAGCTTTGAAATTTCTGCAAAGATGGCACTGGAGACATACCACATAGCACACACAAATAGCTGAATACTGTATTGATTAAAGTCCAAAAATGGATTTGTAAATAACTAAATTAGCTTATAATCATATTCATGTATTTATTTACAACAAAGTTAAAACAAAATAAAGCCTAGGAAAAAAATTATAAACACCTAAAGCAGACAGGCATTAGATGAGTAGAGTTCAGCTGTTCCTGTAATTCAGAGTTGATATAAAGGTTAAAAACCAAATGACAATATTAAAACTCCATTAGTTTATAAAGTAAAAAATAATATAAAACATAACAATAAAGATAACAGTAAACACACCACATCTAAAAACTCTCAAAAGACTGCACAAACAATAAATCAGCTGCTGGCTGTTTAAAGACTCCTTGCTGCTGAAAGGAGATCAGAAAGAGAAGCAGATTTGCCTCCCATGAATGAGAATTTCACAGCCTGGGAGTAGCCACCAAGAAGGCCCTCTCATCAGAATCATATCCCCACCCTACTCAGAGCTTAGAAAACTGTGTTGCTATTATTTACTACACTTTGCAGAATTTGTGCCCCCCCCCCCCCCCCCCCCTGGGAGTTGTACTCAAAAAGATAACTATTTCAGACTCTACTAGTTACAGCAGAAGTAGATAGTCTTTGGGTTAAATGGATCTATTTTGTATGTTATTAGAACCCTAAGACCCACCAGCTGAAACTAGGTGTAAAAGATATGTATAGAACATGGTGCCTCTGAGCACATTCAGGGTCTAGAGATTTGTTTTCAGTGGCAGAATTGAATTGACCTCATACTCCTTTCACAAAAAGGTCCACTTGGGGGGGTGTTTCATTTCAGCATCCTACCATAGTCATTTTGCCTTTACTGTTATTAAACAACTGACAGTCAAAAAACCTTTTCAAATCCACTGCAATTCTCCTAGTCCCAATCTACCTTCTGCTCAACTCTGAACAGCTCAGCTCTACTCATCCAATGGCTGTCTGCATCAGTAGAAAAAGGAAGCACATTAAAAAATCTGGGGATGATATAAAGGATGTAGGCCACAGAAACTTGTGCTGTAATAATTTGTGTTAGCTAGCACAGGATTCTTTGTTGTCTTTGCTGCAACAGACTAGCATAGCTACCCTGCTGGAAGCTGTTTTCATCCAAAGCACATAATGGAAAGCAAAGATTTGCAGATTGTTATTATTGCCTAACATTAAAGCTCATCAACAGATCTCAGTAGTGACTTGTATTTGGGTTGTTTATTTGCTTGCATTAAATACTAATCTCTCATTTGCACATCTCCTCTTGGAACACTCTCCTGTGCGTCTTAATGAGCTTATCACATGTAGGAGCTGAGCTCTTGCAAGGAAACTTAGTTTGATGTGGCAGCCCAGTTTTTCCAGCCTCCGATGGCTCATCTTTTCTGCCAGTAGTATTGTATAAAACTCTGGGCAGAAACAAACATCCTACAGTACTCCAGAAGACACTGACTGAACTGAAATCTCCTAGGCTTCTACAATAGGCTTTGATTGGGCCATTGCCTTGGTTCCAACACAGAACTTGTGCACCAAATCATTTCCAACTTATGGTGACCCTAAAGCAGGGGTAGGCAAGCTTTTTGAGCTGGGGGCCGGGTTGCTGTCCCTCAGACAACTGGGGGGCCGAAGCCAAAAATTAAATAATTAATTTTAAAAAAAACAAAATTAATTAAATAAATAAACCGGGACCAATGTAGGACAAAATTTTCAAATGGACGACATTTTTTTTTAAATAAATGGAGGACACGCAAAAAATTTTGCTGATTTTTTAAAAAATGTTAATATCAATGCATGTTTTGGAGGCTTCTATAGACAATTGCCCCCCTTGCCTGCCGCTTGCCCCCCCCTTGCCCGCCTCCTCCTGATAGGCCAAAGGCCCCATGCCCTCATGCGAGAGGCCAACGGCTCCGGCGGCAATTGACAGCAGGACCGGGCTGGGGCCGGTCCCAAGGCCTTGCCGGGCCGCAGGTTGCCTACCCCTGCCCTAAAGGGTTGGGTTTTTGGTTTTTGTTGTTGTTTTTGTGTGTGGGGGGGGGGGTATTTTTATTTTTTTTATTTTTTTTTATTTTTTTTTTATTTATTTTTTTTTATTATTATTATTATTTTGTAAAATTTGCTCAGAGGGGGTTTGCCCTTGACTTCCTTTGAGTCTGAAAGAGTGTGACTTGCCCAAGGTCCTCCAGTGGGTATCCATGGAGTTTTCTAGTTTGCCACTAAATTAAACTTACTTATATCACTAACTTAAGCAAAGGTGAAGCATAAATGACATTTGTAAATAGTTCCCGTCCTTCTTTTTCATTAAAGTTAGTGTATATTTAATATTTTCTCACTTTTCTACTATAGACAATTGCAAACCATCACCTTCCTCATATTTATTTTTCTTTCAGCTTCAGATGTATGAAGTGTGATTTGTTGTTGTTTGTGTTTGGAAAGTTACAAATTATTCAATAATAAGGTGTTGTGAATGGACCAGAAGGATGTATCATGCAAACAAAAATATGAGCCTACTCTCTTGTGAGATAATGCATCCATCTACCCTGTCCACAACAACCACATTATGCTTAATGTGGAGGCTCTTCTAGAGCAGTATCCCCATCTTTGGTCCCCCAGATGTTTTGGACCTGAGCTTCCAAAATTTTCGATTGTTGGAGAAACTGTCTAGGGTTTCTGGTAGTTGAAGTCCAAAACATTTGGAATACCAAAGCTTGGGAAATAGTGTTCTAGAGAAACTTCCTCTAGCCAGGAGCACTCCAGATGTCTTGGATTATCACTCCCGTGGTCTCTTGTCACTTTTTGTGCCTTTTGGGGCAGGCAGGAGTTGTAGGCTGAAACGTTTGGCAGGCACAAGGTTTGAGAAGGTTGTTCTGCTTATTTTTCACTCAGATGACCAATAAAAAGCTATCATTTGCCAGTCTGCAACAGCCTAGCTATTGTCCGATAGGCATTCATCTTCAACTCCCTAGGATTCTCAGAATCCCAGATGTTGATGTACAGATTAGTTCATCCTTCTATCTCACTGGCCAACCGTTAAAGGATGTGGTTAATGCCACAGTTGCAGTAATATGAAGAAATAATTATTTTACCAAGAGTGTTTACAGGGACCTTTTCCAATGGCCTACAGTATTAACACAGCCCTCCAATAGGAACTTCCAATTCCAGGAAAGAGGCACTAAGCATCAGGTTCACTGGCTTACATCTAACATCACATTAAAAGTAGGTAAAGGTAGTCCCTTGACATGAATGTCTAGTTGTAACCAACTGTGGGGGGCAGTGCTTGTCTCTGTTATTAAGCCAAAGAGCCAGCATTGTCTGAGGACTGCTCTGGTGGTTATGTGGCCAGCATGACTGCACTGAACACTGTTACCTTCCCACTGAGAAGTTGTACCTATTTGTCTACTTGCATTTGCATGCTTTCAAACTGCTAGGTTGGCAGAAACTGAGACTAGCGATGGGAGCTCACCTCATCATGCAGCACTCAGGCCTTGAACTGCCAACCTTCTGATCTTCCAGTCATCAGAAATGGCATCTTAACCACTAAGCCACCATATCCCATCACATTAGCACCCATCATATTAGTCTCACATTAGTCCTAACATATCAGCTAGTAGAACATGGCTTTCTTCTCCCCCACACCCACAGCCCTCCACATCACTTAAAACGCTGTTTGGGGAAATTTCCCAGTCTCCAGAGCAGGTTTTGAAAGAACAAGGGGGATATCCAGGTGAACCAAGGGACTGCCAGCAGGGGCTGAAAACTTCCATGTCAGTGGGACGCTGAATCCACTGGAAGATTTAGCTTAAATTTGCAAGGAGCTATCCAAGGTGCTGAACTACACAAGCTCCTCAAAATGGATTCACTGCCTTGGATAGTTCCATTAAAGCTGTGAATGAAACCCAGAGTGAATTTACTGTCCCACTAATCTGGGGGTTACCAGTACTCCTCAGAATTGCCTTCCCACTAGAGATGTAGCTATTGGTGGGGAAAGGTAAGGGTATTGCCCCCTTCATTCTACTCCCAGATTAAGTCTTCCTTCAGTTTCCGAATTTCTAGTATTACAGATAGTGACACACTGAAAACTATTCACAGCTAGAACTTCTTATATTTGCTGTGTTCACGTTCCTTGCCTGCCTATGCTTTGTTGCTAAACATGCTGTCAGGTATGAGTTAGAGGAATAGACTATATTCAGTACATCTACTTGAAGGACTTGAAAGTTGAGTCCATTTGTTCCTTTGAACCTCTGCTGCTTAGGGTAAGTAATACAGCCTGTTTCGAAACCTTATCTATGGCCTGCATATCCTGTGTTTCCTGGGAGATATTGAAATTCTCTGCCAATTGATTTTCTAATTTGCTGTCTCTCCACTATGTCTATTAGCTTGCAGCAAGGTACAAGGGAGCAGAGGAAGCATTTGAGGAAAGCAGTAACTACGTTCACTCTTGAGATTGCCTCCTTCTGCCCCAAGCACTGCAAAAAGCTATTTATATGGACTGATGCAGCTGCTGATCCCACCAGTCTGCATTAGCTGTACAGTGTGATCACATGCCACTGTGATTTGAAGCATGCTACCCATTCATATTTTAGGGATCAAAAGAACTAAAAAAATATAACCTCTGCCTACAACAAGAAACTGGTGCTCACAGTGCTTTCTAAGAACACAAACACATCCTTGGAATTAGATATAATCACAAATGTATTTAATCCCAGGGTGGGGAAAGTGCAGCCTTCCAGAAGTTGGATTATGACTCCCAGCACCATTAGCTATGCTGGTTGGGATTGATGGGAGTTGCAATCCAACAACATCTAGAGAGCTTCACTTTGCAAAATTCGATTTCATTTAAAGCTTTCACCCTGTATTTTTGAGACCCAGATTAAAGGTTTCTTGCTTTTGAATAAGAGGAGCCATCTAGTCTCTCATAATTTAGTAGGGCTCCCATTAAAAGTATGGTGTTTGAACAGCAATACCCATGATCCTTCCAATTGGCTGTGCTGACTAGGGCTAGTGAAAGTTGCAGTCCAATGATTTCTGGACGGTCACAGTTCCCCAACCCTGAATTTAAACCATTTAAGTCATTGAGTTCCCAATCATTCTTATCTTGGCAAACCTTCTTCAAAAACACAAGGGGCAGTATTTTTATCCTGCTGAATGAAACTGTGTTTCTCTGGTACTTAAACATTGCACAGCTATTATTCTAATTGCTGAAGTTTTTGATGCATCCTGATCTTTGGTCTTGATGTAATCTTAGGTAATTTTTTAATTAATTCCAGACAAAGGGTTTCACCATATAACCATGCATTCCACTTCTCTCCTATCATTTACAGCAGGAGAACTAGGCAGATTCTGTCTGTGCTGTCAGAAGAGTTTTGATCTAGAGTGTGTTAGCTATGGTTGTACACCCTAACTACAAGAGTATGAGGGAGGAAATATGTGGCAATTTATATAAGCTAGAATACTCATAAATTAAGTACACTGATTCTTACACTTCTATAACCAAGCTGCAAAAGAGCTAATGTTCATCTTCTGTTTTTTTAGCAAATAATATCACTAGATACTACATTACACCCTGTATCTATCATCAGTATAACTAAGATCTATCCAGGGCGCTGAAACTATTTGGAAAATAGGGTCTGTTGGTCTTTTAAAGTTTGGACTAAGTAAAACCCAGACTGGATTCTCTGACCCACAGGCATGGAAACTAACAGCTGCCACTTGTTTCAAATGGAGTATCCTTCAGAGAACACTGGTTCTTGTCACTTGGAATTTTGTGCCCAGTTCTGCCCACCACAATTCAAAAAGGTACTTGACAAATCCAGAGAAGGATGATCAAGATGATCAAGGATCCGAGAGGACATAGCCTCTATCTAAACAGCTGAAGGGATGTCTTACAGAAGATGGAACAAGCTTGTTTTCTGCTGCTCCACAAACAGAAAAGAAAAGAAATTCCACCTAAAAATTAGGAAGCACTTCTTTCTTGTAAGAGCTGTTCAATTGTGGAACAGATTTCCCTAGTGGTGGTGGACTCTGCTTCTTTGGAAGTCTTTAAAGAGAGGTTGGATGGGCATCTTTCAGGAGTGCTTTAGCTGTGTATTCCTGCATGGCAGAGGGTTGGACTGAAAGTACCTAATGTACCTTTGTGCTCTTAAGATTCTATATGAATTTATGATACTGTGGCCTGTTACAGACAGCCAAAATAAAGCTGCTTCGAGTCACTTTGGAAGTATGGTATTTTAATGATGCATGAGTCCTAAGAGTCTGGAAGCTTCACCAAAGCTGCACTCCAGTCCTTAGGACTGGAGCGTGGCTTTGGTGCGGCCTTTGGACTCTTAGGACACATGTATCATTGAAATACCATACCTCCAAAGTGACTCGAAGCAGCTTTATTTTGGCTGTCTGTAACAGGCCTGTGATTCTTTCTTCACTCCTCCACATGGTTAAAAGTGGACCTTTAAGGTAATAACTTTTGCAGGATTTCCTAATCTCTTTGGAGCATCTTCTTCTCTCACTCAGACTGCACTGTCTGAGAGCTCCTGGTAGTCCTCAGTTCAACCTAGTATATGACACCCTGAGTATACTTGAACACCTATATTTGAGAATGGAAAGGGGAGGATAATTCCCTTACCTACCTTGGTAACTAAAACATGCTGGTTTCCTCTTTCATACTAATAAAACCTGTGAAAGCAGTATAGTTTATGCACAGATGTTACTGTAGCCCTTGTGTGTCTTTTTTTTTTAAGCATCTTTTGTATATGAGCAATTGTTCAGTCTTCGTGATTTAAAATATTTGTTCCAATGAATTTGTTACCCATCAGATAAAATAGTCATTCCTGTTACAAATAATACTATTGTACAACTACTACTACTTTATCTCACACACAACCAGGCAACAACAAATTCACTTGCAAAATATGTATAGTACTTCCATGTATTATTGAAAACATCAGTACAAAATAAGATGAAGTTTAAAGGAGAAAATAAACCCAAGTATTGTGCCCTTTTCTCTGAATGAATTAATGCAAGTGTACTGATTAAAATGATGCACTCTCACAATTCTGGAAGTGTTTCAAGTTGAGTAATTGATTTTAATTTATTAAAAAGGTTCTTTTAGCACTTACAAGCAAGCTTGCTACAGTTCACATCCAGTGGAAATTTTTAAATGAAGTGTACAAGTTTGGAAAATCAGAAAAAGAGAGATAGATCACACTGATCAAACCAACTGCATATTATGTAGAATTCTCATCCCATTACCATCATGTCAAAATTTATTAGCTCAGTAATATTGGGATGTTGATGCGCCTGCAGGTTATTAATGGCCTGCATGCAAATGCAATCCATTTTCCCTGGTCTGAACAGCAACAGAGGTTATTCCTCTCACCCAGCATGTGTTATTCATCTCACCAAAACTGTGACCCAACACCTTGTTTGTAAATGGACAAACTGACTGTACTTTCTGCATCTTAATTCCATCTGCTCTTAGTTTTTCCAGTCTCCCCTCAAGCATGTATACATAAATCTGCCAGTTGAGGACAACAAATAATGTATTTGATGAGGTGGAGTGTGTCCAGGAAAACCTATACCATAAGAGCTACAGAAAGTCTGGAAAGAGCTACAGACCCATTTTTACTCATCCCAGATTTTTCAGAGTTGCACCCACCTATCCCTTTTCAAAACCTTCCAGTCACTTCCTGTCCTGGAAAAAAAGCTACTTTAGACCTGAAACAATATCATAGCTTTTAAATGACCAATTAAATCCCTTGGAGAACCTGGGGGTCAAAACTGCCCATTTTTAGGCTGAAAAATTCAGAATGGGAAAGCTGAAGAGTAGGCTTTGGTAGGCTGGGTGGTGCACAATTCTGACCGCTGCCTTAAGAAATGTGTTCTTTAAGGTGCCACAAGATTCTTTGTTGTTCCTTATGCAACAGCAGAACATTCTGAAAGTTGTTAAAATGTGATGAAAATGTTTGAATTGCTTTGCTAATTTCCGTCTGGTCACTGATTGCTTGAAATCTTCCATTCTTTTCCTTTCTGGTTAAAAAATATAAAAGACAGAAAAGTACACAAATCTCCTTACAAATGGACATATAATCATAAGAAAGTCCAATGCAGTTAGTGAAGTACTTCTGTCTGTCCACTCCACAATCTGGGATTGGGAGGTGTGAATTCCAGCTGTGTTTGGTACTAATAAATCTCTCTGCATTGAACATGGACATTCTCTCTATTACATCCAGAACAACAAAAAGGTAACCTGCAGGCTTGTGACTTCAACAATATCCCTTTTATCCCCTGTGTCATATATTCAACTAATCTCTGCCTGATAAAGAAGCAAATGAACTTCAAAAACTATCATGATGTTGTGCGGCTGGGGTTGGATTAATAAATTGGCCTAATTGGCCTAATAACAGTATCATCAGCATGTATTTTTGATGCAGAAGAGATGAATGAATAGCGTTTCATAGATGAGACCCCAAGAGCAGAAAGAAAGATGAGAGAGTGAGTCATACAGCCTTCATCAGTTTTTTCTTTGTCACATGCAAAATCATTCTCAAAAGAATCAATAATGTAAGCTGAGCGGTGTATTCGATCTCTTGACCTCAAACACCAGGAGTGAAATCTAATTTCAGGCATATTGTTTGTTGTATTTTAAATAGTTAAATCCACTGTGCAATCAATGATCAGCACATAAAAATCTGTTACATTCATTGTGACACTTGCTGGAAGACAAGTTAAATGGAAGCTAGAACATAGAATCATAAGCTCTAAGGCTGATCTCAGTTAAGAATTTTGTTTTATTAAAGTGAATGGTGTATATCATTTATTTACTCCATTTTTGTACCACTTTTTGTTTAAAAAAAAATCTTAAAATAGTTTGCAATAGTGATATTTACTTGGAAGAGAGGAAAGATGGGTCCTGCTACCCCTAGCTACATGGCGGGGGGTGGTGGTGGAAGTATCAGTCTATGCAATAAGGAAGCAACAAGTCAGACAAGACAAATAGGAAATATTCCAGAAAACTCTAACTAGCTGTTTTTATTTCTGTGTCTTCCAGTTGGACACAGTTGGAGATATAAGTTGTGGAAGTATCGTGTTCACTTTCTTCACCTCCAGCAAGAGAGCCAATCCTTTCATCTGTTAAATAGGGATGGCAATATCCTTCATTGCTTTGAAATTGTTGGTAGTCTCTATGATTATTCTTCTGAAAGGTCATTTTCCAATTATTAAAGAATGTATTTAATATCAGTGTGATCTTTCTGCAAAACCAAGCCAAAGCATAACCAGTCATGTCTGTTCTTAGTTATCATACCTTGCAAAGCATTCTAATTAAATTGTTATTATAATTCTAATGGTTGACGTGTGGAAGCTTTGTTGTATCATACATGACCACAATCCTTTTGGTGTTCCCCTACAGAAGCATTTGGGCAGTTTTGTATCATGCCCAACAGTCACATTCAGTTCAGAGTTCTCAAAATGGAGTTATGTAATGGATGGATGAATGGCTGCCTTGGAGTATAGCCATACATTATGCATGGTTCTGCACTGCACACAAATGCACATGACTACGCACATGATGGTCGTACACTGATGTGCAGTGCACATTGGGTGGTGAAATATCACAATACATTAATAAAGCGGTATTGTGCAACTGCTGCAGAACTCCATTAGTTATTTTCCATCTTGTCAGTGTAGAATCTCATCTATTATATCTTAGCATTAGTCAGTATAGCTTCCAATCTAAATCCATGTTCTTGATTTATTAGCTGTTTTGTCTCTACTTGGTGTTCAAATGATGGGACTAGGTAGATGCTAAAGAAATACAATTGTTTCTTTAAAGGTGTCTTAATACTTCATAGCATCTAAAGCCTGAAGACAGTCACATGCTGTAAGAGAAGCACATACGGGTGTGTTATTAACCTTTCCTACTAGATGCTGAGTAGACTGGACTTCAAGTAATTATGCCCTTTCCCTGATAATCATTCTTTGCCCAAGTATTCAATTCTGTAACAATCAATGGTCAGAGCTGCACATAATAAAATGCTTAGTGCACATTGTCAATATCCCTGCAAAATCACATCCATTTCTGTGGAGAATGCCAAATGCTATTAAGGCATTTTGGTTGAGAAATATATTAAACACCATCACAGAAATTCAGGGCCAGACAGTTCAAAATCTGCCATCAACCTTTGTGGCAATTGTCCCGTTTTCCAGTAGGACATCAGGAGTACAAAAACGCCTACTTTTCTTCTGTAACTATGATGAATGGGCCATCTGAGTCATTTTCCCTTGAACGGAAGCCAAACTTTTGCATGCTACCAGAGCATGAACACTTCCACCTTCTGCTCAGAGCTAATGAGAGCAATATCTAAGGTCAGAATGTGCAAGTCCCTCCTGATAGTCTTTCCCTATGTTCCTGTCTTACCCACATTGATTTCTTCTTCACCTCTCTCTGGTGAGATATGCAAATTCCAATTGCAAGGACAATTTACAATCAAGTGCAAAATATAGAGCAGCTCTGTTTCAGAGAAAACACACTTGTGTTTTCCATTTTCACCCATTAAGGCAATATCCAAGGCCTCTCTGAGTCAAACAACTGAAAATACTTTGGATGTCAGCCTCTGAAGGGAAAGCTGCCACAAGCCAGCTGATAGATGCTTCCCTTTTTTGTAAATACTGCCACCTAGACTCCTGTAGCACCTTTGATGCTCTTTCCTCTCCTGCTTGCTGAGAATAGTGAAGTGCAGTGGCTAGAGAATTTGACATGACTAGGAAGATCCAGATTCCAGTCACCACTGAGCCATGAAGTTCAATTCACTGTGTAATATCTCTCTCTCTCACACACACACACACACACACACACACACACAACCTGACATGCTTTATAAGGTTGTATGGGGATAAACTCAGGAATGGGCATCCTAGAGCTCATTTGACAAAATATAAGGAGAGCAATAAGCAAACAAATTGATACAATTTCAGATTATATTTAGCAACACCAGGCATAATTAAGACAACAGATCTCCATCATCATAACAACATTAAGTGATGCCCTCCCTCCCACCTCCAATAACCTACCTTTTTCAGACAGGCAGCAACAAAACTGAAGGGTTTTTGCAGTGGTGCAGATTAGGGGTGCTCAGAAATCATGTCTGTAGTGTTCTGTCAGTTGTGGGGTCACATTGAGGTTGCTAAAGACACCACTTGGAGTCCTGACACAACAAAATGTCACAGCAGAATGCAAGTCTTCAACTTTATTTCTCATCCAATACAGTCAGCCCGCCTTTTCCACAGATTCTGTACCATGTACAGATTCAACTGTTTCTGACTTGAAAATTAAAAAAGAAAAAAACCTTAATTTTGCCTTGAGCACTCATGGATTTAGGTACCCACAGAGGGCCATGGGACCAATCCCCAGATGATACCAAGGACCCACTGTATATTAATCGTGAACTCGTTTTCTGACAACATATATTTGTTATTGTTGTACACTTCCTTTCCCTGTAGTTCCTCACCTCACCCTCATTCCCCCTTTTCAGAGCATAGGGAAGCATAGGAAGGGTCAGAACCCCACAGAGCCAGGCATTTGTGGGAGAGGGTAAGCTTTCCAGAAGATAAACAGCAGCAATTGTGGGGACCACCGTAGACAGACCATATCATTATACCACCTTGTGGCAATAACATAGTCCATTGCACAACCTGTGGGTTCATCCACAATCCCCCTGAGCATGTCAAAACTTTTTCCAACACTGCCCATTTTTACCAGATGATGACTGACACAGCATGACACATTCCCACACAATGGGGAAATGAGCCATGTAGGAACCCTCTTTTTGTACCTTTAATATGAAAATACCACACATCACGGTTGCCATGTGGAAAGTACCATCACCACACCTCAACATTAGGGATGATTAGACAGTAACTGCAAAATGGGCCTTTTCTGTGGAAATGCCTCATTGTATAATGATCTTGCCTAGAGCCTTTATTCTTAAGTTATAGAATAGGAGACGAGTGTGTGGAACAGTTTGCCTTAGGAACACAAAGCACAAACCCTCTGACTCAACTCCTGTGTGTACCATTAGACCTTGCTTAAACCCAGCTACTTTGCTCTCTGGAGACCCACAAGTGCACAGCACCCCTAGAAGCAGAGCTTGCAAGTAATATATTACAAACAATTGTGTTTTCTGTGATGTGTTACGTTCAACATTACTTGACCTGACTGATGCCAACACTGGTTTTTTTTTCTGGGCACCAAATCAAGACATGGCTTTCTATTTAAGCCTTTGGGTCCCAGTGCACTTTTAGTCAGATACATGGTTTGAGGGTTGTGTTGGGTTGTTTGTTTGTTTTTTGCTCTTTTAGCCTTTTGGGTTGTGGAATGGTTTAATATGTTTTTAGCTTGTTTAAATTATTCATTTATTTTAATCTGAAATTGTTTAAAATTGTTCATATTGTTTTATATTTGATTGTATCTACACTGCAGTTTGATACTGCTTTAACTGACATGGCTCCATTCTATAGAATTATGTGTTTTGTAGCTTTGAGAAATATTTAGCCTTCTCTGTCAGAGAGCTCTGGTGCCACAACTAACTACAGATCCCAGGGTTCCAGAGAATGGAGCAATGGCAGTTAAGGGTAGTGTCAAACTGCATCAATTCTGCAGTGTGGCAGCTGCCTTTGTCATCTTGAGATCTAACAATAAAGAGGAGGAATAAAAATATATTAACAGTTGTTGTTATATGATCCTCACTAGGATCTGCTGCTGTTGCGTACCAGCAAAGAAGGAGATTCAGACAGGTCGACTTATCAGTTTGTGTCTCTGGGCTGGTCTCAGCTCAGTTGTGTGGGGAAGAAATGAGGATGAGCTCTCAAACAGAGTACACCCACTTTTTTTTTTTACCCCGGAACTTAGAGGAACCATATCTTCATACTCTGATTTGCTTCCTTGTCCTTCCTTCCCTTCTCTACCAGTAAGCAACAAGACCAGGGGTCCCTCCCAGAGCTTGAGAGATACCAGCCTCAAGGGGTTTGGGGATGAAGTTCAAGGGCAAGTGAATAGCCCTCTGCCAAACCCAAAAGTGACTTAAGTGCATGTAAGCTGCAGTTATATGAATGTAAGTCACCGACACAACTCTAGCCGCTGATGGGTGATGTAATTGTTATCATTTTTTTGTAACAAGTAACTTATATATTAGTCCAAAATATTGTTTTGGAGGCTCATCTTGGAGAATTTTGAGCCATTTTAAATATTCTGTGTATTTTTTAAAAATATAAAAATAATGCATTGCTAACATGTTATTAAACATTTACCCATTCAGTCATAAGTAATGAGAGATGGCAATGAGCGACTTTTAAAAACAAGAAATAAATTGTTTATTTTTAAAAAAAAATATCATGGCTTACAAGGAGCATGCAATGTAGATAGCAGCAGCACAATTTCTAACATCCCACCTCTTCCAATTCTATAAAACCTCTCCAAGACCTTGTTTGTAGGTACCTGGCAAAGACTTGTTTTGTTTTATAGGCACAGACCTTTGAGGGCTTTTATGCTCCTGGTTCATGTTGCCTTTGTGCTCTTTTATGATGATTAAGTGTCTGATGCTCATGTTTCTCATTTAGATTTGCACTGATATTTTCATGGTTTTATGTTTTGGCAGTTACTTCAAAGTCTTCAATTCAACAGCAAGGTAAATATTTTATTCTAAAATGAGCAGCAGCATCACCATCTGCTTTAGCATCCAAGTACTCATGCTAGCTAGCTAGCTAAATAAATAAATAAATAAATACCAACCTTTTCCTCAGTACTAGCTTCTCACATTACTTAGTTTATTTAGCATACAGTTAGATGTAAAGGAAATGTCCCAGGGAGAATCAAAGAACTTTCAATATTCAAAATACAGCCAGATTTCAGGTAGGCACTGCCATTACAACACACATGAAATTGAAATGTTTGTGCAAGCTTTCACTTGATCAGAGCCACTCTCCAATGAAGAATGTCGTGAAGTCTCAACAAACTGTTTGCTTAACCTATCAGCATCTGAGATTCTCTCGGATTCATATTATTGGTCAGAATTTCTTTCTGATTCCCTCCACCCCTTTTTACTTTGGTGCTGGCAGAGAAACAACAAGGTGCACTTCATTCATATCTGTTTTGTTCATTTATGCCAGGGGTGTGAATTATGAAGCTCTCCTAATGTTGTTGGAGTGCAGATCCCACCAGCAGAGCATATAGTGAATAACACTGGGGCTGCAGTTCAAGATCTGAAGGGCTGTATGATACACACCCCTATCTTATGCACTATACCAGGGGTCAGCAACCCCCAGCCCACGGGCCACATCCGGCCCGGCAAGGCCTTGGGACTGGGTCGAGCCTGGTCCTGCTGCCGATTGCCAAAGGCCCTGCGCCAGTGGCAATCGGCGGCAGGACTGGGTCTCTCGCATGAGGCCTTTGGCCTCTCGCGTGAGCAGCCCTCAGCCAGCGGACAGGCAGGGGCCCTCCGCTGGCAGACAGGCAGGGGCCCTCCACTGGCGGACAGGCAGGGCCAAGGAGTCTCGCTTCAGCGAGGCTCCTTCGCCCTGCCTCTTCCTATCTGGGCAGGGCAGGAAAGGAGCGGGGGTCCTCCTCCTCCTTCCCTCCCTTCCCGCGGCTGCCTGACAGCCGCGGACAGGGAAGAAAGGAGGTGGGGGAAGAGGAGGAGGAAAAGGAGCAGGAGGAGGAGGGAGGAAGGAAGGGAGGGAGGGAGGAGGGAGGGAGAAGAAGGAAGGAAGGAGGAGGCGGGAGGGAGGGAGGGAGGAGGAAGGAGGAAGAGGAGGAGGAAGGAAGGAGCAGGAGGAGGATGAAGAAGAAGAAGAGGAGGAGGATTTCCATTCCATTTCTACAGGTCTGCTTTGTTTTAACAATGATAGTGAGGATGAGGATGAGGATGATGATGATGATGATGGTGATATTGATATCAGCCAGCTTCTGAGATCCAAATGTCCTCCATTTTGATAATGCCTAACAAACATACATTTATATTAACTTTTTTTTTAAAATCATCAAATTTTTTTGCATGTCCTCCATTTTTAAAAAATGTGTCCTACATTTGAAAATGTCCTATATTATTTAATTATTTATTTTTTGGCTTTGGCCCCCCAGTTGTCTGAGGGACAGCAACCTGGCCCCTGGCTCTAAAAGGTTGCCTACCCCTGCACTATACCATGATAAATCTACTATATTTTACCTGGTTAATAAAACTCTAAACAGCCAAGCTAATTTGTTGTAAGCAATTATTTAAAAAAAGATTATGTAGCAGCAGAGTCAGGGAGTTATATACTAGAAAAACATTAACTATTTCTACCAAGCAGTGATTGCAAATAAACAATAATCTGCAAGGACTTTGAACTTCCAAAGAGGTGAATGCATGAGAAAATAAACTGATTACTCTTGGTACCGCCTTCTTCTCTAGTTACCAGCCAATTTCATCCAGGGTCCTCCATAAACAAAGTTGTTTCAGGATTATGATTTGTGCCATATAACATACAAGAGTGAAAGGTTACAAACCACATAGAGATATCCCACACCCAGAACAGACTTTTTATTTGTACACACCTTAACATAAGTTCATCAGAAGGTCACAGCAAGACAGTAACTTCAAGAGGCTGCAGGGTTCAAGCACATCTGGATTTTTGTAGGGCAAGCTGAGTCTCCTGCCTAGGCTGCTAGAAGCAGGTGTCATGGCAGACTAATGTAAAATTGTAATCTTGAACCTTACTGTACAGTGGGTCCTTGGTATCCACTGGGCTTTGGTTCCAGGACACCCCCCCCCCATTGATATCAAAATCCATGGATTCTCAAGTCTCATTATGTACAATGGCATAGTAAAATGGTGTCCCTTATATATAATGGCAAAATCAAGGTTTGCTTAATGCAATGTATATATTTTCTAAATATTTTCAAGCCACGGATGGTTGAATCCATGGATAAAAACTGCATGGATATGGAGGACTAACTGTATTCTGAAAGCATCATTTGAGGCCTCCCTATGACCATTTCCTTCAAGAGAACCCCAGAGAATGGTGATAAAGAAAAGAGCTCTTTCAGTTGTCAACCTACCTCCCATCTATGAAAGCAGGTTAAGACATTTCATTATTCCCAGGCATTTGGTGGGATGAGACTGGACGGTTTTAAAATATTAATTATCTCTATAATTTGTCTGGGAGGGGGATGTATTGCTTTTATAGTATACTAGGGAATTTGCTCTGAATTGCCCTGGGTTGACAATTTTATAATTTCAATCAAACAAAAGTTTGAGTAGTAGCACCTACAATCATTACTATTTGTTTCAAACCAAGATATATGCAAAGTGTACTAAACAGTTCCAAGCTGGCAAGAAAATGTTTGGGTTGTCAGCGTAAATGTAAACATCTAGTTTAGTCAAAATTAATTCATACATGTGCATTCTAAAGCAAAGGATATAGAAAGCAGAAACATAGATTGACAGGTACATTGACCAGTTGGAAGATGAAACCTAAAACCTTATCATAGCATGAGAGACATGACTAGGACACATGAGTGAACGGGAAGAAATAGTTTCAATACTTCAGAAGTTGTCTGAATTAGTAACTGCTCTCAATAGTCTCTTGCATAGGGCCAGAACAAGCCTAGGTTCAGATGGGACCACTGGCAATTCTTAGTTAAGTTGCATTTGTGTCTTTCTTTTCTATGCAGTTTCTTATGCACTGGCTTTTGAATTAATAAACATCTCAGGTCTTAGAAACCTGATACCCTGCAGCCCCCAGAATCTGCCCCCATCAATATGTACAGTGGCCCTACACTGGGGGTTTCAGAGAACTGCCCTCCCCCCCCCCCCAAAAAAAAGAAAATTCCCAAGCTCTGCAGGTAAAAAGACTAATCTTATGCATGTGAACTTCGGAGTATAACTCGTTGACTCAACACTGTACATTTGGACAAGTACCAGCCTGTAGAGGCTGTAGAGGAAGGGAAGAGGATTAAGCACCAACATTGCATTGATCTACTGGAAGCAGAACAATTCAGGATATAAATGCAAAAAGTAAAAGTAAATAAAGTAAGAATGTTGATTTGATATCTCCATGTCAGCTGCTTCGGTCATGCATTCAGTTTAGTAAACTGAAACTGTAAAATGATCACCTACGATTTATCACCAGGCAAAGAAGTGTTAACTATATTTGTATGCCTTTAGCAGAAAATTAACTTGCAAGACCAATCTCTTTTGATCATTTCATGATACAATATTTCTGCCTCAATGTAAGCAAGGAGAAAGTCATTTCAGTTGTTGTGTGCCTTCAAGTCATTTGTGATTTATTGCAATCCTAAGGCAAACCTGTTACACTGATTTGTTTTTTGTTTTGTTTTTTTGGCAAGTTTGGTCAGAGTGGGTTTGCTCTGAGGCTGACAGTGTGTGACATGCCCAAAATCACCCAATGGGTTTCCATGGCCAATCATAGATTCAAATCCTGGTTTCCTGGACTTCTAGTCCAACACTCAGACCAATACACCCTGCTAGCAGTATAAGAACTGTGATTCATTAATTGTTAAAAATAATGTTTTAATTATACAAACGTCTCACTGTTTCTGACCTTACTTGTTGTAAATAATATTTGCAGATGCTGTGATAATTCCTAAATTTCTGAGATTGATAAAACAATATTCATTGTTTTATCTGCCAATCTAAAAAGGCTGCAGAAGTTCAGGTAAAACATTACAAAAGTCTTAGGAAGAATTTGACGAAGTTGCTCTTGTGATCAGAGAGGCAGAATTTATCAGCTGATGTACAAGGAGCTACACAAATGTAACATCAGTATCAGTGTGGGCAACAGAATTACAGGGATGATGAGGACCAAGCTGCATCTTACAGTTGGATCCTAGACTTGTTTTACACTCATGGACTAAGAGTACAGCAGGGTGGACAGCCTGTATCTCTCTAGATCTTGCTGGAATACTCCCATCACCCCAACACAGGCCAGGCTGATGCAAACTGGAGTTCAAGAAGACCCAGAAGACCATAAATTCCCAATCTTGGAAAGTGTGAATGCGACAGACACATGAGTTTTGTTTAAGCACTGAAGCCTTCATGCACTCAGAATCATGTTGGATAAGGACATAAGAACCACCATGTTAAATCAGACAAAACGTATCTAGCCAGGCATTCAGTTGTCAGATGACATGCAACTGTATCACTGTCTAATGTTCCTCAGAAATTGCTATTCAGAAGTATACTGTTTCTAATATGGGATGTGAGGTGGATTATATATATCCATCCAGCTAAATGGCCAGCACTTCAACTCATGGTACTGAATTCCAGAGATTAATTATGTGCTGTGTAAAGAAACATTTTATTCTAACTTCCTGAATAACCCCAACTTCTAGTAATATGTGAGGGACAGAAATCCTCTCTCCATCCATTTTCTCTCCTCATCATGCAGAGCAGGGTCACAATCATTTGTACCGACTCCTCTGTCTTATCCATATTTTGCCATTCACATGCATGATTGAAGCTTTGAATTGCACAGGAAACCTACAAAGAGCAAGCTCCCTGCTCCAAATCTTTGCTTTTCAACTCGTGAAGGGTGGCAAGGCCAGATGACAGGAATAGGATGGAGGGCCAGCAAACACATCCCTGATCTCTTCTCATCATGTGAGGGTTAGGACCTGAGTGGGGTTATTTTTGCCAGCATATTTGTCAGGCGGATACACTCATATGATCAAGCTTTGGTTGACAGCACTTCCTCTTGAGCACTTGGGTCATTGTTCTGCTGGCAAACCCATATTTGCACAGCACAGTGAGTGCATTGGTCCTTTATGACTGCTAACTGCCATTATGTTGATTCAAGTGAGAGCAATGCTTTTTGTAGCATAAATACGCATGCCGTGTGCTTTGGGCATGAAAGAGAAAATATTGGGCAAATCCCAGGAAATCAAAAACAGCAATGTGTCTTCTATGAAGAGAATGACTGTTATCTATCTACAGGTATGAGATCTTCTGGCTAACTCCTGCATGACATAACTGAAGTCCCGATTTTGAGAGTTGTCCATTAAAAGAAATACTCTCTCAGTAATGTAGAAATGTACTTTTTTCTCCCCCCCCCCCCACTCCAAGTTAACCGGCATTCGGCTGGAGACAAACACTGTTTTTATTCCTGCTCTTAAACATTTATACTGGCACTTGTGGCCTAATTAGTCAGCAGTCTATCATCAGTTTGTAAATATTGGAATGGAAGAATATTTCACTTGAGAGAAAGAAGAACACATACACAGCTTAAATACACACAACTTAAACTTAAATATGCACAGGAGTACATTGTCCACACAATAAGCCCTAATCCTTATTCTTTAAGAAGTGTATGAATAGGTTTGTTGTGCCATGAAAGAAGAAAGCAAAATAATATCAAAGGCTTATTTGTCAGTCTTTCTGTGTACAATGAACTAGCCCAATATTCTAAACATGTGGTGTAACAATGACTTATGCAAACTACAAGACTGTTGTAGAACGTGCTTTACAAGGTGGGTTTCCTCTATTTTCCCATTAAGTCTTCCGATCTCTGAGATGCTTGAAAACAGATACCTGAGATTTGGCATGCTTTCTGATGTGTAAACATTTTTTATTTCATAAAAAAAACATTATGGCCATTTCTGTATACATTTATCATTCTCTTAGAAAGCACAAATGGCATGGGAACGATGGACTTGCACCAGGTGCACTTTTGATTTAAAAACACATTCCAGAAAATAATAATAATAATAAAAAGAATTCCCAACATAAGGCATTTTCTGTTTGCTTCATAAATGCATACATTGGACTTAATACTACATATAGGCAATCTGCATTCTTCATATAAGATTCTTCCGGCAGGACAAATTCAGATCTGACTTAGAATATTACAGATTTAACCAGCCCTAAAAAAAATTCACCCCAAAAGAAGAGGCTAAATACACAGAGCTAGGAAACTGTTGATTTTCTTTTGGACTACATTGACCAGAATTCTCCAGCCAACTGAGCCAGTGGAGGCTGGGAGTTGTAATCCAGAAAAATATCTCTCCCAGCCTCTGGCATTTACAGAGTTCCTGAATAGTGATTCCATTCATTTCAATGGAAGGCTGACATATGTACATGTAAGAGTGTGAATACAGAATTCCTTTCCTGTTGCAAGTAGTTTAAAGAAAGACATATTTGTGGGTAAGGGAGCTCCCTATGTGAGCAGAGGCACACTTATTTTAAAAAAAATTGCTACTCTGGGAGATGTAGACAATCTCCAGAGAAAACTCAGTGTTTCAACTACATCAAGCCCATTTTACTTTATCTGGAGTTGTACCTTATAGCCTTAAAATTATCTGTTCTGGTATCGTAAGAAATCAGATTTGAAATATTGGCCTTTCTGTTTTAATGAACATTTCAAGAGAAATCAGGGGCTGGGGGGAAATGGTTTTCTTATTTGAAGACACTGTTAGGGATCATGACAACATGATTGGATAATAAATTCTAATTAAACAGTTGAATTCCACAGCACCCAGAAACTCTTATGAGGCTAGTATCCCAAGATTAAACTGGTCAATCTGTCCTGGGAAACTATCATGGAATCACATGAATCAAGAAGTTGAGGTTCCTCTCCAATCACAAGACGTCACTGGAGAGAACTGCGACGTAGGCGGCTTGCCTCAAGTGGAAAGTAAAACTTCTCTATATCTGATTTTCTTTGGCTAGGAAACAGTGAACATTCACATTCAGATAATTTAGATTTTACTTGGGGAAATTAAACAGATACTGGTTTTCGATATTTACAAATAATTACATTGTAATGCAAAGAGATTTTAAAAAATTAAAAGGAGATTATCACAGTCTAAAAGTCAATGCAAGAGAGGAAATAAATATCATTCCAGTACCCTGATCCATTATAAATACATATCTCAACATTGCTATATGGTAGTGTCTTCACAATAGAATTACAGTGGCTTCAGAGGCTCATTTTTGGTAGATCTGGAAAGGTTATTTTCAGACTGTAAATCCCATGCTGGCTCAAGAATTCTGGGAATTGTAGTCCAAAAACTACAAGTTCTGTGCACGCACAATTATACAAGGGATGGTCTGGTTCTGCACACTTCAGAAATAGATTACACCCTGTGTAGCAATATGCACTTCTAGCACAAAAGTTATCCTTACTGCTAGAAAAATTGTTCTTTTTCTACATATATTTTCTTTTAAAAAAAACAACCCTGTAAATTTTGTATTGTTTTTAATACAAATAATTGTTTTTAATACAAATATGTAAACATTTGTATCAGGTTCTCCAACCAATAAAACTATGTCAAAGTTGTACACAAGTACACTTTGATGGTAATAAGCTCTTTGCCCCTATCTGTTAGTATTATGTTTAACAGCTCTGTTAAAATTGAAGGCTTCCAAATGATTATTTCAAACCTAAAAGGCACAGCCGAGATTAGACGTCTGCTCTTATAGTGCTAGTGAAGTCAGAAATAAGGGTCATTCCTTGTGTTCCAAAGAACTGTGACATTTTTAGGAAGAGGGCTAAGCATCGACATAAACAATTTCACTTAAAATAAAGAGACTCCAACAACAAACATTAGTCATGTGTGTATCTGTCTACCATCATTACCCACCACAAACTACTGTGCTTAGTGGTTTTATTATTTTTATGAAAATATTGTTAACATGTTCAAGCGTTCTCTACCTTGCCATGCTCCAGTTGTAGTGAACTAAAATTCCCGTCAGCCCACAGCCAGCACTTCTCAGCTGATGGGGATGATAAGATTTATAGTCCAACACCTACAGAGGATGCCATGGTGAGGAAGGCTGTTTTCCTTCCCTTCCCACACTTTAATAATCATCTGCAGAATATTGTCATATAGGATGAATGAATTATTTGCAGGAGGGAACAGAAAGATCATGAACAAAAATTATTCACTTTTTCTTGTGCTGCTGGGTCATAGACAGAAGAATTATGATTCCTTTATGCCCATTTCGCCTTTATGCACAACATTCACTCTAGAATAAATCAAAAGAGAATTTGATACATGAAACCTGAAACAAGGAGAAGGAAACCCGACATTTCTATGGCTACTTGAAAACAACTACAAAGTGTCCTTGTGCATGGAGAGAGTTTTCTTGTGCAAGACAGCCAGCACAAATGAAAATGTTAAAAATCAATGTAAATCAGGTAACAGTGTGAAGTAAAACAAAAGACTTCATATACCATGTTATCTATTTACAACCAGGGTAAGGGCAATACATGAGCGTTGAACATACATCTAAGGAAGGACAGAGACAGGACAGAGCACCATATCATGCTCTTTTGAGAATCTAATTCCTCTTCAGCATTACAAGTAAGAAAACAGCTCGTCCTTGTGACAGAATCTATGCTGATTTGGATGTTCTTTTAAAATTATTTCTTTCTTTTTCAGTTGATGGCAAAATAGGAGATACAGTTTTTCAACAACACTGAATAAAAAGACAACACAAACATGAAATTTAAAAGAAAACCACATAGAGGGAGTACAATAAAACTCTGGCTATTGTCAAGCTTATGTTACCAGTTTGTATACCCCAAAATCCAACAGCAAATTGGAAATCTTTGTAATACTATCATGTTTTATAGTTGATGAGGCGGCTCCAGTGGTCCACTGGGGGGTGTTGTTTTGTTTCTAGTTTTCACACATACATTGCATTTTCAAGAAAGCTCTGAAGCAGTTGTAAAGCTGATCTCTCCTATAAAAGTTAAAGAGGAACAAGATCTCAAAGATGCAATACTGTTGTTTTTGGATGTCATCAGGGACATTGGGAGAGGATAGAAAAAAATGCTTCTGATATACGGGATATGACTTTTACTTTCCCCTTACCCACCCCGACTGGTTCCTTTCAGTTTGTCAATCTTATAAGTGTACAGAAGCACTTACAAATAAGAGCTTTCAATCCATCACTGAGTAGAGACATATCCACTTGGGGGGGGCTGAGGGTTGTGCACTAAAGTTTTAATCATTTCATCTCACCTGAAGTCTTTGAAGAGTCCATGCTCAGTAAGCAAATGAGATGTCACCCACTTCCAAAAATCCAACCAGAGCTGAATATCTCGAAGACACCTGGCCATGGCAACAAAAACAGGAGTCCATTCCTTCTCACCCAACCCTTTTTCGGTCTAACCGGCAGAGAATCTTTTTGAAGGACCTCCTGAAGTCATGGTTGAAGATGGTGTAGATGACAGGGTTCAGGGAACTGTTGCAATAACCAAACCAGAAGAAGAACTTGAAGAGGGTGTCGGGCACAGGACAGCTTTGACAAAGTGCAGTCAACGTGTAGGTAAAGAAGAAAGGGAACCAGCAGACCACAAAAACCCCAATGACTACTGCAAGGACAAAGGTGAAACGCTTCTCTCGGTTCTGCCTGCCCCTCCACCGGGAAGCTTTGGCACTGCGCTCCTCCTCTGCTCTACTGGGCAAGGTGTCCCCAGGCTTAATCTGGCTCAGTTTGGTTTTGCCCTTACCTCGTGGTGGCCTCTCCTGCTTCCTGGGCTCATGATGCTCATTGTGCTCAGAGGAGGAGGTGTCCTCCAGGTCTATACCATTGATCTCTTCCCTCTCCTGGTTTCCTCCTGCCACAGCCACCTTCTCCCCATTCAACTTGGTCATCGCAGGCATGTCCTCCTTGTCCGCCAGGCCATTCTGCCTCCTTTCAGTGGCCTCTCCTCTCCTGCCGGGTGGGACACGAGTTCTCCTCTTTGCAATCTGGTAGATGCGGACATAGACCAGGACCATGATCAGGCAAGGAGCAAAAAAAGAGCCGATGCTGGAAGAGATAATGTACCAGGTCTCCTTGTTGATACTGCAGCTGAGCTCCTTCTTCGCCGCCCTTGACTCCGCTTCCTCGGGGGGTGAACTCTCCGGCTCGCCCTGCTTCATGATGGAGATGAGCGGCGGGAAGGAGATGACTGCTGAGATAACCCAGACAAGGAAGATTATGCTCTTGATGCGCCGTGGGGTGCGCTTGAGGTTGTACTCGATGGCTTGAGTGATGGACCAGTAGCGGTCCAGGCTGATGGCACAGAGGTGGACGATGGAGGAGGTGCAGAAGAGGACATCCAGGGCGAGGTAGATCTCACACCAGACCTTGCCAAAGTGCCACTGGCCCATCACCTCGTTGGCCAAGGAGAAGGGGATGACCAAGGTGGCCACCAAGATGTCAGCTGAGGCCAAGGAGACCAGGAAGAGGTTCTGGGGGGCCTTGAGGGCCCGGCTGGTGAAGATGGCAATGATGACCAAGACATTGCCAAAGATGGTGACCAGCATGAGGAGGGTGGCCAAGGAGATGAGGGCCAAGGTGGTGGGGAGGGGGTAAGGGAGGCCTTCCCTCTGCCCTCCCTGGCTCCCATTCAGGCTGAGGTTGAGGCTCAAGTTGAGGCTCTCCATGGGCTCCTGGGGACCCGGTCCTTCCAAGGGGGAGAGGGAAGAGAACCTCCCGCTCTCGGCCAACAGGAGCCCCAGGGGAAACATCCACCAGGAAGCAGAAGGGAAGGAGGGGGAGGAGGAGGACCTCTTCCAGAGGGGACCAAGGAGGAGCAGGTGAGATGCCTCAGCCAAGAAGGCGGAGGGCAGGGACAGTGCTTTCCACGCCCATCCTCCCCAGGGGATGCCTTGCCCTCCTCACCTGCCCCACAGCCTTCCTCCTCCTCCTCCTCCTCCTCCTCGCCTCCCAGGCGGGAAAACTCCCACCCAGCCCTCAGCTCAGGGAAAAGCCGGATGCCCACTGGGGGCCCCTGGGGGCTTCCTCCTCCTCCTCCTCCTCCTCCTCCTCGTCCCCTCCGCCGTCGCCTCCTTCTCTTCCTCTTCCTCTTCTTCTCTTTGCCAGCCTTGCTGCCTCCTCCTCCTCCTCCTCAGCTTTCTCTCTCTTTCTCTCTGTTGCCTTTATAGCTCCGGATGGCGAGCGAGAGAGGCGTCAGCGCCACGTGGGGATGGATGGAGGGATGGAGGGGCTCCCCTCCTCTTCTTGCCTCCTTCTCTTGCTCCGGCTGTTTCCCTTCCCTCCCCCTCCTTCTCCCACGCCTCTCAGCCTTTCCTCCCCGGCGCCCTCTCTCTTGCCCCTCTTCCTCACCGGGGAATCATCCCTTCTGACGGAGAGCCCTGGCTCCGGGGCACCTGGGATGGAAAGAGCAGCTGAGCTCCGCTCTGGAGGAGCCACAGCCCCCTCCCATTCCCAGAATTCCACACCCTGGAGCCAGGGCAGTGCAAAAAACAGCTCCAAAAGGGATTATCCCTGCAGCTCCTTCTCTCTTCGCTCCTCTCCCTTTTTCTTTTTATGTGTTGCCTCCAAGTCCTTTCCAACTCCTAGGGCAGCTCCACTCTTCTCTTTTTGGTTTTCCCTCAGTGTAGCCCTGAAGCCATTTTTCTTCTCCTCCTCCTTCTTCTCCTGGGCAATGAATATGGAAGAAGGGAATATGGTGTCCTGGGGTGGTGTGTGCCTTTGTTTCCAGCTTCTGGGGAGGGCCCTGTGCCAAAAGTTTTCCTCAAAAGAAAGGTTCCCCTCCCCTCTGGCTCTCCTCTGAGGCTGAGAGGGTGTGACTTGCCCAGCAGGTGTCCCATGGTTCAGAGGGAGTGGAACCCTGCTCCTCCAGAGTTGCAGGCCAATGCTCAAACCCACTAGGCCAGAATGCACCTCCTTCCTTGCAAATAGGCCCAGGGATATTGATAGTGCATCTCAAATGCCACTGTGGGCAAGGCAGGTACAACGTCCTCCATTTCCAGGCTGCCCATGTTTGTTTTGGGATCCTTCCAGATGGCCTGGAAATGGCAGGTGATGTACTTGCATTGCCCACAGTGGCATTTGAGATGGGTTTGCAATATCCATGTGCCTAATCCCCTGGAAATACCTGAACCCAAGTAGCACATGTTGAAATCTCATTCATTTTAGTGAGAATGAATGGTGTGCTTTGGTTTCTACTACTGAAGTGCTTTCTTTCTTTCTTTCTTTCTTTCTTTCTTTCTTTCGTTTTAATGTTTCCCATTACAGTCAGCCTTCCTTATCCATGGATTTTTTTATCCACAGATTCAAGCTTGAAAGTATCCCCCCCCCAAAAAAAGTGTAAATTCCAAATAGCAAACCTTGATTTTCCATTTTATATAAGAGACACAATTTTGCTATGCCATTGTCTTTAATGGGACTTGAGCATTCATGGATTTTGTAATCCACAGATTGTCTTGGAATCAAACCCCAGAGGATAACAAGGACCCACTGTTTACAACAGCATTGCTCCTGTTTGTAGACTGACAAGTCATAACAAGTAATGACAATGACCCTGATACCAGTAAGGCTTAAATGTGCTTTTCCTAACTAGTTTGCTCTCCTGCCTCATTTCTGATTGCCAAGATAACCCTCATCTGTTTGTCAAGAGTTCTTGTAGCACTTCAGTCTACTTTCTCAGACGCATTTGGTGGAGTGGAAGCCAGGTACAGACATATATATGCCATTGGCATGTGAGGATGCCAATTCAAAGTCTACAAAAGCTCATGCTGCCAATTTCTTTCAGTTAGTCCCAAAGGTGCTACAAGATCTCTCTACGTACTGATTCTACAAACTAACACAGCTATATTTTTGAATTCTACCTCTTCTGTTTGGTTCTCTTCCCTGGCCCACCTGTACTAACTGCCACTGGAGGGAAACTCTTTGGGCATTAAGATTTGAAGGGGCTTTTTCTGACTTATTTTGGAGCAGACATCCTGTTTCCCTAATCCCAGCATTCCAGTATTTGTGCACCAGATGTCATTTTGACAGAAAATCAGCTATGGTGAACCTTTTAGACGCTGAGTGTCCAAACTGCAACCCAAAACCCACTTATTTATTGCAAAGCGCCGTATCCCTCAGGCTTTCTAGTAACAAACTCTGGCAAACTCTGTGCTGGGGTGATGGCACATGTGCCCACAAAGAGGGCTATGAGTGCCACCTCTGGCATGCGTGCCATAGGTTCGCCATCACTGGAATAGATTATGGAGCACTCATTCAGGGCTGTTCTATGTACACATGGCATTGCATTGTGACAGCACACCGTGTAGATAAGAGTTAATGCAGTAGTAGAAAACAACCTCCAAATGTTGCTGGACTGCAACTCCCATCAGATCCAACCAGCATAAGTCAATAGGGAAGGGTCATAGGAACTGCAGTCCAGCCACATCTGAAGGCCCATGGTCTGTTCTTGTGTACCTTCAAGTAATTTCTAAATGAATGACAACAACAAACATGTCACGAGATTTTCTTGGCAAGATTTGTTCAGAGAGGGGTTGCCTTTGCCTTCCTCTGAGGCTGAGAGAGTGTGACTTGCACCCAGTGGATTTCTATGGCCAAGCAGGGACTTGAACCCTGGACTCCAGAGTCTTAGTCCAATGCTCAAACCACTACGCCATGCACCTCTGGATTTATGAATAGATTATTGTGCCTTATAATTATTCTGTTGAAGAGGGAATTAAATTAGACAGTGCATAGATTAATTATCCCATTCTGATGTTGTGGTTCATTACATTACATAAAAACTTATATAAACCAGATGGGCAATATCTGGCTTGACAACAGCACATGTGGGAAAAATTTAGGGGTCTTAATAGATCACAAGAAGTTTGAGCACTGAACTACAGCTCTGGACACAAGGGTTCAAATCCCCACTTTGCCCACTGGGTAAACTCACTGGGTGACATGGTTTTTTGTGGGTTTTTCAGTCTATGAGGCTGTGTTCTAGAAGAGTTTATTCCTGATGTTTCACCAGCAGCTGTGGCTGGCATCTTCTGACCTGGGTGACCTTGGTCAAGTCACACTCTCTGACTCAGAGGGAGGCAAAAGCAGACCCCCTCCTAACAAATCTGGCTAAGAAATCCCCATGATAGGTTCACATGAGGGCCACCATAAGTCAGAAAAGACATGAAGGCACACAACAGCAGCGATAGACCACAAGCTAAACATGAGTCAACAGTGTGCTGTAGCAGCTTTTTAAAAAGCCAATCCAATTCTATAACATAGTAACAGGAGTATAATGGCCAGATCAAGGGAAGCAATTTGTTGTTTGTTGTTATTAACTGCCCTTGAGTGAATTTCAACTCATAGCAGCCCTGCGGATGAGACATCTCCAAGATTCTCTGCCCTTCTCAGGTCCTGCAGGCTCAGGCCCATGCCCTCTCTGATCGAGTAGTCTTCCTCTTTTTATTGCCTTCTGCCTTTCCCAGCATCATTATATTTTCTAGTGATTCATGCTTTCTCATCATATGGCCAAAGTACAACAGTCTCAGTTTAGTCATCCTGGATTCCAGGAAGAGTTCAGGCCCTATATGTTCTAGAACCCATTTGTATGTCTTCTTGGCTCTCCATGGTATCCTCTGCACTCTTCTCCAGTAGCACATCTCAAATGAGTTGAATTTCTTTCTTTTCATTCCCTCAGCTTTCTTCACTGTCCATCTGTCACTTCCATACATTGTGATGGGGAATACAATCCTCACTTTAGTGTTCAGAGTTACATCTTTGCACTTTAGGATCTTTTCCATAGCTGCCCTTCCCATTCCTAGTCTTCTGATTTCATGACTGCAGAATCCGTTCTGGTCACTATTTGATCCATAGTATGGGAACTCTTCTATTTCTATTTTCTCATTGTCTGGGATGAATTTTTGTAGCTCTTCTGTGGTCAATATTTTTGTTTTCTTAATTTCAGCATTAAGCCTACTTTCCTCCTTAAACTTCTTCAGTAATTGTTCCAGGTCCTTGTTGGTTTCTGCTAGTATATAGTATATTGCTGTATGGCAGGATTAGATGGTCATTGGGGTACCTTCCAACTCTATAATTCCATAATAATTATAATAATTTGGTTTATTTATATACCGCTATTCCAAAGATCATAGCGGTGAACAGCAAGTAAGCTAATTAGCAAGTAAGCTAATTTGCCCCCAACAGTCTGGGTACTCATTTTAGCGACCTCCTCGGAAGGATGCAAGCCTGAGTCGAGCTTGGGCCCTTTTGCTGGTCTTGAACTCACAACCTTGTGGTTTTGAGTGAATGGCTGCAGTGTACAATGATTTGCTATGTGTACAATGTTCCAACAAGAAGACTTAGTGCATTCCCAAGTTCTCTAGAACAGTTACCTGCTTTGTGGACTTATACTTCTAGGAAGTCCCAATATTTTTCATAGACTGTACTCCCAAATAAGTGTGACGAGGATTACAGGCTGAAAGCTCAAACCTATTCTTATCCTGATCAGAAGTAAGTCCTACTGAGCTCGTCTTCAGTTGTGTGTGTGTCCTACATACCTTCAAGTCATTTCCGACTTATGGCAACCCTAAGGCAAAATTGTCATCAGGTTTTCTTGGCAAGATTTGTTCAGATTTGTTTGCCATTGCCTTCCCCTGAGGCTGGGAGAATGTGACTTGCCCAAGGTCACCCAGTGGGTTTCATGGCCAAGCCGGAAATCAAACCCTGGTCCTCAATAATTAATTGAACCCTAAAACTCTTGTGTTATTAGTTCTGTTATCCCAGCCACCCCATTGCAAATCAGATTCCTAAATTCTCTGGCACTCTTTTAGTCAGACTCAATAAATCTCACTTTAATATATTCAAGAGCATGAGAACCTTTTTTTAAAAAATGTTAAGCTGATGTAAAAATGTTGCCAGTATTGAGAAATTAAGCACTTGGTTTTGTATAGATTTAGATTATTGGCTTTAGCTGTAACAATTAAAGCATGCAAACAAGAGGCTATTCATCAGACATTTAATTATTAAACTTAAAATACCTAGAGAAATGCTAGGAACACCAAGGTCCCCATTCACGCAGTGTTTGGAATTTATGTCCACAGTTCAAGGACTATTAATATTAATGATATATGAGCAAGCTTAACTTTAACTGTATTGTACCTCAGGGTTCTACTGTCTTTAAGCACTACATAAAGAAGGGGTGTCTTTTCCCATTATATGACTGTAGCAGCAATGCCCTCCTTATCTGTCAGCTATTTAAACTGACAAGAATATGTCAATGCTAGGCCTTGGATAATACTCCTAGAAGATAGCTCTCTCGCCTCAACCTACCTTTAACTTTTAACTAATTTTATTTTAAACTTTATACTGTTGATTACTTTATATTGTTACTGTTCTTTTTACTTGTTTTTTTATGATTAGGAGGGGGGTTGGGGTAAGGGATTATTTAGAAAGGCGATTTTATTGTACCATATTTTCCGGCATATAAGACGACTGGGCGTATAAGACTACCCCCAACTTTTCCAGTTAAAATATTGAGTTTAGGATATACTCGCTGTATAAGACTACCTCTCTTCCAATGCACACCAAATTTTTGAAAAATCAGATTTGATTTCAATATGATAATTTTAATTCAAATGCTTGTGACATGCAGGTACTTAGCAGGAAAACTTGTTGTATGCAAAGCCTGCTTGAATTGGTCAGCTCTCCCTGCCTGCCCAGCCCTCCCTGTCTTCAAGATTTTCTTCTACCATACTTGTCCAGTGCCGCCCTTGTTGCTTTCATACGGTCGCCGATATGGTGGGGATGTGGCCGTTTTTGAACTCCCCCCACCATATGTGGCAACCGCAGATTCTCCATGCTGGCTCAGAGGTTTCAGCACCTGCCCTATAAGATGACACCCGGCGTATAAGATGACCCCCGACTTTATGAGAAGATTTTCCTGGGTTAAAAAGTAGTCTTATATGCCAGAAAATATAGTAATTTGTATTTTATTGTTGTTTCTATTTATTATTATTATTATTATTATTTTGTAATCCACCTTGATTCCTTCGGGAAAAGGGAGAATATAAATATATTATTATTATTATTATTATTATTATTATTATTATTATTATTTAATGACCTAATCTATGCATTGTGTCCCATCTCCTAATTCTGGGTTTAGGGCTATTTTATTCCTCGTGTTGAGAAACAAACTCTTATAGATGCTAGAGCCTGATTTCCAATTAGTAACCAGAAATTACATCAGCGGTGGCTGGCAGCTTCAATATCAATGAAGCAGTGAATCCACTCTGGGCTTTAGTCCAAACTATAAAGGAGCTGTGGGAAACAAATCTTTTCAGGACCAGAAACATGCATCTACCACTTACGCAAGCAAGGGCTGTGCTCCTGTCATCTGATCAGCTGTCAACTAGAGCTGAGCAAAATTACTTTTGGAAGACTATGACCCGAATCCTCTTGAGGTTGTGCTGTTGTGAATTCTATTTGCAGTGTTGCATAAGGAGGTATCCAGTTCCTCCTTATGCAGTGGTTTTAGCTAGCTGTGCAGTAGCTGATTGGCTTTGGGGATGCTCTAGCAAATGTCCTTCATCTCACCATCCAGGTGGCTGCCTTTACTTCCCCATACCTCTGTGTAGGTGTGTTGGTAGAACTTTGTTCTTCAACAGGTTCAAATAGGAGTATGGTCTACAACATCTGTAATCCCAAAGTCAGCAGGGCTACTGACCCTGCTGACTGGAATATTCTGGAAGAACAGTCTGTGAAAGGGATTTGGTAAAGTTCTGTTTATTGTTGTGTTGTTTGTTGAGGATACATTGTTTGTTTGTACACGTTGTTTCTGCCCTTTCCCCAAGCTGGCACTCAACCAGTCAGAATTCACAGTGCTGATCATTTTTTCAGCCAAGGATGCAGCATTCTTATGCGCAGAAGCGTGGAAACCACTCTTGCAAGGCAGCATGGTGGATCAAGATCAAGGAGAGAGAGAGAGGCTATGCTATGTCAGGCTAAACCTTAACATCTTACTCAGTTCAGCATCTGGTAGCTTTTTCCACACTCCAGTGAGCATATTTAACATAAAGCTGTGTGGCTGTTCACTCTACAATATATTGCAGTTGAGTTTCCAAGACTGTCCTTATATTTCAAATGCATCAGAGGTTAGAAACTCTTTGAGTATTATAGAGAAAAGGTATTCACAAAATTGGGACTGTCTTGAAAGAGGGACCTTCTCTTGCAACTTTAAGAACTAAATACAACTGTGAAATACAAGTAAAATTCAAAGAGTCTACATAGGAATGCAAAGGGATCTTGCAGCACCTTTGAGACTAAATGGGAGAAAGAAGTTGATAGCATAAACTTTTGTAAATTTAAGTCTACTTCATCAAGCACATCATGCATCTACTGAAATAGACTTAAGTCTTTGGAAGCTTATGATACCAGTTTCTTTCTCTCAGCCGCAAAGATGCTACCAAGATCCCTTTGCATGTGAAATACAGGCATACTGTTGTGTTTTTTTACAAGGATGTGTATCTGTTATGAACAAGTGGATATCCCTTTTTTATTATTTGGAGGGATTCTGATTAATGCCTGCTGGTTTGCAGTTTAAGTGGAAGGATTCCAAAAATCACTTCTGAATGGGAATGTGCACACAATGTATTTACACTTTGGATTATTTTCCATGTCTCTACTCGTTTTCTGTGGTTTTGGTGGGTTAGATCCAGAATATAACAATTGTGCTTATATTAGTTTTTGACAGGACCTTTCCCACAATAATACCTCAAATGGAGAATTCCCTTTCCAAGGAGGCTAGCTGGATTTTGATTTTGGACAAGCAGCAAAAACTGTCTTGGTTTTTAATGGTTTTTAAATTGGCTTTTCAATGGCTTTCAAATTCTGGTCTCTGCCTCCATTTTTTAAAAAGACTCTTCTGTTTGCTACTGGGGTTTTGCTATGCAGTGTTGTTTTTAAAAAATGTATATTACCTTGGGGGCTAAAAGGTGGTTCAATAAATAAATAAATAAATTCAGATAACACGCATGTGGTGTTTTACCAGCATAATAATAATGCTGTGTACATCAGAAGAATATCCTGAGGGGGAAAAACCTAGATGAAAGCATATTGAGATCATAGCCAGCTTGCTTTTTGGCTCTGTTATCAATGCCATCCTTGTCCACAGAGTAGAGAAAAAAGATTCAAATGAATATGTCGGCTGCAAAATGCTGAAATGATGAGGAAACCATGTAAGATTTCCAGTGGGTCAGTTTTACTTTGGAAACAAAGCTCAATAATCCAGAATTTGAAAATCTGAAAGAAAAGAAAACACTTAGAAGCCTGCAGAATATATGTTTACTTGTGGCAAAGAAAGAGAAGAAGATAGGGGAGGACTGACAGGATTTTTCATACATGAAGAAGGAAAGCAGATTTTGAAACATAATTTAAGTTAAAAGCTATGTTGTAGAAAGTTTGTTGTGGTGGATGGTGGCTTCCACATCAGTAGGATGGTGAATCTACTCTGTGTTTTAGTCCAGATTTTAAAGAACCTATCCACACTACTGAACTTCCTTCAAAGATAGCACCTTTGAAGTTCAGAGTCAAACCCAAAGCAGATTCACCTTCCTCACTATCATGGAACCCACCAACTCTTAACTACCAGGATTGCTTGCCTTGCCATGAAAAGCCTTCTCCAGCACAGAGAGCTTGGGGAACTCAATTTCAAATATTTAAACAATTCTCTTTCTGCACACATGCCTATGATCTGTCAAGCTCCATGCCTCCGGCTGCCATCAAGATGCATTCAGATCCCGTTATGGTATGAATCATTGAATGATCCCTGTTCGGCAAAGTGCTACACCACTTTCATCATCAAAAGCAGTCCTCCTGTATGCCTGTTCCGAGGATGGTGTGGGCCACACAGATGACTATAGGAAGTCTCATGTTTTGTCACTGCTTTAAGCTTAGCAATGGGCGTGGGTGCCACAGTCCATCAGTTCCTGTTGTGTGTTATGTTGCCTGCTCATAATCCCTTCCAGTATTACTCAGGATCGATATCCATTCCATCTCTTTTCTAGATTACCAGACTTTGGGAAAGTTACTTTTTTGAACCTTATAAACAATCTCCCGTACAAACAAGTCAGAAGATATGAGGCTTCCTTAAAAGCAAATTAGACCATGGTCCTATCTAAGATCTAACCTAGTAGGGTCAATTCTGACTGGCAGTAGCTCTCTGAGATTTCAGTCAGGATCCTTTCCTAGCCTTTCCTAGCCCTGTATTGTCAACTCTGAGCGGCAAAGACTGTCAGGTCTTTCAAGTGGATTTTTTTCTTAGAACTATCTGGAGGTCACTGTTGGTCTCCCATCTGAGAATTAACCCAGTGAGCTACTGTTCAACTTCTGAAATCAGACAAGATCCACTGTGTTCAGCATGGTATGGCAGAGAGACCATCGTTCCTGTAAAGGAACTGGACATAAATTCAGGGCCAGTGGTGTCATTAGGGGTGTGTGGAGAGCACCAGGTGATACCCTAAGGGGGGGTGCTAATTTTTGCTCTAATATCTGTAGTTTGGCGGAAACGTAGCATTTTCCTGTATCTCTTTAAAATGTTTTAAGAGATGGTGGGAGTGAGGTGAAATGATTTTAAAAAAATATTCCTTTTGAATTTTCTTTATTTTAAAAAAAAATCAATTTAAAAAAAATTAAAAATTGAAACTTAAAATTTTAACTTTAAAAAATTCTGGGGCCCTTTCCTTTCTTCTCCCATTGAGGTTCACCTCACTCCCACCATCTCTTAAAGCGTTTTAAAGAGATACAGCATTTTAAAGATATTTTCTTTAAAAACATTACATTTTAACCAAATCTTCACTGTGTATAAGTAAATACATTTAGGTTATGCTTGTGATATTGTAATTTGAAGGTATAGTTTTAATTTTGCTAGTTGTTTATGTCACAACTATTAGCATTACATTCAGTGGTATATGGGAATTATGATTTACAGGTTACATTAGTCCCAACATTTTTATTAAGGGCTCTGTTTGGTGTGAAATGGGAGGAGGAGATCAATAAACCGGGGGGGGGGGGGGAGTGTAGTAACACCATGAGTGACCACACCAGGTGACACCAACCCTAGAGACACCACTATTCTGTTTTTGATTCTGACTCTGTTATTTGGCTTTGGATATATCCCACCTCTTTTCCCTCAGTTAGTTCTCTCATCTCAGCTAGGTTAAGGATGGAGTTCAGCCCTGATTCCTAAAAGGCTTTCTCCAAGAAGCCTGTAGCTCTACATAGAAATCTCCTTAACAAAGGAAAGAGTCTTGGCTTTTATTTTACCCAATGAAGCCAGACCTGTTTGGCCGGTTTGACCACTGATTGTTCCACTTGGCATTGTACAGCTTCAGTTTCACTGCTAGGAAAAATGACTTTTTGGATACGGCATTTATTGCACAATTTAGAAAAGTGACTCTAATCCCCTGAATCTCCCAATCAGCACAGCCAGGGGTGATTTTGAGAATTGTAGTTCCCCAAAATAATTTTCTGGGCTTTCATCTGCTGTCCAGACCCCTGCCTCACAGCCACAGAATCTCTGAGACTGAAGTCTCCTACAGAACTTACCTTTACGATAACTGATCCTGTAAACTATGTGCAGAAATTCCTGGCTGCTGATTTTCTCTTGCTTTAGTATTGTGTAATCTTAGCCATTATTTGTATTTTTAAAGTACAGTGGACCCTTGTTATACGCTGGGGTTTGGTTCCAAGATCCCCCGTGTATAACAAAATCCGTGTATGCTCAAGTCCCATTAAATATAATGACATAGAAAAATGGTGTCCCTTATAAAAAATGGGAAATCAAGATTTGATATTTGAAATTTATACTTTTTTGGAACATTTTCAAACCGTGTATACTTGAATCCACGTATAAAAAATCCGTGTATAAGAAGGACCGACTGTACTTTATATTTGTAATAGAAAGTTGGTGTGATGTAATGGTTTGGGCATTGGGCTATGACTCTGGAGACCATGGTTCGAATCTCCATTTGGCCATGGCAACTCGCTAGGTAACCTTTGGCAAGTCATACTTTCTCAGCCTCAGAGGAAGGCAAAAGCAAACTGCCTCTGAACAATTCTTGCCAAGAAAACTGCATGATAGCTTTGCCTTTAGGTCACCATAAATCAGAAACAACTTGAAGGTGCACAACAACAACAACAACAACATTTTCAATAGACTGCATATCACCCACAGAGTTTGGGTTAATGGGTGGTTGAAAGGGGTATTAAAAAAGAAATCCAGAACATACAATTTCTTGTGCTCCAGGAGCCCTATCACAGCACACAAATATAGCATTATGATTCCACTTTAATTGCCACAGTTCCATCCCATTGAATCCTGGGATTTGTAGTTTAGGGAGTACTTAGAATTCTCAGCTGGAGAGTTCTAGTGCCTCACCAAACTACAAACACCAGGATTTTGTAAGATGTTAGCATGGCAATTGAAGTGGAATCATAATACTTTATTTATGTAATGTAGTGTGAAGGGACCCATGGTTTCACATAGCAAAGATGAAACCGATTATTTCAGTGCTATCCTAAATACCGGCTCTCTGGCTAAATCTGGTTCTTTACATGTCTTCCCAAAACCTGAACTCTGCTGGATTAAGCTAGAGGTAAGTGGGTTTAGATTTATACATAGGGATGCGAAAGGCTTTTCCAAAGGGTTTAACTCAATTACTTCTGTTCACCTCTGGATTCTGAAGTGTCCTGGCCACGGATATGAAATCTGTGGTTAGTTCACAGATTGAGAAAGTGGTACCACATAATTGGGGAGAAAGAAAAGAAAATTCCTTCCCATGATTACCCAAAGTCAAATCTGAAGCAAGAAAACTGAATCAATGGCCAGAGCTATGGGAAAAGAAGAGAGCGAGAGTGCAACGACACCTAGTGGTCGTACCAATCTTCTGCAATAAGGCTTTTTCTCTCTCTCTTTTTCTGGTTATTTTGACATTGCTGTCAGAAGGTAGGGAATCTGCAAAGGTGTAGCTACTGGGGCGGGGAGCAAAATGAAGCCACTGTCCCACCAAAGAAGAAATCTTTCTCCCCCTCCCCCCATGAAATTTGCCTTCGGACCACAAATTTCTAGCATTGCAAAAATTTGGGGACTAAAGGCAAATTTCATTCACACCAGTGTGTGTGTGCACTGTGTGCCTTGAAGTCATTCCTGACTTATAGTGACCCTAAGGCATACCTATCATGAGGCAAGAAGTGTTCAGTGGAGGTTTGCCATTGCCTTCCCCTGAGGCCAAGAGTGTGTGACTTGCCCAAGATCACACCTAGAACTCTTGTATTATCTGTGTTCACATTTCTCTGGTAGGTTTGACTATCTTTTTTCTATGGATTCCTAAACTGTATTTCTAAATGTATTTCTCGGCTGGGGTTTTACGTTACTATGATGCTAGAGATTTGATTACTGAAGGAAAATGTCAGGGGGAGGCAAAATTTTTCAGGAGGGTGCCTTCATTTTGCCTATCCACCCCTGGAAATTTGTTCCATCCATCTCCAAATGATGTTTACTGACAGCTTTATGGTAGGCAAATGACAAGTCAAGGGGCTGCTTTGGGGTTTAGGGTTCCAAGCAATTAGCAAACTCAAGACAGTAAGAAGAAAAATATGTCAATTCTGAAACTCATATGTGCTTTGGAAAAATGTTGAAGCAGTGCAGCCTCACAGGAAGCAATAAACAAAAATCCTGAATCATGATGAAAGTTGAAGCAAAATGGCTTGCACATAAAACTAGATGCAATCTATGCCTGCCTCAAATGGTTTATGACTAGAGAGAGAGGCAGCTAATGACATTACAGCAGGACTAAGAAAGGGAGAAATATTTTTTTATAGTGAGGATGAAATGTGGGAATTCATTAAACTCCAAGCACCACGGTGGATCAAAGAACTGTGAAACCTTTCATGAAAGTCCACAAAAGAGCAGAGGATGGCAGTCAACTTTAAGGAGACCATGACCAGGTCTTGAAAACGGGTTTTACAACCTATAGTTGTAAACCTTTCAGAGCTGTAGCAACTCAAACAGTAACAGCAGAGAGGTTGTTGTTAACTACCATCAAGAGCACTGTGACGTATGGTGACCCTATGAATAAGAGACCACCAAGTATCCATAGCCCTGTTCAGGTCTTGCAAATTTAGGGCCATGGCTTCCTTCACTGACTCTATCCACCTGCAGCAGAGCTAGATTTTCAACTCTATAAGCAAAATAAAAAGTAACTTCCCTTGAGATCCAGGCTGTTTCTGTCCTGGGTGAGGCTACATGACCCCTTCTTAGGCAGAACACATTGAACGTCTGCAATGTATTGTTGCATCTGGAAAAACCATTAGGTGCTATAAAGCTAAATCCCATCAAATGCGGTCCCAATGAAAAGGTTCTACCTTTGCTGGAGGTATAAACCTCAAAAAGTTAAGTCCCACTTCTTTGTCTCCCTCTTCTCTTGCATGATTTTAACACCTTTGTGTGATAAAGAAGCCAACTGAGCTTCAAAAGCTAGCATGATGTATTTTGTGCATTTTTGGTTGGTCCTATAAAGGCATCACTGTTTTGTGGATTTTGGATATTGCTGCATTTTGTCATATGGCCAACATGGCTCCCCCTGGTGATTCCAGGATATTTTAGTTGCAACAAGGGAATCCTAAAGAAGAGGGAGCCAAGGGACTGGGACTTAACTCTTTGAGGTTTCTACCTCCAACTAAGCAATACTTTTTGTTGGGACTGCATTTGACAGGTTTTATGAGCCAGAAAAGGTGGAAAATCACTGTCCTAAGTCAAAGCTCACATACATGTGCGTTCCCTCCAGCTGTACAGATCTGACAGGCAAACCTGACTAGTAATCTTCTGTAACCCTGTTTTTCAGCTGCTTTCAAAATCTCCTTGTTTTTCTCTTTTCCTCCCAGTCTCTCCCTTTGTCTCCAGCTTACTTGTATTTCAGCAAAATGAAATCAAAGTCCAAAAGTAGTTTGCACTCAGTTAACTGAGCAGAGGAGAATGGAGAGGAGAGGGTGAAATCTTGCCATTCCATGTAAATTCAGGCCAAACCAAACTGCTGCAGATTCTTTGTAGCTTGTGTATTCTTCCTCATTAGTCACTATTCCCATCTTGACCACACTCTGATTTTGCTTGGCTACCTGTTCAGGGGTTATTCAGAGATAGAATCTGGGTTTAATCTTTGTTGTTCACATGCATTTCAAATGTTTCTGATCAAGTTTCTTTGGGGGATAGGCTGCCAAAAAACCCACTCAATCTCGGGTATTTTTCTGAGTTTTTCTAAAATATTTGCATTGAAAGCTGTGTGAATAACCAATGCACATAGACCCAGGGTAAACCAGGATAAAAATATGCATGCCTTGAATGTGCTTCAAATGCATTTGCATGATTGACTCCATCTTTATTCGAGTGCTGGCATGTTTGATCCACAAAGATGTGGTTCCATAGTGTAAACAAACCCGGCATGTGTGAGTGAAATTATTTGCATAATCATGCTAAAAAAAAGTCAGAAGATCCCCTTAGTTTTCATCTGTGAATTGCTGGAGGATATGCTACTGGGAATAAGTATGGTATTCTTAAATCTTGAGCTCCCAGGGCTAGACCCAAGAAACATCCCTAAAGATTGAAAGTACAGGATACAAGTACTTGAAAGATAAAGCCAGCAATGGATATGAGTCATGCTGGTTATATACCTCTATTATCAGAGACAGCATGCCTCTCATTATTAGTTGTAGGGCAGTATAAGCAGGAAAATAGGGATGCACTCATATCCTTTTTGTCAGCCTTCCATAGGCGCCTGGTATACCCAAATCTTGGGGATGCTTTGTTAAAAGATAATTTTTAAGAAATAATTACCACTACCCTGTTACTGTCATAGTTCATAATTTTAAAAATAACTCTGTACTTTATTGAGCAGAACTTAAATAGCTTCATTTAATCACTTCAAAATATACCTTGTCATCACCTTGGTATCCACAACAAAGTGTGAAGAAGCAGCACAAGGTACAGCTCTACCCAATACTCGAACAGCGTTCATACACCATCTCCATCATTTAGGGAAACTATGGCCCAATACAAACGGTGAAAACTAGAGCTTGGGAGCATGCAGCAACCACACGCTCCCGAGCCCTAGTTTGTGTGGACGGTGACATTGTTATGCGGCATCATACACACAACACGCATATAGATTACATCACATGTGCACCACGTCCGAACAGTGTGGTGCGTGTGTGATGTAACCGCGATGACGCAAGACGGAAATGGCGCCTTGCCAGCGTCGCAGCAAGGAGCTCCATTTCGGAGCTCCTTTTTACTACGGATCGTTGCCAGGGCTGTGCGGTTGCCATGGCAACGATCCGGAGAAGAATTTCTTCTCATCTGTATCTGGCCTATATTTCTGTGAATGTAACAGTCAATGTTACACAGAAAAGGAGTAGAGTTAACCCTAATTAAATTAAAATTTTAATTTAACTTATGATAGGTATGCCTTAGTTGGTGCAAAATGGAAGTAACTAGTTCACTGCAATTAGCTGTTTCCAAGCTCTGGACTCAGGGGCTGGTGGAGTAGATAGGCTTTTGGTCTGAGCCAAATTCTTATGTTTTTAACAGCCGGTAACCTCAGAACTGCCTTGTATTTTATTGATCCATTGACTTAACTTTCTATCCTGCTACCTATCAACCCAGCTTGAGGTCTGCTTGAAAAGACTCCAGACCTATCAGAGCTACTAAAGTCTGAGCCTATGAGCTGCCATGGCAGAGTAATGGATCATAGAATTAAGCCATATAATTTAGCTAACACTGCAGGGTGTAGGCCATTAGAAAGTGTGTACCAGTGGACAAGATGGGAGAGAGGGCTTAGTAGGAGGCCAAAGATGCCATCCTCTGCATTTCAGGAAATATCAGCAACTGTGTAGGCAGAAAAAAGTCCTGAATCTGTAGAAGATGATGAGCATGCTATCCTAAGAGGATCTGTGGGTATTTGAAGCACAGAAGACAACGAGGCCATGCTCCCATGGTACAATAAGAAAGAATTCTAAAGAGTTTTGGCTTATGATGAGTAAGACAGCAGCTGGTGCATCTTGTTTGATTACTCCTGCTTGGCTCCTCCTTGCGAGTGAAACAAAACCACAGATCTGCCATCTGTGTTTTGTTTATCACGATGTTTGAATCAAGAACTCCAGCTTGCCTCTCTCCAGGCAAGCCAAAGTCATAAGAACATGAGGAAAGACAAGCCAGAGTTCCTGATTTGCACACCACAGTCAAACCACAGTTGGAAAATCCATGGTTTTTCTAGCCACCCTTGCCTTCAGTGAGACCTGCATCCTTGGCATGTGACTGCACTACAATATTATATCAGTTTTATACCTTTTTAATTGTCATGGTTCTACAGGATGGAATTTCGGGATTTATAGAATTCTGGGATTTGATGAGGTATTTTGAATTATACACCAGCTATTCAGGGAAGTTACATGAGAATTCTAAGTACCTTTCCACAGACTACAAATCCCAGGATTCCATAGGATGGACGCATGACAGTAGAAATGCTATCAAACCACTATAATTGTGTAGTATAGATAAGAGTTCTTGGAATTCCTTCAAATATGGGTTTTGATAAATACACAGAATGAGTAACTTTAGTTAAAAAACACTTCTAGACAAGACCATCATTTGCATCATTCATGGCCATAGAAATTATCCTCTGCTATTTCTACCCCTTCGTGTTTTCCTATGCCTCCTTACATATTTTTCTGTTGTTGTTGTTGTTGTTGTCAACTATCACAATCCCCCACAAAAATAAATATATCCATTGAGGAAAGAAAGATAAACTATGTTTATTTGTTGGTAGCACTGCTAGACAAATATTTGATCATATAAACTTGCAAAACAAGAGGAGGATGGATTAAAGCAAAGAGCCTGACTGATGCAGGGTCAGAAGAGAACATCAGTCATGATTCCCTATGTCATCTGAGCAGGTACAGTGAACAGCCATACTGTGACCTGTTAAAGACTAAACACTTTATTATAGCATGAGCTTTCATGGACTGTAGCCCAAGTGCGTTATCTGAAAAGGAAAATTAAATCAGTAGCAGTATGTTCACCAAATACTACTTTTAGGCATGTCCTTAGACATCATGAGCATAAAGAAGCAGGCAAACTCATGTGAGAATGGCTGTAATTCACACCTGAAAGGCAAATGTCAAAGAAACTATTCTCAACAACTTAGAAGGATTTGTAAATATTTCAGACTTAGTTATTTAAATACTTTAGCACTCCAAAGGCAATGACTTTGCATGCATGAAGATAAACATTACAAAGATAAACCTGTCCTTCTACAGCCCCACCTTTACTTTATGTCTTTTACATTCTGTTGTCAGTCATCTTTCCTGCATTCATACACCCACTAGTGTAAAGCTGGAGCAATCCCACCCACCTTAGAACACCATAATTCCAAAACAGTGGGCATAATGTTCAGTCACTTCCAGGAAAGGAAATAAGCCAATTTCCTGCTGATTGATTGAGGTGCAGCCTTGGTCATGAATTAAATTTGCCCTCTGCCCTCACTGCCTTTGCCTATCCCTGTTCTAAGTGCACATTAGAAATTGAAGAGTCTTTCCAGCCTCTCACAATTATCATCCTGAGAATTTTACTGAAAACTGACCCCAAAATTTAATACACCCACACATATACTGTGCACCCACATACATAAATATGTTGCAAGCACAAATCTGAACCATCCTAAAGAGGATTCAGTATATTTGCAATAATCTCACTCCCAAAGATGCAGAAACCCCCTTCTTTCATCTGTCATGGCCCTGGCCTTAGACAGAAAGAAAGGAGAGGCATAGCTCCACTAGGCCTAGCCCAGAGACAGAAGAAAGGCCCTCCCTCCATTGATCTGCCATCTCCATAGCCTCAGAGGGAGAGAAGAATCACTGGACTTGATCCTCTTTCCCACTGCCATTCCTTTCTCTTTTTGTGCCATGTCTTTTTAGACTGCAAGCCTGAGGGCAGGGAACTCTCTAATTAACAATTTGTAAGCCACTCGAAGAGCATTTCAGCTCATAGTTCAACCATCAGCAGTGGCACACGGCATCAGCCACCGCCACTATGGCTTCACAAGCTATCTGGCCTCAGCAGTGGTCACAAGACCTTTTGCCTTCCACAAATCAACTAAAGAGGAAATTTGGGAACAAGTTGCTTTCCCACCCTCTCCAGAGTAACAAGTGAGCAGGTCAGGGAGACGCCTCCTGACCATAGGAAGCAAAAAGAAATGTGTATTGCATATCTGAGAAATTCTGGGAATGTGTCCCCCCAGATATGGCAGTTGTACTTGGAACCAGTTTAGCTGATGCACTGAACTGAGTTGTTCAATGTTGTGTCTTGCACTTTATAGTTGGCCTTTGCTTAGTCAACATTTCAGCTTCAACTAAGCTAGGGATTCTTGAAATTGTAGTCTAGCTATATCTATTCCAAGCTCTGATTTTCTGTTCCATCCAATATGACAACAATTCTGCATTCAATAGTTCAAGAGTCAATGATTTTTCTCACAGGTATTTAGTTCAAAGAGTGCAGTATAAACAGATTAAAAAATCCAGGAAATGTGGGTGAATTAAAGTGATTAGTCTACATTTGTCTTTGGCAGAGATAAGATAAAAAATGGTAATGTCTCCACTTGTTTGAAAGAAGTTCATTTAATGAGATGAAATACAGAGCATATGCTAATAAGCCCTGGAAGCTATCCTAATTCTGACACTAGGTAAGAAAAATATATAAAACCAGCAGGTGGTTGTGTGTATAATCAGAACTGTGAAATATTTTTCTTTAAGTCAATGCAACTGGAAATAAGGAAACAGTGACAACCAATATTTACAGGTAAAAATCTATCAATTTCTTTTTTTACTTTCCTCATTACAGAGGTTTCCAGCTCTCACATTCAGCACTAGGCTGAAAGCTTCCTCTTTGCTGAGAAGCACAGTTTTCAGGCTGAAGATCTTGGCTGTGATTCAGAATCCAGCATTTTGCTGCAGACAGTTTTCCTTTGCCACAGCCAAATCACAGGAGACACCCATTTATGGAATAGATTGCTATGTCCTCACAAATACTGGTGGGGAAGGAGGTTCGCTGATCCCTTCGCGCAAGTAAAAAGTACTTTGTGCAACCACGGCATCCTCTTGCATGCATATATCCTAAAGGGATTGGGGCTAAACAGAAACAATGAAAACCAACTGCGGAATATCCAAATGCAAAAAAATGGGATAAGAAAAATAGTTTAAATGGATAAGAGACAGAGCCATGTGTGAATGAAAGCACTTTCCACTTATACATTTGCATCCAACCTATCCTGTATAAATGAGTATTTATAGTTTACATATTTCATAGCTTCCTCAGGCTGCATCCACACTACAAAAATAATGCAGTTTGACATCACTTTAACTGCCATGGCTCAATGCTATGGAATTCTCAGACCTGTAGTTTTGTGAGACATTTAGGTTTCTCTGTCAGAGAGCTCTGGTGCCACAACAAACTACAAATCGAAGAATCCCATAGCATTGAGCCATAGTAGTTAAAGTGGGATCAAACTGCATTATTCCTGCAGTGCCAATGCAGCCCTAAAGGTCTTGAAGCTGCCATTCCACTAGATTGCCAACTTTATTCACCAGAAGGCAAGGATGTATGTATGGGAGGGGGCAAAATGAGAACATTGTTCCCCATAAGAATTCTCCCCCCCCCTATGAAATTTCACTTCAGTCCCCAAATTTCTATCACTGCAGAGAGTGACAATGAAAATCATTCATGCCTAGAACCCTTACATTCGCTGTGTTCAGACTCCCTTTATAACTTTGCCTGTCCCTTTTCTTTGGATGCCTAAATATTATTTCCAAATGATCAACTGAAATTTTAGGTTACCGCAATGCTACAAATATGGAGACTTGAGGGCCAGAGTTATTAGAGGGGGCAATGCCCTCATCTTCCCTGTCCTAGCCACCACCCTGATCAGATTTTCATTCATTTTTAACCTGTTCGTTTGTTGTTTTAAAGGAGGAGTACTTCCATATTTGGGGAAATAAAACTAGATCATCTTTCTATATTTACACTCACTGATACCTAAAAAGTCCAAGAACGAAGAGCTGGAGAACAAGTGACCTCCAGGTATTGTTGGATTTCAATTCCCATCAATCTCAACCACCATAGCTAGTAATCTGGGTGGTGGGAGTTGTAGTCCAGCATCATCTGGAGAGCTGGAGATACCATGTTTCTCTTATAGAAGATCATCTTACTATAGAACTTAATTTATCTGTTATATCTAGACAACATCTCGTGCTTTTGTCCCTGAGGAAACTAAAATGTCATTGGAGTCTCTACAGTGAAGAAAGGAAGCCATGGATTCAGTAGCAAAATCCATGAATGACTTAAATCAGTTAATCAATCCAGTTTAGTCCTTTCAATTAAATCAGTTCAAACCATTTGTTGGGGGGATGAACAAGGGACAGGTGAGGTACTATTCTGGAATAATAAGTAATAAGAAAGCACATTGATTTCCATTAAGTTTCCCAAGACTTCTGTTTCAACTGGTATATAAGCACTCACAAATGCAAAACTCTGAACTATTTTCACCAGACTGGTTGGTGTGGAAAAGGCATCTTTTCTCTTTCTCTGGAAAAAGAAGGAACATTTCACAGTTCTGTCCCATATGAAATTGTAAAGGGCAAAAAAGTGGCATCATTCAAATCCATGTGGGAAAAATGAAACCACACTTTTTGGACCAAAATACATCTGTTCTCCCTTTGCATTAACCTCCAAATGTTTTATTATATGAATGTGAGAGATAACGTAAGTCTTATAGGAACAGCACAGCCACAGAGGTGCAGTCTTTACAATGTGCACAGACTGATCTTAGAATACAGACAATCCTGGCTGTCATTTTTTTTTTTTTTAAGAAGAGTTCTGTGATACCAAATTGTACACTTGTTTACAACTTCCTTAACCTTGCTTCAATATTTCTGAATCCTGTTCTCCGAGGACCTGCCCTATAACTTTTAACATTGAATTTTAGCCTATAGAGGGAGCCTTTGTGAAGGAAATTATCAATCAGAGATGTGGCGACAGTGTATAAACACACACAGATACGCACACATTCAGATACCTAATAGCAATATCTAAGCAAATTGGACTGAACTGATACATCCATATTTCCATGTATGGAAGAATATTTTTCAACAATTGAAACTGTACTAAAATCGCTGGAAGGTCAAAACTATGTGTCAATGTGTATGTAGCTGTATCCTGTAGGAACACTCTCAGTCAAGCACCCTGCACACATGCACACCTCACTGGTTAAGTGCAGTTGCTATTCCCAACGAAGACACTCAATGAATCAATGGTACTTACATAAATGTTGACTTACCAAGTTTCCACTTATTTAACTGATCCATTCTGGTTGGGAACAGCAAGTGGATTTAGCTGTTGTTGTGGTTGTTGTCGTTGTTGTTGTGTGCCTTCAAGTCATTTTTGACTTATGGAAACCCTAAGGAAAACCTATCACAGGGTTTTCTTAGCAAGACTTTTTTTAGAGGGGGTTTTCCATTGCCTTTGAGGCTGAAAGAATGTGATCTGCCCAAGGTCCCCCAGTGGTTTTCCATGACTGAGCTGGGATTTGAATCTTGGTCTCCAGAGTTGTAGTCTAACACTCAAACTACTACATTACACTATACTATGCTAGCCTTCTGTGTCCACAGATGATATCATAGGCCCAGAGGGCAGAACAGGACACTGGTGTACACTGGCCAAAATGAAGGTCCCAAATGAAGTAGACATATAAGTATTACTCAGCCATTCAACAATTTATTCGAAAGGTCAACTTTAGCTAGGAGCAGCAATTACATTTAGGCCACAGTATACAGTATGAAAATGAGATGCATCCAAAATTATAATACATTCTCAGTATGGTTCTCTGTGCAAGGTTTTGCCCTCCCTGCCAAGCACAGAGGTATCAATGGATTGAAATTCATTTTTGTGTTATGAGCATGTTCTTAGCCATCAACATACTCTGATGGCTAAGATCATTGTACTTCCCATTGCACACCCCACTCAGCCCCACATAGACAAAGGGTGGTAAGGATGACTGAGCAAAATTACATGCTTTCCACAAATCAGATCTGGGAGCCAGTTTTTAAGCTCAATGGTTACCCAGCAGCTTGTAAAAAGTATCTGGGATGTACTTAGTCATTATTGATTTCAACATCTAGAAGCAAAAAGCAATAAAAAGAAAACACTTTGCTGTCCTTGAAAAAACTTGTAAAAACTTCCTTTTGCTTCTGTACAAATGAGACCCTTGGGTGCAGTCCTTTTGTTGCTCACATCTGCAAAGTGCAACTGAGGTGTCAAAGAAACTGCTGCTTTCAGTTCTTGTTTCCCGCTCACATTCTCAGAGGAAAATATTTTAAAAGCATGTTGTTCAAGACCTAAGGTCCTATTTGGATTATGTCCCTAGATCATTACAGGTGTGATTTTCAATCAACCTATGATATCTTTATAGCTGTGGTTCCCAGAGGTTGAAGTTATTTGCAGACAATTCATGCTGCACACTGCTCAGGAGTTCTGGGACACCACAACAAGAGAAGCAGTTTTCAGCACACTTGCAAACACCATTCTGACTTCACTGGAGGCCACTGTCAAGTGCATAATCATTTTAGCTCAGAGGCACAAAGCTAGGCTGATGGAAAGATGGGGCTGTCATGTGCCAGTGAAACTGTAGAAACTGAAAATCCCATGTCAGAAGAAGAGCCAGATGTCAAAGCTGTGATATCTGCCAGAAAAGCTACAGAGAACAAACTGATGAAGATACCTTACTCTAAGTCAGCCTTTTTCAACCTTTTTACTTTTCAAGGAAGAACCCTTGAAATAATTTTCAGGTCTCAAGGAATCCTTGCATAAAATTTATTGCTGCTGTTAATTGTCACCAAGTCAAATTCAATTTATGACAACCCTCTGAGTGAGAGACCTCCAAGTCTCCCTGTTATCAACAGCCTTGTTCAGGTCTTGCAAATTCAGGGATGTGGCTTCCTTGCGTTAGTCTATTCACCTGTATTGCAGCCTTCATCTTTGCCTACTGCCTTCTGCCTTACCAAGCATTATTGTCTTTTCTAATGAGGCAAGTCTTCTCATGATATGGTCAAAGTATGAGACTCTCAGTTTAATCATCTTGGCTTCTAGGAAGAGTTCAGGCTTGATCTGTTCTAGGACCCATTCATTTGTCTTTTTAACAGTCCATGGTATCTGCAGAACTCTCCTCCAGCACCACATTTCAAAGGAGCTGATTCTTTCTTATCAGCTTTTTCACTTTCCAACTGTCATAACCATACATAGAAATTGGAAATATGAATGTATGGTCAATCCTGCCTTTGGCTTTCAGTGAAACATCTTTACACTGTATAGCTCTAAAAATGGCTTTTCCCCCACTCACGATCTCTTGTGGAACAACAACCTCTTGCGGAATCAAGGATTCCATGGAACACTGGTGGAGAAATACTGCTCTGAGTCAAGACTCTTGGTCTATCTATGTTGAGAACTTGGAAGTAACTCATTACAGGTCACCATGTTACTCCTTGTGGTGATGACTCCCATATCAGTAGGTCAATTAATCTTCTTTGGACAGTAGCTGGTATTTTAAAGGAGTTGTCTAAACTGCTGAACTCTGCCTCCAAATGGATTGAGTACCTTCGGTTGTTCCTTTAAAGTTAAACCTACAACCCAGAGGAGATTTACCACCCCGCTGACAAAGGTGCCACTGTAATTGGCCAAAAAGTACGAAATGCTTAAGAATAGCAACCAGCTAAGTATTGTCTGTACTGTCTAGCAGTGACAGTCCAGAGTTTCAGAAGTCCTCTCAGATCCACCTGGAGATGCCTAGGAGTAAACCTGGGACCTTTAGCAGACAAAGCATGTGCACACAGTCTATCCTAAGTGGGTAGGCAAGGCTTTGTCACTGTCCAGCCAGTTCAAATGACCTAGGTCCTAGTCATAGTGTTGCTGCCTTAACCAAAGCCAAGGGGATGAAATTCAACCAGATCAAGTAAAAAGCTTGTGCAGGAGCTGACAGTGTGGAAGAGTAATGCAATCCCTCCTCAAGAAGGAAAGAGTAAACTATGAAAATAGGTGAGTATAATGTGTCTGTGACCACTGCATATCTGCTCTTGAATATTTATAGCACACTCATTTCTCTGGAAAGTGGATGTTATGGGGAAAAGTCCAGTTCTTGCATTCCACCATGAAATGGTCACTATTTTTTCTCTCTCGAAGCAAGGGACCTAGAAACATAGCCCCCTCTCCCCACCACCACCATAAGTAAAAATGAATAACTGGGGTTTTTTTCAGGTTATGAACCATTGCACAGTTTTAGGCTTTTAGGCCTCAGCACAGTCTATCATAGTATTTGCATGAGCTTGCCCTAGGAGCTGGCATTACATCACCCCATTGCACACTGCCAGCTTGGGTGGAACACTCTGACCTGCCCTGTATAATTCCCTAAAGCCATCAAATGCAACACAGCATTTCTCACCCATCCCAGAGGCAGAATGCTTGTCTCTGAGCCCTTGCTCATGCAAAAATGAATAAGCCTTCTTAGCTTGACAACACTGCCTCCTATAAAGAGGCAAGGAGACTGGCTCAGTGCTTTGGACTTGGCTGCAGCTATTAGCAGTCCCTGTAGATGTTTATTGTTTCACACTCCACCAGAAAAGAATCCCTTTGAAGACACATTCACACACACAAAAAGGCAGCAAGATTTCAAAACAGCACCTTCCTTGTAGGCTAGAAAACCACTGCTGTTTTGGCGCAAGCAAAATCTGGCTGTCTCAGCAATATGTACAGAAAGGCTCTGCAGTTTAAGTCCAACCGTACTTCTGTTAGAATGAATATAGTATCTATTGACTAACCAGAATTGGTAGAGCAAGACAAGAAAGGGCCACAGTAGAAGCAGCAGAAATTATGCATTTTACACATACAGTAGTTCTGTAATAGAAATTATGGATTTCACACACTAAAAAAAGTTCATTCACCCACCACCACCAAAATATGGAATTCAGACAGGAAAAAACTCCTAAATCTATAAATGGCTGCTATCCCTTATGGCTACACATTACCTCCAACTTCAGAGGCAGTATCCGCCTCACTGCCAACTGCTAGGGAACACAAGCAGGATGCTCCAATACTGCATTCATCTGTGGGCTTCTGGTTGGCCACAGCACAAACAGAAATCAAGCCCATATTTCTGTTTGTGCTGTGGCATGGTAGAAATAATCTGATTTGACACTGCTTTAGGGGGCATGGCTCCATGCTATGGAATTCTGGGAAGTGCAGTTTCAGAAGTGTAGACACTACACTTCCCAGAATTCCATAGCATGGAGCCATGCCCATTAAAGCAGTGTCAAACCAGATTATTTTTACCGTGCAAATGAGGCGTGTTTGGTCCCATCTACCACAGCTCTGATGTTCTTATACTCTTATGAGCTGTGCCCAAAATCATGGAGCTCAGTTATCAGAGTAAATACAGTTGGGCGAGACAGAACAATGTTCTAATGTGGTATAAAAGAAGCTTCTTATACAATACAGATTATATCTAATTATAGTTTTTGCTCTACCAGAAAGCATTTTCTTTTATATAAGATGGGATATCTTGTATTCACCATATGCACTCCAGTTCCTTGCAATCCTTTGAAAAGCTGCTTCTGAGGTTTGTGGGGTTCTCTAGAAAAGTACGGTGCATGGTACAGGGTGCTGGAGTAGGTGAGAGAAACTGGTGGATACTGTGGGCCCTACCTTGTGTGAGCAAAATTGTGTTCTGCTCATTCAAAGTCACAATCAGATACAACCGTACACCTTTAAGTTGTCTGGCAGTTCCAGTGGTACCTTGATGTTATTACCTATCTTGGAATAGACACACATAACATTATTTCATCCACAATCTTGAAACATTCATGCTGAGTGATACTGCCAATATGTCACCCCCTCCCACAAGAGTGCAGCTTCAGAAGACAAAACAGACCTACCGTAGCAGTGCCCTCCTCCAGCTCAGTCTGACAGCCACCTGAGTTTTTCAGAAGAGCAGGAGGTAGGAGAGAATGCCCGAGTCCACAGGAAAGACAAAGGCTGAAGCATTTGGCACAAAACCCATCCCTCTCCCACAAACAAAATGAGAGGCTGTGTGCATGAAACACCCAACTGGAAAATGGCCTGCAGGTTGGGTGGGTTAAATCACAATTGTAGTTATAAAATAGTACTATTAGTGATATTCTTCACATTAAATCGCCTCTGACCCTAGCAGCTGTGTAAGTGTGCTTAGGCTGTTTGTTTTCACTGATAGGAGAAACCTGACAATAGCTCCCAATTGCATGGCAGTCCTCAAGTGCAAAACTTTGCTGCTGGGGCTGTTGTGACATTGGCAGTCATATGGTGTCACAGTCTCCTTTCCTCTCCCACCCCACATTCCCAAGTGGCCTAATTCACTCTCCCTCCCCTCCCCTTTCCTTTCCAAACTTAAATCACATTACCAGAACTGTGGAACTGTGTTTAAAAAAGTAAAAAATAAAATCAAAAGCTATGCTAGCTAAGGCATAGTGCAGAAGTGTGGGGTTAAGGAGAAGTCAGGGAGAGAGTGTGATGGTGGCAGCAGCCCCAGTCACGCAATTGTGAAGATGTGCGATAATGGCTGCTCACAAAATTGCATGTTTGCATTTTCATCAATTGGCTTGATTCTGTGAGAACAGTTGCTTGGGCGGTAAAACCCTTATTCAGCAAAAATGTATGGTCTAGCTCTAGTGAACACAACACCTTAACAATAAAGGCATAAATCGTCTAATGGCTGGCACTGTAATTCACCTGCTGGGTCTTTCAGATTGGGCTGTGTCAACTGCAGCTTCTTCTCAGGGTGAAGGTGCTACTTGTATTTTGAATTTTGAAGACATCCATGTGCTTTTAAACTGTCTGTCTGTTTCTTGGAAGTTAACCTTAGATCAGCAAAACTGGATTTGCTTACTCTGGCTAAATAGCTCCTACTGTGGCTAGAAGGTTTATACTGGAAATATTGATGCTATCTTCCTCATTATTCAGTGGACTGTAGATCTTACAGGACTTTTAGCACCTGAAGGTGTGGCATACAGATGATCATAGAATCATAGCATCATAGAGTTGGAAGAGACCACACGGGCCATCCAGTCCAACTCCCTGCCATGCAGGAAATCCAAATCAAAGCATCCCCAGCAGATGGCCATCTAGCCTCTGCTTAAAGACCTCCAAGGAAGGAGACTCTATCACTCCGAGGGAGTGTGTTCCACTGTCGAACAGCCCTTACTGTCAGGAAGTTCCTCCTAATGTTCAGATGGAATCTCTTTTCCTGTAGCTTGCATCCATTGTTCCGGGTCCTGTTCTCTGGAGCAGCAGAAAACAAGCTTGCTCCCTCCTCAATATGACATCCTTTCAAATATTTGAACAGGGCTATCATATCACCTCATAACCTTCTCTTCTCCAGACTAAACATCCCCAGCTCCCTGAGTCGTTCCTCATAGGGCATGGTTTCCAGACCCTTCACCATTTTTGTCGCCCTCCTCTGGACACGCTCCAGATGATGACTATAGTATGGTCAACATTTTGGGTTATTTGGATTGCTTTTAATAAAATTTTAGTGTTGTACCATGTTTAGGCTTAGTGTACTGCTATCTTTTTTATTTTCTGTGTTTATTAATTATTTTCCTTCTTTTTAATATGATTTTGCCATAATGAAAGTAAATGAATAAAAGTGCTAGAAGGATAGCTGGGAAAGAGGCTTCTATATATGCCAGATGAGATGGCCACACTAAAAGGAACCACAGAAAAGACACATCATGAAGAAGAAACTGCAAAAGAAATGGTGCAAATTCAGCTCCCTCTCCCTAATGTGTGTGTGTGTGTGTGAGAGAGAGAGAGAGAGAGAGAGAGACAGACAGACAGACAGACAGACAGACAGACATAGACCAACTGGCATCTAATTGCTCTAAAATGTAGTAAAAACACACAGACAACCCTTGGGATGCAGTGTCCTAACCAGTGCGACAGAAAAGATAAAATTCCCTCCACCCACACAATGCAATCTCAGTCGTATTAGATCTTAGCCTCTCTCTCTCTCTGTGAGAGAGAGAAAGAGAGAGAGGCTATGCATCCACTCCTCTTTATTGTAACAGTACTTTGCCCCTGAGTGTATTCTGAACACAGAGAGAAAGAGAGAGAGAAAGAAGCAATATCCTGGATTTATCACCACTTCACCAAACAGCAATAAAACTTGGAGTGTTCATGTTGAGTCACAAGAAAAAAAAAGTCACCTGAGAAAGCAAGTCCCTAGTTTGCAGGGGGAAGGGGCTTTTACAAATCTTTAAAATGGGTAGGTATTGCTCATAAGGGTACCATTATCAAGGGTGTCATTGTGAAATGAGTGTGGATCTTCTAAGAAAAAAATTACCACCATCTGCTGGTTCTTTATCAAACAATTTGAATGGAGCACGAGGGAGGCTATTGAAGATTATCTTCAAAATGGTTCTGTGAAGACAATAGAAATGTAAGGACACATAACAATGAGTTATGAAGTGTGTACATAAAGTTCAGGAGAGTCTGCAACTCCACTGCACTCAAAGTCCTGATGGGTCTGGAATTGTTAGTACTAGACTGTGATTTTTATATTCAAACTGCTATCAATAAATATGGCCTTTTTGAGGGATTAAACTTCACTGTTTCCCTCTTGAGCTGTTATAGATTCCTAAACCTACACCCCAAAACCTGGGATAGTCAATACCTTAAACATTTCCAACAATCTTCTCCTCCCATCACTCTCACAACATACAACAAACATCAAAGTTTGTATTATCTTTGTTCCCCCTTTTTGTTTCTTTGTGATCAAATTCTGAGAACACAATTAAAAAGTAACAAAACAAAGAAATCCTTCAGCCTATTTCTATAACTGAACATAGGTGAACGCTCTGTGAACTCACTTTGGAGTAAGTTGAATTATTTGTATTGAAAATGTTCAGATGTGACAATGGTTTGCTAAAGTTTGAATTGGTTGCAGCTGAAGGCAAAAAGACTAGGCCTCAGACAAAGTGTTCAAGGACAACGGATGAGACAAAATGTAAACAAGACATATTTTTCTGTTTGTACTATGATTGTTCCTGTGTTGCATGGCAACTTGTGGGAAAGAGGCTGGACCACATTGTGAGAATGTTGTTCTTATGAGAGAACAAGACTGATCTTATGTTCTAGTTCTAGGTGTTTTTTTTTCCTGAGAATGGACTTTAAGAGAAAGATGTGTTGTACAGTTATTAGTTATTAATTTATGTATATAGCAACTAAGACAATAAAAGCCCTCTGAAGAGTGAAGCCTGCTATAGTGTTTGTTTCTTTAATTAAGCAGCTGTTTCACTAGTCATTGTTCCAGCAAGCTGAAGTTGTAGACTGCTTTGATCCTGAGTTCCAGAAGAGACTACATCTACATCCAGTTGGTACCAGTTCGGAACCACGGGGCAAGAGACATCACCCAAAACAAATTTTTCTAACAAGATGGGCTGGATTACAGCTCTAAGGAAGTGATAACTGCTATATGGTGTCTAAGGGCTACTGGAAACTTAGAGAAAGTAGCAGACCCATATTTAGGACAGAGGGAATCCATTTTGTCTCACCACAAGAGTGCAAAAAGGAAAGATCCACAACAACCTTAGAAATTCTTCAAAGTTCAGTATACAACAAGTGTAAGTTTACTGCTTTACATAATCCTTCTAGTGACCATGACAGTTAACAGCTTTCGGAAATTATGCACTTGATCTTGCCAGTAAAAATAAGCTGGACATAGATGTTACCTAGGATGTTTTGTAAGTCACCTGACTGGATATGATTGTCTTCTTTTCATAATTCTTAACATTTGGCAAAAGCAGCAGCACTAATTCCAGTAGAACCATTCCTTTCCTCAGCTTCAAATGTGATCATTTTGAGTATAGTTAGGAATCCAGTGGTTGGAATCCTGTTGATGACACACTCAGGTGTGTATGGTCATGGCAGATGGGAGAATTCAGCACTACCATCCATCACATGCCCCTCCCTGTGCCACCTACCTGTTTGCAGACAGGGCACATCACTGCTTGGTTATTCAGTGGTCAGGGGGGAATGGGAGCAGCAGGTGGTAGCTGGCCATATTTTTGCAACAAGCTGCAGGAAGAAACTGGCACCTTCCTGGACCTCCTGGGTCCAGGTTTCCTCTGGAGGTCATTAGGTGATATCATCTTCCCACATCCAGATGCTTCCTTTCTGGCTGCCCCCTGTATTTCCCTGGCCACTGAATGGTCATGGCATGGTATGCCCAAACAATCGATATGGAGGTTGAGCTCAGGAGAAAAAGAGGACACTCAACTACATTTGGTGGACCCTTTTGCTCCACTAGTATTATGCAGGATCACAGCCAAGATTACCAACTAAACCCAACGTCTTTTTTTTGAGTCAGTCACACTATTTCTACCATCTGATGGTTATCCCCGCCCGGTGGCAATAGGCATAATCAGGAATAGGGGACTATGGAGACTAAAACGCTCCCTCACTAAACAATACAAAAATAGGACGCACACACCTGCCTTGACCTTTCCATAGAGACAGAAAACTGAACAGGTGAAGCTCAGTGTTATCAGATGAGAAAATCTTCATATCTTCATGTCAGATAGAAGTTTTTTCAGCCTTGTACAAAAATATGTGGTTTAGCCATCATAATGTAGTGGCTTGAATGTTAGACCTGCTCTCTGGAAGTACTGGGTATGAATCCCCACTAAACCATGGAAACGTACTAGCTGACCCTGGGCAAGTCACATTTTCTCAGCCTAAGAGAAAAGCAATAGCTTATTTCCTCTGAAACAAACTTACCAAGAAAGCCCTATGACAGGGCTACCATAAGTCAGAGTGGACTTGAAGGCACATGGTAGAAGCACAATACAGTTGGCCCTCCATATTCACAGATTCTTTATTCACAGATTCAGTTATCCATAGCATGAAAATATTTGTGATAATGTAAATTCTTAAAAGCAAACCTTCATTTTGCCATTTTATATAAGGGAGATCATTTTACCAACGCATTATTATTAATGGAAATTGAGCAACATGGATTTTGGTATCCACTGGGGGGTGGGGTGGGTGGGTGTCCAGGAACCAAGCCCCAGCAGATACCAAGAGTCCACTGTATTTAGGAACTCCCAAATGTCTCAATATGGCATTTGTTTGGACAACACAGATAGAAACCATTCTCAACAGTGGTCAGCAAATCTTAAGGATGAGATACATGAAATACATTAGTCTGCCCTTCTCTTGGTCTCACTATCTCCATAGGGACATCTGGTGGGAACACAGAAGACAGCCTTCTGTGCCATTAATCCCAGACTTTGGAATTCCCTCCCTAGGGAGGTTAGGATCTTCCCTCTTTGTTGGCCTTCCATTAGCAAGTTAAAACTTTTCTACTATGACAGGCTTTTAGGAACCAACTGCAAGGGCTTTTAACAGTGTGCTGCTCCATTGATTTTTATCTTTGGCCTTCCTAATGGATTTGTCTTAAAAGGCTTTGAATCTTTGAGCAGTGTACTTGCATTTTAACTATATTTCGTAAGGTTTCCCTGATGATTTTGTATGTTTTCATCTGAATTTGTTTTAATTTTCATTAAGCCTCAAGTCTGTTTTGTGGGAAATGCAGGATGATGATGATGATGATGATGATGACGACGACATCCTTCAAGCTGTGTCATGCTGTCTGCTGATGTTAGTTCTCAAGGTCCCTCTGGTCACATCCCCCCTCAACTGCTTATTTGGATCAGAGGTGGAAGGAGGCTATCTTCTTTCTGCAATTATCTTTGCACATTGAAGGCTCCTTGGGAAATAGGAAAGGTCGAGGTCATTTCTTGATCTATATGGAGTAGAAGAGAGGAGACCAAGCACTACTTTAGGGTAGACTGCTGCTGTCTGTGTTTAGAAACTGGGCATTGCTGAGGACTGCAATTCTCAGCTGCCCTAGCTAGCACAGCTAGCAGTGAGGGATGCTGAAAGATAGTTCAAGAACATCTGGAGGTTCACACCATTCCTATCTTTACTGGACACATTCTAAGTACAACCCAAGCAGCTCTGAGGGAAGTACTGCAAACTGGTAGTCTGGCAGCATTAATGCAGCTGAGAATGTGCATACCCCTGCCCAGGGAGGCCTCCACAGTGAGACACTGCAAGATTTATCTACCATTACAGCATCCTGAGATAAAGTTGCTGCAAAGAAGATTTTATTGCCCTTAGGAAGAGGTCAGAACCAAAACATGAAACTGATTCAAATTACAAGAAAAAAGATTCCACCTAAACATTAGGAAGAACCTTTTTTCCTTTTACTGCTAAGAGCTGTTCAGCAGTGAAACAGACTGCCTCCAGAAGGTGACAAGATTCTCCAGCTTCAGAAGACTTTAAGCAGAGGTTCAGCAGACATCTTTTTGGAGTACTGTAATTTATTCCAGCATGGCAGGGGGATGGAGTAGATGGCACATGTAGTCCCTTCCAAATCTAGGATTCTATTATTCAAAAAAGCAGAGAAACAACATGGCACAGTTTGAGTAGCTATGAAGCACATTACATTTGGGTAGAGACAAGCAGAGACAATTGGCCAAGAGATCTAGTTAAACAGAAAGCTACTTGATGATTCAGAATCTGCATTACTTTGGAAATGTAAATGTCTCCCAAGATAGGCTTTCAGAAAGCTGCAGCTATTTTGAAGGCAGACGAGGAAATGTTTTCAAATGTTTTTAACAATAGTAGTCTGAGCGGTTTACTTTATATCAAGAGGTCAGTAGCACTTGAATACTTCACCCAGGCTACAGTATTACACAGTTAACTGAAAACAGACCCCACTGAATTCAATGAAACTTTCCTCTGAATACATATGGAGAGGGAATTGGACTGTCCATTTGCTACCTATCTTCCCAGTGTGTTGCTCTCACTTGTCTCCTCCTGCCATTCTTCAGTATATCAAAATGTATTTTCAGAACTTGGAACATTTGTTTTTCCTTTTGGAATAGAAAATCCCAAATCCCAATGCTGGCTTGGGGACCCTGGGAGCTGGACTCCAACAAAAAGAAGTTCCACCAATATTCTGAATACTGTATATATTTTATGAAAATAACAGGCATCAGGTTCTTAAACAAACAATATTAATGTATTTATTAATCAATATTTATCTCCATTACTTCGGATTTATCCAGAAACACATGTGAGGATCAATTATATTAATTATGTACTACATTCCAATCACATAAGAAAGGATATTATAAGGGTGGGAAGAGGTATTATACAAGTGTTAAAATGTGTGACAGAGGTATCTGACAGACGATGAAGACCTGTTAACTGCATAATGCCATATTCTGTGAAATTTGGCACACTTTTATCTTAGTGAAACCGTACAATTAGAGGGATCACAGAGATATGCTAAAAGCCCATCCACATGAAAACAGTGATGAACTATTTGAAAGGATAATTAAATGCCACAATCTGGAATAACCATCTGTTCATTCAGATTAAGGACCCAAAGCACTATTACTTGACACTGATTTCAAATCGCCAGCTGTTAAAGCAACACCTACTATAAAATGTCTCTGAGCAAGCCACAGTGATCACCCATTTCTTGGAATTTAGTGAGCCCTTGCTCCTGGGAGAGGTGATATCAAATAATATCATGGCTCTTACCTACTTTTAAATGTTATCTATTAGTTTGTTTCATTTAGCTGGTTTTTGTTTCTTCAGCAAGTTCTTCCTAAGAAACTCAATGGGAATTTAAAATTCTTCTGATATCAAGTTTGCTCTCAGCTTTTATAAAGCAGATGCACTCAGCAATCTCTCTTAGACATAAACTGACAAGGAAACACAGGAGGCTGCTTAGTAGCTGCTTCATCATTTTTCTTACCACCATTTTAATGCCTTCCCCCATGTTTTTTAGGTCTGGAAAAATGAGTTGGAATGGGGAAATGGCCAACATAGCCCCTTGTTCCCTCAGTCAAAATGAGGTCTTTTAACAGCTGCTTTTAATTTTAAAAAGAAAGAGGTTTGCATCCAGAGATTAATTTGGGTGAGACCAGAGCTCTTCTGTAAAATGTCACTAGAAATTTGCTAATAATAAACTAGGATGATACTAACCACAGAAAAAAAAATTTAAATTCTATTTTCTATTTCTATTTTCAGCCATAAAACCTAACATGCAACACCACACACACACACACAAAACACATGTTCAGGATTGTCATTTGAAAAGCAGCAAACACAGTTGGCCCTCTGTATCCACAGATTCAACCACCCACAGCTTAAAAACATTTTTTAAAAATAAATCAATTCCAGAATAGTGTTGTTTTCCCATGGAATATTTCACTGAAATTAGCCTCCACATTTTTATTCCAGCAATGACATGTAGAGTCATTTACTGACATATTGTAATCTTTATGGCCCAGCCTACACATATCAAGAGCAATGCCTGGCCAAGAGCGCTGGAGATTGATACAAATACAAAAGGAACTTTGAAGTAATTCCACAAGTTTTCACTGGTGCAAAGATCATTAGCAAATGTGATGTATGAGATCACTTTGAATTTAGAAGAGATGGTTGCCTGTACAAATACAGTCGACTAGATACATACACAGGTGGCAAAATTATGGTTTGGAATATCAGTTTGAATGTAGTAAAGATAAAATGCATAATATTCCAGAGAACAGCAACCAAGTGAATCAAATTACACAATGTTCCTGTGCTTACTGCATGTGCTAAGATCAGTATATACATACTTGTCATTCAATGCTATATGTAAAATTTCCTACATGGAACAAATGTCTATATGGGCATTTTCATGGGTGAATAAACTCTGAAAGTGTGATTAACTTTAGGGTCTCTTCAGACATGGGAGAAACATTTAGTTCCTCCGATGGAACATCTGGAAACAACAGCCATGCAGACATCAGCAAAATAAAAGGTGATACAATAAATTTTTCTATTTCTGTTACACTGCATGGAATGTCACACACACATTTTACATACAGAACCAAGTTTTGCACATTACCATTCAAACCATATCATCGTCTGCAGCAACAGACAGAACTATCAGTTTGAGCAGCTGGGGATACAAGAAACATCTAGGCTTTAGTAAAACCTTACCCTTTCAGAAATAGGAACCATAAGTTGGTGTTTCTTTGCTTCTCCAGCTACCCATATTAAATTCAGGAGACCAAACAAAATCATGTGATTTGTAATTTGTACATTAACCAAGCAAGAAATGCTATTGTAGGTGATTTCTGTTTAATCCAAATTATAATTCTGAAATAGATTTTTTTTTTCTACTGATATAAGTCCTTTGCATTCAGTACTCATCTTCCCAGTCCTTGTTAAGCCACAATAAATCCACACAGCAGGCCTGCATTATCCTTATTATACACCAATGAGGAAACTGACAGAATTGATTTGCAAAAGGCCACAAAGAAGGTCAGAGATAGTATAAGAATGACAGAGGGAATGACAGGGAGGAAAAGGCAACACTATTAATAGCTGGCACTCTTGACTGGTTTTACACCTCAGCAGATGTAAAATTCAGGAAAAGTTTTAAAGCTCTGGTTTAAAACAGGTGTCAGGGTATTTAAAAGAAACACTGAAGAGCTTGCTTCCCTTATTTATAATATTTCTGGTAAAGACAGTCATGTTTTTTACTCAAAGCAGCTTGCAGGCATCTGCTTATGTAATATTTTCACCAAATCTTCTGGTTAAGTTAAACACTGTAAACATCGTTCAAGTTGTAGTCTTAAACTTTCTGCGAAAAAGCATGAATTTTCAATAGGTGGATTCAGCCCATACTGCCTCATATGACATAATGAATATGATCTGGAAAACATTTTGGAAAAAATTGTAGGTTTTGTGTGTATTCTTATAAGGAAAGTTAGTTGACTCCAGGTGATGTTCCATCTTTTCAATATAAGAGATGATGTACCAAAGTCTCCTGCAAAGATTTGTTTTTTCCCACCTACCAAATGAAGTGATCCAACTAATTGTTTCCACTGTAAGACTTACCAGAAATAAATAAGAGGTAAAGGCTTTTAACCAAGAATCCTTTATAAAGATCTACATTTTTACACAACTTGCTTACTTTCAGACCAATAATTGTCATGCAACTTTGGAAGTAAAGGTTAATATACATCAAACCTCCTTCAATGCCAAACAGATGGAGGTCCTCTTTGAAAAATGAGGGCTTATGTAATGAAAATCAAAAATGTCAATCATCCATAATACTCCATACACTTAAAAACAATCATAGACTTCACTACTAGAAAATGCCCCAACAGACTCAATGCAGCTCATTTACAAATATACTATTTATAATGAATACATTGATACAGTATGACTTATAAAAAAGCAAGGCAATCTTTTATAGACATAACAATCAACATTACAATAATTCAGATAGTACATTTTTGTAGACTGTTTACACACTTTCATTTTCAATCACAAATCAGTGAGGCCTTATTATTAAACAGGCAGAATCCTGCACTGTCCTGCTTAAGACCCAAACACTGCAATAATAAACAGAATCATTGTTTTCTTTGTAGAACAACAAAAAAGCCATCCGATTTTTTGCAGATATCATCTTTAGTAATTGTCCTACATGTGCCTTTTAAAGTTGGTGTATTGTGCAAATTACTGCCAAGTGTATACCTAATTAAAAGCAAGTTCTGACATGCTTATTAAAGATACAATGGATGTGCAATATTGACTATACAAATGCTTTGCTCCATTTAGGTTATTTAAGAATTACAAAGACATTCTTCTTCTGATATGTGAAGAAAAAAACTTCTCCAGTGTCCCATCCCATAAAATTAATTAAGTAAAAAATGTTATTTTGGAATTTGTCTGCCATTCCGATATAAATTCAACCACTACAGTTCTCTTTACTTAATACTTTCCAAAACAATTTCAGGGAGCTAGATTTCATCCTAGCTCAACATAACTGCAAAGATAAATAAATAAAGTCTGAAGCATCAAAAATAGCAAACACTGCAAACTTTCAGTAGAAAGCAAATTTGAAAGCACCCCCAAAGAAATGTGGGCAAAGGTCTTTAAAGTCAATTACACAGCCTAATTACTTCTTTCCATCTCTTCAGCCTGGTCTTTAAATGTAGCATTTTAACTGCTATTAACATTCCATGAGTGGTATACTAAGATGCATCCATATTCTGTCCTAAAAGGAGTCACAGTGCAGGTTATGTCGTCTTAGTGTCTTGGTGTTTTAACCCAATCTTAAGAGATGGGCACTGGATTATTTTATTTCCCCCTAACTAAAGCACAGTTGAATAAATCCTCCTTTACAGTTGAATCTATATGGCTGATTCAATGCTGTAAGGGTGATATGTGCTGCTAGTTAAGGTTACATCTCTCCTATTTGCCTCTGAAATTATGCCAACTATTCTAACACAAGTATACAGCTACTCCAACAAAGTAAATCATTAACGACACTGCAGCATTAGCTAAGGGACAACTATGTGCATAACATACCAATTAAAGATATTTTACCTCTACATTTCATGACAGCAATTGGAGGACAGTACAGGACCCGCAGTAGCCACAGCAGCTACTTCTATGGGCCAGTACACACTGTCAGGAAGCGGCATCCTGGCGGCGATAGTAAGGCACGGGAGCGCGCACCAACTGCACTCTCCCGAGCCTTACGATGTGTGGGCACTGCCATGTTTGTGCAGCCACACCCATACGGGGTGTGCATCCATGACGTGCGGGAGCCTGAGTGCCCAAACTGCTCTGGGTGGAAGAGCCGACATTGCAGCCCTTATGATTGCGCAAAAAAGGAGCCGCCTAGAGCGGCTCCTTTTAGACAGCATGTCTGTGCTGCAGCACCTGCATGCGGATGCTGCAGCACAGATGTGGGGCAAAGATGGGTGGCACGGGGACATCCGTCTGTACTGCCCCAATGCTTCCTAGATTGGGACAAAGTAAGCAACTGCTCCCTGTGTTAGGAATATTGGAGGATATGCACAGACTTGCACCAAAACTCATAAAACAGACTGAGAAAGACTGTCACAATTTCTGAAGTCTCCTTTAAAAATTGGGAATTGAACTAATTACTGAAGGCATATTATTACAAGAGCAAAAGAGACATTTATTACCTCTTCAAAAAGATTTTAAAAATCAGTTCTCTAGATATGTTCTTATGCCTAGATAATGTTTCAGTATCACAAATCCATTAATTTCTTTGTTTTATTTATCATGTTGTAATCCAGGTTTTAAACTTCAGTTCATACCTCCTTCATATATTTAAGTTGGCATTCTCTAACTGATTAAAATCCATCAGTTTGTCAAGGAAAAGTACCTAACCCTGGGTCATCTAATCACTTTCAATCTGAAAGCCCAGTTTTAAAATCAAATGGCAATTATTTTCATGATGAAAGAAACATAGCTTTTTGAAGCACAGAACCTATTACTACTTCCCTGTAAATCTATTCCCTTTGCATCCTGCACATATTATGGAACAAAACTGGAGAGGGATTTGGGAGCATGGATTCAGTGTTTAACACTAGAATGTATTTTGACTCTTGTGCACATATGATGCTGAAGCATAACTGTTTCATTATGAGTTGTTTAAAAAAAAACAGTTATTTCTAAGTGTATCAATGAATAAATAAAACCAGTTTCTAACATGCAGGCATTCTTCTAGAGAGAAACAGTCAGTCATATAATCCTTGGCAAAATGAACAACGGTATTAATATATTTACACACAAAACAATCAGCTCCACAGAGCAGCAGAAGAAGCCATCTTACTAGATGTATAATAACCTACTTCAATTCTTTACAAGTTTCTAAAGGGATTCCTCCAACTCTGCCTAGTACAATTTTCAGTCCATGGCTAAACTCTTGCTTGAAAAGAAACAGATAAACAGTTGATTTGAAAAGGTTATCCCCACCCTAAAATAAAAGTGCATGTGGACAGTACATAAAGACATATGTACTGAATCAATGGAACAAGTTTACAGCTTCAGCATAAAGTGGACTTTAATTTTTTTAACCACTACTACAGTCATCTTTGTATTTTCACACTTAAACGCTCAGACATATAGCTTGCACAAAGCTGAAACTATACATTTTTATAAACAACTATCTAAAGTGAAATAGTTATTAATAGACTTTTTAAAAATTTGAATTAATGGCATGGATCCGGAATTATATGTGAGTAACAAGGCCAGTGGAAGTGGAGTTCCCCACCCAGTTCTCACCATGGCAGCCACCTCAAAATACTACAGTATGTGTTGAGTGACTGTGGCGAATGAGGTGGGCTGTGATGGAGGGAGCTGAAGGATGAGCACCCATGATACATATGGAAGGTGCCTCTGTCTAGGCTTCCTCCTTTCTCCTTATCCCCCTCCTGCACAGAACCAGCCACTCAATTTTCACAATTTCCCTGTTCCTCTGTGTAGCATTTTCAAGGAGCTATGAAGTCTGGTTCTGACAGACTTGATAACTCTGAATCCAAAGCAAAAAAAGCTCTGTAAATCCAGTGACATCTAGAGTAGTTTTTACTACTAGCTCAAGCCCTTTAAGGTTTTATATTTCTACCTGTCTTTCTTAGGAAATTCTTCTTTGCCAGTGAAAGCACTATCGAATGCTAAATTCACCTCAAAGAAAGCAGAGCAAGGCAGTTATGATGGGTTCAACCCTCAGAAACTCAGAAGCATCTAAATCTCACTGAAAATAATGAAGACTTATAGAGCAATCTTAAGCCCATTTGCTCAGAAGTACCTGTGCTTATGAGTCCAGCCTTATGAGCACAAGCAAAAGCTTAGGTCTTATTGATATCAATTGGGGGGGGGGGGGATTAATTGCTACCTTCAGACAGTGCCTGTTAATTAGATCATACAAAACCTTCAAGAGATGGAAAAAATCATCTGGCAATTATGACGTAAAATTTGTTCAAAGGATACAACACTCTCTAAATTATAGCATCCCAGAAGCAAAACTATCATAATGAGTTGACAAATAAAAATAAATCTATCTGGAATGTAATTGCTATATGAGCTTCCAAAAGTGAAACTTGAAATGGTACCCTAAGTGTAGTAGCAAGTGTCTATTTCACTGCAGCATCATTAGCCCTTTGTACAGCTATGAAAATGACATCAATTGTATGTGAACTACATTACTGTTTTTCTACAGAATGAACAAGTTCTAAATACAAATGAAAAGGTGTCCTTTTAAACAGACTAGGCTTTAATACTGAGATTGACAGAATGAGGTTAAGAATATAAATCATGGTACTGAACTGATTACTTTGAAGCAAGTGTCCCAGGTGTAAGGAAAAGTGCATTTAGTTCAGCAGCAAAACAGCACAGCATGGAGATATTGTGCTAGGACACAGACGGTCCATAATAATGGAAGGATGTACAAGGCAAGGCAAGATATAAAACCAAAGTAACATTGCCAATCAATCATAAATCTTACATATACTGCAGTGTTTCAAAGAAAGACACATTCATTAATTTTACAAAGACCAGGAAAAAAAACCTTACAATTGCCTGTTGTATTTTATATCAACACCACCTTATACAGTACAGTATATACATTTCCTCATCTATTAGACCTTAACAGAATATGTAGCTTTTCAACAAACCTGTCAATTTTAAAATCAGAGTGTACTGTGTGTGCTAAATGAAGCCAACCATAAAACAAATGGTTCTAATAGGATATGCTTAAGTTACAACTGATAACTGAAGAAACCAGGACTTAAAATGAATTCAGGCTTTTGTTGGACTTCATCTTTTTCCACTTACCAGTTGCTCATGATTTTCTTTTAATATAAATCAGTCAATAAAAGCCCTCGGCATAAGCACAAAAATTCTAGATATGATTAAAACAGAGTAAATCAAAAATAATAATCCAGGGATTTACTCTGTCTGTAAACAACATACAAGACTATTCGCTCTGAATCTTGAAGCAAGTTAAAAGATCTCAAGAACAAATTATCTCAAAGGATTTTTTTTTCATAAAGAATGTGAGCTGAGGGAAATGATAAAGAAAAGTTCATGATACCAATTTGGGGATTATTTTTTTTTTTACAATGAGAAGAGGACTCAATCTAAAACATTTTGCCCCTGAAACTGTTCAGCAATTGTATGGCAATTGTATAAAGTGAATCCCCAGTTTCCCAGACATCCATTAAATTCAACAAAGAAAATTTAGACAAGCATTTTACAAAGAAAAAAAAGTAAATGGCTATGTTTCCTCTATGAACAGAAACACATAAAAGTGGTCTTAAATTTGCCTGCTTTATATTATTTATGTTTTATATATAATATAATATACATTCTATATATTATATTATATATACACACATACACAATACCAATAATGCTCTATGCATTTTGTACAGTGTATGGGACAAGCCAACTTCTATCCAATCCTGGCACCATGTGGCCTAGATAATATTATATACAGAGTGACACTCCCAGTGCCTTTTATATTTTGTACATCAATAGGGCAGATATCCATCAGACCATGGCACGATATGGTCCCTGCATCTTGAGGAACTGGATGATAAAAGAAGGTCCACCTGCAACAATTTGAGCTGGAAGGGTATTGAGTGGGCAGTTCTCAATGCTCATTATAGACAGTTTACTGCAGAGTGCTAATTCAAAAGGTAGACTGTTTAGATGGGGGTTGTCATTTAGATACAATTCTTCCAGATTCTCCAGTGTACCTGTAAAAACCAAATAATGTAATTAGCGTTTTGTTTTCTTTTCTTTTCTTTTTTTTTTCCTTTCCTTTCCTTTTCTTTAAAGGCAGTCTGGACTGAAAGCAATTCAGACTATCCAGGAAGAAAAAAACCAGATCATGACTTTCTAACACAAATGTAACTAGCTCTTCTGTCCATTATCAAAGCACAGCAAACTCCTTTTCTCTATACTAGCCAAAGAAGAACTGAGAATTCAAGAGGCATTTCGCCTGCAGCTACAACAGAGTTCTGTGGCTGACATGCAAAGAAAAGCCAGTCCAGAGAAGAGCAAACCATTGTGACAATTTAACTCCAAAAGTCTACTTTAAAAGACTGTATTATGCAAAAGGTGTTATAATAGGGGAAAACTCTGGAAAGGGTACATTAAATTGGCGTAATATTCTGTCTGTGCTTTCCATTTTAGAATTCTTGATAACATCATCCAGTGCCAAATTCTTAGAGGAGTGGCACTGATGTAACTTCAGTGCACTTTTGGTAACTGTTCCTCATGAATGTATTCTAAAGCTACCTGTCTGGATATTTCCCTAGAAGGCTGTGAGTAGGACAGAACTGAAGTACAGCAGACAGACATAACACCAACATATATAGAATGTCTCCACTATCTTGCAGACAGCTGAAACAATATCACTTCATTCATGTATAGGTAAAAACCAATCACATCTTACCAATTTCCTCAGGAAGCTGTGTAAGGAAATTCTCCCCCAGTCCAAGATGCGTCAGATTGATAAGGTGCCCAATTCCTCTAGGAAGGGTGCTCAGCTGATTATTTGTTAGGATCAGTCTCTGGTGGAGAAATATGTACATGCAAACATTAAATTAATTCTGTCTTTTGTACAGAAATTATCCAGAACTAAGGTGGGTAACTTTATCCAATCACTGAAAATTGAGTGTTCCCTTCTCCACCCTCAGATAACAAGTCTCAGCCCAGAGCTTGGGTTTCATCCTCCTGCAATGCTACCTAACATGCACAGGAACCATAAAGGACATAAAGGCTCTTCCCACCACCAGTGCCATCACTAGAGTGTGCAGGGTGTGTGGATTGCACCAGGTGACACCCTAAAAGGGGGTGAATGACACCACTGCTCCTCAAACACCTAACTTTTGGCAGAGATGGACTGTGTCATTCATCTGCTTCCCTTTTAAAATGCTTTAAGAGATGGTGGGAGTGGGGTGAAGCCCAGTGGGAGGAGAAAGAAGAGTCCTCACCAATTTATTAAAATTAAAATTTAAAATTTCAAAATTAATTTTTAATTAAATTTTTTTATTTTTAAAAAATATATTCTTTTTCATTTTTCATTTTTAAAACCCCACATTTTAAACAAATCTTTACTACGTGTATGTAAATATATTTAGATCATACTTATGATATTGTAATTTGAAAGTACAATTTTAATTTGGCTAGTTGTTTATGTCACAACTACTTGCATTACACCCAGTGGTATATGGGAATTACAATTTACGAGTAACATTAGTGCAAAAAAAGCATTGCTAAGGATTCTGTATGTTGCTAAATGGGAGATCAATGGGGTGGGGGGTGACACCATGAGATACCACACTGGGTGATACCAACACTAGACACACTACTGCCCACCACCATGGCACCCAAAGGGGCTTCAAGATTTTAAAAATTCATCATGGCTTTCTAAGTATGTATCTACTCAGTTCTGGAGGTCTGATACAGGTTTAAATGTCTGGGCTCTGATTCTAAAAACTGTAATTCTGTGAAGTAATCAGAATTTAGTGGAGCTCAGGAACAAAGAAATTCTGAGTGACCAGCACAGCTGAACTGGTATTAAATTGCTATAAAACAGAAACATATTCTGAGACTCTGAATTCAACCTGACCAAATGAAAGGGCTTTCTTTTTCATATGGCAACATGTACATCATTTTAGACACAAATGTCTTCTACTGATAAAGCATGAATTTTGAAGGTTTCTCTACACATAATAATTTCACCTGTAGGTCCCTAAGGTAGGCTATTTCATTTGGTAAAGATTCCAGTTTGTTTTCCTCCAGATCCAATTCTCTTAATTTCCTCAGATTGCCAATGCCATGGGGAAGGTTTCTTAGAAGATTGTTTGACAAGATAAGAACCTGAAGAAAAAAAAAAACATATGTAGCATTTTTAGTGAAACTAGCAATTATCCAGTAGCTAAGCATACAATTAACTAAGTATGCTTCAATGAAAAAGGCTGCTCATATATGATCACACTTAATCTCGTATTGCTTTTCGCAAACTGGAATCATGGAAAAGACAAGCAAATTTTTAGTGAGCAAAGTAAGGGGAAAGCACATATGCTCTCAACTGTAAACAATTTTTCATGCACCTATAAAATATCAGTGGAAAGTGTTATAGTTTCACATTACTATTAGCAAGTCTTTATGAAAGGAAGGTCCGTACACTTTGCAAAAAATAAAAGCGTACAAATAGCTTACTTTAACTTGAAGGGAGCAATGTATAAATAATTTTAGTAACCATTTAAAGTTGTTAAAACTGTATAGGGAATAGTTTTTTGTGAGTTTTTTGGGCTATGTGGCCATGTTCTAGAAGATTTTCTTCCTGACGTTTCGCCAGCATCTGTGGCTGGCATCTTCAGAGAATGCTTGCCTGGAAAAAAGTGGGTGTATATATATACTGTGCAAGCCTAGGAATGCAGGAGTAATTTGCATGTGTATTGTTCTGTTCTGATGGCAGTCCTCAGAACAATACACATGCAAATCACTTCTGCATTCCTAGGTTCACACAGTAAATGTATATACCCATTTTTTTCCCAGGCAAGCGTTCTCTGAAGATGCCAGCCAAAGATGCTAGCAAAACGTCAGGAAGAAAATCTTCTAGAACATGGCCACACAGCCCGAAAAACCCACAAAAACTATGGATGCCGGCCATGAAAGCCTTCAACTTGAATAGGGAATATTTAAAAAAATCTTTTCTAGAAACCTTTAAAATCTTATATATTTCTATAAAATTTCTATATCTACATAGGGGTCGGGGTCTGGTGAGAAAAGATTCCATTTTCAAGGCTCGTGTGTTTTCCTTTCATTGTCTGTGGCAATAGATGACCAGAAGGGATTTGTATCTTGTAGATGGATTGTGGCTGTGCTTCAGACTGGACAGAAGTCTGAAATAGAGTGCCACAGGGTTCTTTCTGTCCTGGGGCCAACACTCTTCCATATTTTTATCTATTACTTTGATGATAGGTTAGAGGAAATCATGATCGAGTTTGCAAATGATATAAAACTGGGAGAGGTAGCTAACACACTGAAAGATAGGAACAGAATTCCAATCGACTTAGATAAACTAAAAAATTAGGATGAACTATATAATGAAATTCAGCAGAAACAAATGCAAAATTCTACATTTAGACCACAAAACCCAAATGCACACTTTTGAATGGGGAATATTTGGCTTAGCAGCAGTATACGTGAAAAGGACCTTGGCATTATTGGGGATTGTAGGTTGAACATGATCCAGCAGTATGATGCTGCAGGAAAGAAGGCAAGTAATATTTTAGCCTGCATTAACAGAACTGTAGTTTCCAAGACAAGGGAAGCAATAGGCCCACTGTATCTAGTGGGATATGCACTAGTCAGGTCTCATCCAGAGTACTACATTATGTTCTGGGCACCTCATTTTAGGAAAGATAGAGACAAGTTGGAGTAGATTCCCAAAACGAGAACAAGAATGGTAAGAGGTATGAAGAACAAAATATATGAGGAAATTTTGAGGGCACTGAGCATATTTTCTATCTGGTGAAGTGAATACTGGAGTGTGTGTGTGACATAATTGCACTCCCAAAATATCTAAAAGGCTGTCAAAGAGAGGAGGTTGCAGTTTTTAAGAACAGGAGGGTTGATTTCAATTGAACATTCAAAAGAACTTCTGCACAGTAAGATCTGTTCAACAACAGAACCAATTACCTTGAGAGGTGGTTGGGTTTCTTTCTCTGGATATCTTTTTAAGAAGGCTAGAGATGCTCTAGCTGGATTTCCTGCACTGAATGTGGGCTTGGTCTCAATGGCCCATGGAGCACCTTCCAACTCTATGATTCTATGGTGCGAGACAGACCATCCAAAAAGGACAGTCTCACGGTGCCTAGCTTTGGTCCGTGGAGAAGCTGCACTCTCCAGACCGCGGGACTTCCCCGCGGACCAAAAAGAACCCGCAAAAAGTGGGTTCTTTTTGTGGCCTGATTATGACGCCACAATGTGTCAATGGCGCACTAGCAACATCATAATGGTGCTGTGACGTGCGGGTACTAGGTGTCCATCACATAATGATGGCGGTGCCCATCTGTACAGGGCACCACCATTTTGACGCCCTCGTCACGTGCAAGGGGAGAGGGGCGTCTAGAAGCGCCGCTCCTCACACATAATGAGGGCATCCTATCGCGCCCGTCTGGACCGGGCCTATGATCCAAAACTCCCTTCTTCATCTTTTTACAACACACACAAATGAAGCACCACTGGGCGTTTCTTCCCTAACAATGAAGTAGATTTTCTCCCTTTGACCTCTGGAGAAGGATGCCCAAAATATCCTACAATCCTTTGGTCTTATTTTCAGGGACTACATTAAACCATAGAAAAACTCTTATTCTCAATATTTAAGATTTTAAAGATAATTCTACATGCAAATAGGTAACAAGCTGTAGCTACTTGCCAATATTCTTCTCCAAAGGAAATATATCCTTCTCTTTTCTCCAAATTGGAAAGCTAATCTGCTGGTGTATCATAACATAGTGGAAAGATTGCAATCAAGACAGATGCACCTTGCAGCTTTCATATTGATGACAGGCATTGTATTTATGGTTCCAAGTTCTCTAAATGGTTGTACAACCTCAGTTATACTACTTTTTCCTGAATTTCTTCTCATATTGTGTTTTTATTTTAGGACAGAAAAGTACTCAAATATATCAAGTAAAAATCCATGCATTTTTAAGTATGATGCAAGAAGAAATAAGTTAGACTAGTACAGTCTCCAGCTTACACAGGAGCCATGCAGGGGAGTACAACAATGGTCTGTGCGCCTGGGGCACATGCGCCGCACCACTACATGCACGCGCCTCATTATTTCCTATGGGGCTCGAGCATAGGCGGATTTTCCTTTATGCGGGGAATCCGGAACAGATCCCCCACGTAAGAAGAGGGCCCACTGTACTACAGATGCTACTTACTACTATCATGCAGTAAGGGATCAGCAGCAGGAGACCCTGAGATGGTGTAACAGATGTATTTATAAGATGCCATAAAACAGTAAGGAAGGTTGAGCACAATCAGCCCTCCATATCCACAGATTCTTTATCCACAGATTCAAGCATCCACAGCATGAAAATATTCAGTGTATTTAATGGTTCTTGAACATCCACAGATTTTGGTATTTACAGGGGTCCTGGAAGAAAACCCCAGTGGATACCTAGGGCACACATATGACAAAAATCCTCTAGATGTACACAGAATTGTGATCCAAAGTTTGGTCTTGCTCCAAGACAGGTTACTTTTTCTTTGAACTTGCATTTGACAGTTCTATTAATTCTCTGAAAGATTATGTTAGAAACAGCTTTGACAAGATTTTGTTTAGTTGGCCTTTTTAATGTTTTTCACTCACCTCAAGGGAAACAAGTCCAGACACATCTTCTGGAACCTTGTTGAGTTGATTTGTAGCTAAATTGAGTTCTACCATGCTGGTCCATGTCCCAAAATCCAGGGGAAGGGATGTCAGCTGATTGTCCTACAGGTGAACATAAAGATTTAGAGGGCTGTCTGAAAAAAGCAAAGGCAACTGAAAGAAGACATTAAGTTATACACATAAAAAACAAAATCACTTGGGTTCTCACAAATTATTTTGTGTAACTATCTTCTTCTTGAATACTGCTAAAATTAAAGAGTGTTTAATTTTGCACTTCAGTTTGTTAGTATTTTAATTGCTAAACTTTGATCAGCAGTAATGTTTTCATTTTCATTTTTGTCCTATTGTTGTTTTGGTTACTGTTCTTCTTTTAGCTTGGTTTTTAAAATTTGAGTCATTATTATTGTTACTGTTGTTATAGTTTGTTACTGTTATTTGTGTCCAGTTGCTATTTTTGTCATATTTTATCTATCACTGGTAAAAAGAGACAAATGTATGTATAACAGCAGTAGATTGTACTATCAATCTAATGGTATGAATTTAATGAGATGAACTATAAAATGTTGTAAAAGAATAACCAGAACTAAACTTCACCACAGATTAATATCAGTTATGATGCAACATAATCAAAAACCAGTTTTGAAATGACAGCTTACAAAGTAACTACAATCATGTTTTAAGAGGATGATCTATTGTGGAGCAATTGATATAACACTCAGACTACAGTTCTTACATGTCTAGAATATAAATATGGCCTGAAATCATCTCCATGAAATATCTATCTCGGATATATTGAGTTATGATTACATTGGGTGTAAGTAATTAGTCTTTTGCAGGAAAAGGTCATACCCCTTGGACTATAGGGAATGCAAACTTCCTTCCAAATGCACTTCCACCACTGGGTAAATAGATTTTGCAAGCACTTAAACTGTAAATAGTGGTTGCTCGCTAAACCCCACCACCAATACCTCATCTCCCACTTGTAAAAAAATAAGTATATTCGAGTTTAGTGATCATTGTGGATTTCTTCTAAATAGTTCCCTTGATGCCACTGCTGACATCAGACACAACTGCCCTCCACCTATTCCAACGGGGGGAAGGGGTAGTAAAGGCTAAGTGCTTCTGTACTATCACAGGCAAATGGCCCTGTAGGCATCAAAAAAAAAAGAAAAATACAAGGCTGCTCCCTCCTGCAGAGCAATATGTACCCTTTTAAAAATATGTATTTTAAAAATATAAATATATATTCAAATAGAGATTCAGTTACTGACTTCCTGTTAATGCCAAAGGTTCTAAAATGAATGGCCCAGAATTTTAGAACATTTTACAAATAGGAACTAGAGTGTTGCAATGGTTTGAGCATTGGACTATGACTCTGGAGACAAGGCTTCAAATCCCTGCTTGGCCATGGAAACCAACTGGGCCAATCACACACTCTCCACTCTAGAAAACCCCGTGAGGGTCATCATAAGTCAAAATGACTTGAAGGCACGATACAACGAATAAAAATTACTAAAACATTTTACATCGTTTTAATTTGTGTTTAGATGTATAATCGATGTAATATGTATCTTAAAATGGATAAGCAGCAAATGTTTATGGCAGAGGTCAGGGACCTGTGACCTTCCACATTTGAACTACACATCTCATCATTCTTAGCCATGGACCATGTAGTCCTGCACTGATGACAACAGGAGTCAAATGATAACTGGAGGATTACAGGTTCCCCACTCCTGATTTGTGACAAGACACAGATTTTCATCAGTGAGATAAGTGTTGTGATACTGTGCCCATCACAAAATATTTGTAATAAAATGAAAACCATGTATTATTTGAAGCATTCATCACAAAATCCAGCCAAGGCATTTCCTCTAAAAATTGGCTTGTGTATTAAGTCTAGCTTAAAGTACAACTCAGCTTTTAGAGGATAAGTTCTCCCCCACTGAACTTATCATCTGTGTAACAAAGTTGACAAACTTAGCTCCTCTGTTTTAGATCATCACTAAATGAAAGGAATATTATGCTGCACCCAAGTTCACTTAAATGCCATAAAAAACAATAATAAAAACTTGCTTTTGGCAATGTAATACAGTCGGCCCTTCTTATACACCGATTTTTTATACACAGATTCAAGCATACACGGTTTGAAAATGTTCCAAAAAAGTATAAATTTACCTTGATTTTCCATTTTTTATAAGGGACACCATTTTGCTATGTCATTATATGTAATGGGACTTGAGCATACACGGATTTTGTTATACATGGGGGATCTTGGAACCAAACCCCAGCGTATAACAAGGGTCCACTGTACTTAACCCAAGTATGAGTTTGCTTTTGATCTGAAGACATTTCTCACAGTAAGTGCAACCTAAGTACATTATCTTTTTGGGAAAATAGGAGAGGGTTGGATCAGGAGAATTTACTTTAAAAAGAAGAGGGAAGAGGGGGGAGTTTGGAAGAAAAGAAAGAGAAATGTGGCAGCACTTTTAAAGCAAACTGGTTTTAATTTTCACATGAGGTTTTGTGGATATAAACCCAGTTCCTCAGATGCAGTACAGAGGAGCAGGTTTATATCCATGAAAGCTCACAAAAATAAAAACCAGAATCTTAAAGTACTTCCATGTTTTCTTTTCCCCTCCCCGCCTTCCTTCTTTTAATGCTGCAAGACACTAATATGGACACTTCTTGGGAGACTTTACTTAGATACCCATTTGTACCACAGAATATGGGACGAGGTTTTATAGCTTTGTAGTTAAGACCACAAACTACATATTTTGACTGTACTTTCATAAAGTGTCTCTCTTTTTTTTAACCCAAAGCAAGGCCAGATATAAATTAGCTCCTGATATGTAATAATAACTCACCTTCATGTTTAGCTTGCTCAACACTTTTGCTCTAGAAAAAATTCCAAAAGGGATTTTATTGATGCGGTTATGCTCCATATTGAGAGCATAGATCGTAGAGAATTGTGAGGGACCGCCCACTGGATATGATTGGAAACAATTCCTTGCCAGAGTTAGGCTAGTCAGATTCACAAGACTGGATAAGAGACCCTGAGGAAAAGAAAAGGAAATACATTTTCTAATTACACTTTCTAGGAAATACTCAACACCCAAACAATGAACTGGAATTTTTTTTTTCTTTTGCACAGAACTTGACTTCCACTAATCATCAAAAGCTTCAGTAGTTGTATTTATAGATTTATGAGTTGATTTTAGCACATTTATCTGCAACATGCAAACAAAGAGTTTAAATCAATTGCAAAACATGTATTTTGTGCATTTTATTTACAAACAACACACTGATTTTTCACTGTTCCTATCTAACACACCATTACACTGTCCCATGAGCAGAAGTCTGCCGATTTACTTCAAATCTGGGGAAAGTTTCACTATATCATTTTCCAAGACAAGGCTAGCCAGGCTACAATGATCCATGTAACCTCCACGAACTGTAATCCAAATACTGTATTAGAAGAGCTGTCCCTGAAAATTGTAAAGATGTTTCATTAAGGACAGAATTTGGCAACTAGAATTCTGACTTTTCACTGAAACAGAATAAATATATTCTAATTGCTCCCTGTCCCACTAGCAGTTTGCTGAGCTTCTTACTTTACTATAATCAGCTAAGCTATCTAGACATTACCTCACTACTCAGGACTATTACTATGCTTTTATTTTGCTCACAGCTTACTTTCAGCTATTCCCCAAAGTAACAGCTAAAAGTAAAATGTGAGTAAAATGAAAATATTCTTCATTAGTGAAGTAATGTCTACATAGGTACAGTAACAAGCTCAGCATACTGTCTGTAGAGCAATAGAGTATATTGCTGCAACTTTCTTTCAGAGAATAAACTTATACTCTCCTTACCATTTATTTTTACACTTTCATATTATAGGAATTCATTTCACTGCTTATTTAATTTTCAGTGAAAACCAGTACTTTAAAGTAAGACCAACATTTGGTCAAGTGACCAGTTAGATTAGAAGTTGTCAAAGTGCAGATTGTGTGCGCCCAGGGCTCCTGGGGGTAAAATGATTATCATCATCATCTTATATCCCACCTTTCTCCCAATACAGGGACTCAAGGTGGCCTTCTGGGGACATGGGGAGCATTTCCACCATGCTTTTAGGCCTCCCTTAGCCATTTTAGGCACAAGGAAGACCTGTTTAAGAACCAGAAGTAAACTAAAAGTTTCCTATTGGGGGGGGGGAGCCTTCTCATGAACATATAATGACCCAGGGAAGACTAAAAGCATGGCCAAAATGTTCTCCATAGCCTCTAGAGCAGTGATTCTCAACTCTTTCGGGTGTCGAACAACCCTTTCACAGGGGTAGCCTAAGACCATAGGAAAACACGTATTTCCAATGGTCTTAGGAACCGAGATACTGCAGTTTTATGGTTGGGGGTCACCACAACATGAGGAACTGTATTAAAGGGTTGTGGCATTAGGAAGGTTGAGAATCACTGTTCTAGAGGGCACTGGGAGTCATCAGGGGACAAAAAATGGTGCTGTTTTGCCACAAGGGAGTTTAGTGGGGAGTGCAGCTCCCTAGCCTCCCACAGATACCCACCCCTGGGTTAGAGTAATAGATTAAAATCTTTCTTATTGTCTAAATCACCACCACCATTAACAAGTCAAGATATTATAATCATCATCATCATCATCATCATCATCATCATCATGCTGCTCTTTTCCAGAACTGGGACTCAGAGCGGCTTCACAATATTAAAAAAAATAAAATTAAAACAAACTTAATATTTTTAATACCAGAACTCACACAAACTGGATGGCCTGCATCATCCTTGATATTTTGTTACCTGCTGAAAGGCATGCCTTTCTAACATGTGTCAGCAAATCTAATTTCAGCATTACTGGTGACTAATTCATTCAGTCTACAATCTTGAGACTACATTGAAATTACAGACAATAGACTACAGCATCTGTTTATTCTATGTTTTAGTTGTTTATGTTTGCTCCTCTGTTCTTTGCACTTTGTAGCATCACAAAGGAGAGCTCTAGAGAACTTGAAAGCCTGCATGCTCTTATGTGGCATTTTGGGTTATCCTGATAAAAGTACTGCCCAAATATGATTTTAGATTCCTTCTCTCCCATAGGCTAATGCTGGTATCTCTGCTTTTTCTATGAATTGTGCTTGTTATAATATATGTGATTAAGTCAGAAACAGTATGAATTTCTCTTCACAAGCATTATTTTATTTATATAACCATTTATGAAGAATTCATCCACTACAATTAAGATTTGGTGACAGCCCTACTTTAAAGACAGCAGCTTAGAACTAGATCCCATCATCTGAAAAGAAGTGCTTCTGCTATCTGTAAAGATTTTTAAAAATCAATGTGAACCTCAATAAGCTTCTTTAAGAGAGAGAGAGAGAGAGAGAGAGAAAGAGAGATTTTAGTATCTAAACCATATACAGTAGCACACATCAGCAGGCTAGCAATCCGCAGATTCAACCAGCTGCCCATTATTATTCAGTGGTGGCACACCCACTGAATAATAGGATGTGTGACCATCCATGCCCCCCCCCCATCCACGGGGCAGGGGGGGATGTAACCCTTGCAATGGGAAGAGTCCATTGTACACCTATGCTACTCAAAGTGCTGGTGCTTTGACTGCTGGTGGTCTACAAGACATTGGCTGCTAGTGCAGAGTGTTTGTAGAGAAGAAAGTGCTGTAGCCAATGGGCACGAATATGGTACCAGTCCCCAGCACCTAAGAAAAAAAATTGCCAGTCACCCACATCAGAGCCCTGAGAAGCACTGGTGCATGCCATTTGCTGAAAGTGCTTTTAACACAATACATTGTCTGCAAACAGACTTATTTTTCATCTTTGCACTTCTGATACATGCACACAAATTTGGGCCCCAAAAAGGATTTGAAAACATCAAGACAGACTGTGTCAAACATCATCTTGGCTGTTATACATTGTGAAAAGAAGCTCTAGAGTTTCTGAAAGCATGGGCTTTTTTTCCTCCTTGCTGACAAACTACAAAATATACATTTTGTATACAGAAATTAAAATTTAAAATGACATTTCTTTCTTTGGTTCACTATGTCCAATCACAGTCGCTTAGAAGGGAATCTTTTAGTCTTTGCACTTTGATTACTATAGAGGCTTTCATGTCAAAGACTGCAATGAAGCTATTGCACCATCGTGTTTTTAAAAGATCTTACATCGAGGAGACTATCATAATACATTAGCCTCACCAGTATTACATATCTTAGCCATTTTCAAACACACTAAGTATTTTTTAAAGAATCTAAAAGAGGCACTATTCATGAATACTGCTCATGAATACTGCTGGACAGATGCCTCTCCCAAACTATTAAGACCTAAAGTTCACTAGGCATTGCATCACCATGAGCTTGCTATGTTTTGCAATTCTGCAGTTTTCCTTACAACTGTCTTGCTTCTGCCGCCAGAGAGACTTGCTTTAATGGATTGCACCACTATACTAACATGTATAGTAAGTGGTTCTTTCCAGCAACAATTACAACTTATACACAGCACTTGTGAATAAAGCATTTTTATTTTTTAAAGAGTTTTGAATTTGCAGGCAGCTTATCTTACAACAAAGGGATCTGTTTTCCAGTCAGTCCTTTGTATGTGTAATTATACTTCAGTAACTTTCGTAATGTACTTGGGAGGAGTGACTCAGCTTTGTTCTTAAAAGCTACCAGACAACTTTCTACCATTAGCAATTTCTTCAAGCAATATTAATTTATTCTCAATCAGTAGCAACACTAATCATTTATATCCAGTTTTGCAGATTTCAGCACTCTCTCATTTCCAGATCATTTTTCTTCATTAAAACTGAAGCTAATTTCAGTGCATTAGATCAATATATTACATTAAGCTGCAATCATTATTGCATGTAATACTTTGGCTGCACAACAGGTTATGCATTGAAAGCAGTCTTGAAAACACAACACACAAAGAATTCTGATCTTCTTTGGGGAAGCAGGGCATATCTAGTAGTTCTGAATCTAGCAATTCTGTATCATCTCACAATCTGCAGACAAACTACTTCAATAATGAAAAATACAGTATCAGCCAAAAAATCTTGAATATGTATTTTCACATACTGTGGGCTAACTGAAATAAGTTTCTAGACTTATGTCTCTAAATTAATTCTGTCTGTTAACCCCTGCAGTCATCTGTCAAAGGGCCAATCTTTTAACAAATGCTGTTGATAAACAAATCATCATTCAAATAAAAAACAGAAATAACTGTTGATAATAAATAGTCATAGAACTCTTAATCTTAAAACCAGTCAATTAGCATTCAATATTATGTTTAAAGATATCAAAAGTCTCTCTCTTTCTCTCATTCACACACACACACACACACACACACACACACACACACTTGTCCCAACTCTTGAAACTCAGTCCTTAAAGGCATGGGTTAAACATCTGTAAAATTCACATCTTTCTTCACTACTCCTTTCTTCCTGTGAAGCAAAGATTTATTTTTCAATGTCTTTCTCACTGAAATGTTTTTGTTTTCTTTGGTTCTTCAGGAACTCTTTTCAAACTGTAAGGTTCCTTACCTCTGGTAAAGTAGAAATAATGTTGTTCTCCAAATTTAGTTCATCAAGTTTACTGCACTGTGCTAGTGACCTGGGTATAGCTGAGAGCCGGTTATATCTCAAACCAAGACTTTTCAGACTGGATAGATTTCCTTTAAAAAAATATTGAAAGAGACTCACATTAGAAATTAGAATAAATTGATTTTATCATATTTAGAAACTTTCAGCATTTATATTAACAATGGAATAATACATTTGAATATTTTTCAGAAAGGAAACACACTTTCCACAAGGCTATCTATGAAAGCACCAACATACTTTGAAAGGATTTAACAGTGGAAATCATCAAAACATTGATAAATTCATCACTGTTTCATTTTGATGTGATTATTTTCTGCCATTAATTTTGTTTTAATCTCTAACCTCCTAGCTGTTTTCTAAAAGCATACATATGAGTTTCTTTTTAAACATTAGTTCCCACTATGCACTACAGTACATTAGGCCATTCTTTACATGTTTTAGATTATAAGGAAAAGGATTTGTACAAAAGCAGGGAGGGGGAAATATTAACAGCTTTCAAAAGTGGTAAAATAACAGAGGATATACTATCCTCCAAAATGAGCTGCATGCCAGGAACTACTTAACGGAAAACTTACGTACAGACTACATACAAACCTTAAAAACAACACCACATATCACATAGCACTAAAAGCTCTAGTCAGTTTGAATATGTCTAATGGAACAAAAATGTTTTGACCTGCAGATAGAAGGAGAGCAAGGACAAGGCTATCCTGGCCTCTTTGGGGAAAGAGTTCCAAAGTCTGGGAGCAGCCATCAAGATGACCTCCCCCTTGTTTCCACTAAATGAACCTGAGAAGGTGATGGGACAGAAAAAGGGCCTCTCCAGATGATCTTAGAGCTCTAATGGGCATATAAAGAGTGATACAGTCCTTCAAATACAACTCTATTTGATTGTAATTGGACATCTGTAAAAACAAGTGTATGTTTCTTGCACTGTAACATATTCAGCAAAGGATCAACCTTGCGAAGTAAAAATGTTTTTCTTAATACTACTTTCTTTCTGTTGATTATGAACTGGCTACTGAATGTCTAAATACTGTTCAATCTAAAAACATCCTGCGAGATGTAAAATTATACTTTGGCTAAAAATCACTGCTGTTGCTAAAACAAAAAAGACCTAAACAGGACATAAAATAACACAGGTCAAGATTCACAGGTGAAAAGTAAACCATCTCTAAGATAAACAATCCATAAGGCAAATATTTCAGACCTATGCAACACCATTCTTAATGAATTAATTGAAAGTTTTATTTATTTTCAAATTAACATACAAAGAATCAATATTAATTTAACTACAAAGAAATCATTAAAATTATGTTGCTACCCTGCTAATTAAAAACAAACAAACAGAACTTCCCATTTCAAATCTATCTTGTTCAAAACTATCTACTATGTTTCAGTCTGCCAGCCTGAAGAAATATGCTTCCAGTCTTCATAACTTGCTTTGACATGCATTCTCTTCTAAGTAGTTCAGCACTCTATTATCAAGCACAGTAATTTATAACCAATAAAAAAGAGGTTTGCACAGAAACCATACATGCAAATCTTCACATCACTGTCTGTCTCTGCACCATATTTATGCACCATGTCATCCTTCCCTGTCCTGGGAATATATGAGATTCTCACTCTTAAAACAAGAAAGTTTGTATCATAACTACATGAAGAAGAAAGGATATATATGGTAAGTGGACATTTATTTGAAGAGTAGACTTAGATGACAAAAGCAGCTGAAACACCCAAACCTCAACAGCTGTGCATATGCATTTGGGCATGCCACACTTTACACAAAGCAAGACAGACTTTGTTCCTATCAATTAACACAATCATTCTCAAATAAGCAGCTGAATCAGCACTGAATATATAACATGTCTGTTGTTGTCATGTGCCTTCAAGTTGTTTCTGACTTGTGCCAACCCTAATGGGTTTTCTTGACAAAGTTTATTCAGAGGAGGTTTGCCATTGCCTTCCTCAGTGGTTGAGAGTGTGTGATTTGCCCAGTGACAGCCAGTGGGCTTCCATGGCCAAGGGGGGATTCGCACCCTGGTCTCCAGTCATAATGGTCCAACGTTCAAACTGCTGTACCACACTGGCTCTCTGTAGACACATGTATACATACATATATACAGATAAATGATATAAATTAACTGCATATATGCAAGAAATGGAAGGGAAGCATGGGAAGACCACTTTACTCTTTTACTGATCCCACTGAGGAAGCAGAAAGGGCAACCTGAGACTCTATTATTGGTTGTTATTACTCATATAATTTGGGATATATATGAGTTAAGCATTCAAATCTGTTGATCTGAAAAGCTAACAGACTATCTCACATCAATTTTGAATGTTTTTGTCTACTCAAAGCCACATTTTGACTACCAATGTCTAACGGTAACTAAAGTAGCATCTAGAACTTCACAGCTTGTTAGCAAATTTTGTGTCTAAGTTCCCAATACATTTCTGTGTATATAAAACAGGATCTTCCCCACAAATTCAACAGCAATTTTGCAACAAGAATGCCCAATAACTTCTCATCTTTATGAATGCCCAATAATAAATGACCCATCAATTCTAGTTTCTCCCTCTATTTTGTTACCACAACAGGGAGCCAAGCTAGTGACATCCTTGAGTACAAATGTATCTAGATATGAATATAAATGTCTGGTGCTGGTGCTGAGCTAAGGACCTGTGTCTGCACTGAAGATTTTCTAGATATTATTCATGAAATGATTGATTAAAGAAACGATTCTTTAACAGCTTTTTGTGTATGCCCAAGAACAACTGTGTTATCCTATATTTTACAAGGTAGGCAAACAAACAAAAAAGCAGCAAATCTTGAAGCTGCCATCATAGGGCAGAACAAGCAGAACTGGCTAAGCTGCTCCTGAAGACAGAGAACCACTTCATACAAACTAAAGAATTACGCTTAGGCATCTAGCACAGCATGAGTAATCCAGAAATAGACTAAGTACCAAGGTTACAGTGATGCTCATAACCTTTGTCCAAGACAAGGCTTTGCTCAGAGCAGTTTATGAGATCCATCTATTGTACTTGCGTGGGTTTGTTTTAAAATTACTGGACTTTACTCACACAGTTTCTTTTTTATTACAAGCAACTCAGAGAAGGAGAAGATAGTAAACCTCCTCTCCTTTTTAGAGCAAGCAAGTGAACTAATAATGAAGACTATGGTCCTGTGCTCAGTGAATTACTGTGCACAAACACCCACAGATGTTAATAGGATTTGAAAAACATATAAGCAATACAAGGATAGACAAGTTCAGTCTTCATTCTGTTCAATACATGAGTATAATCTCATGAGTATGATAAAAAAAAATAGAAAGTTATGGGGTGCTACCTGACCTACAAAAACAACACTGACACTAGAAGCACTTAGTGAATACCTATGAGAATAGTAATAGCTTAGAAAGCAAGGAATGAATGCAAAAATGGACACAAAATGGATGACGAAGAAAAGATAATGAGGACAATGTGCAAATATTAAAGGTATTAAAGGAAACTATACCTCACCTCTTTCATGTTCCACTTTCAAAAAAGATTTTAGGTATTAAAAATATCAGAAAAATAATATATTTATAAGTATTAGCAACAGTCTGCCAAAACAAGACAATGAAAAGTGATTGAAAATTGTTCATGATAGTGAGTGCACAACTGAGTAAAATACAAAAGAATTCTAAATACAATGCTTTTTGAGTACTGTAGCCCCCAAATTTACACTTTCCAATACTAAACACAGCATGAATTGTATTCTAAAGATAAAGCCACTACTTACTTAGAATCACAGAATCATAGAATTGGAAGAGACCTGAAGGGCCATCTTAAAAGCTAAATGAAGAACTAAACTATAACTAGCATTTCTGAACTACATTCAATACAGATGTACCTCAGTTAATAATGCCTCTGACAAAGGAGCTCTTTTTTACAAAGTCTTTTTGTGCCTTCCCAGACGTCTTTTCTTCCCCAACCTCTATCTAGCTGGAAGATGTCTTTTAGCAGCATTAACATGGGGAGGGTGGTGTATGAGTTACTGTATAGGGAAACACAGATTTCCAGTGTTGGGTTGCAGCTGCATATCTGAACAAAACAATACAATAAAGCTGGAACTGGGAAAGAATGGGATGCCACTCTAAGTGATCATACTGTAACTGTTTGTACCTGCCTACAACAGGCAGGGTCAACAGCTGCTGCTTCCAGAATCACTTACTAAGCCTGCATGAACAACAAAATAGAGGGAAAACATAGGGAAGCAGATAGGTCTGCCTCACTAAACTACCTTCAACGTGTTAAAAATAAACACAGACCTATATCGCTGATCGCCAACATGAACATAATTTGGGGGGGGGGGGCTGGTGAAAGAAAAAATTATCCCTTGATGCATCTTGGAAGAAGCCTTCAGGTAGTCTGTAGAAGGTTCAACATGTTTTCAACATGTTTTGTTTACTTATACAAGGCTCATCTGACCTGGTTGCTTCATTTCACATGAAATGAAAGATTTGCTAAAATATGTTGAAGTGCTTTTTTTTCCCTTTTGGGGTGGTAGTTGTGTTGCAATTTTTTTGTGGTGTTGAGACATTTCTACCTCTGGTACCAAATTTTCCATTGAATACGTAGTAACACATTAGATGTATTCCTGGGCATTAGGTATTCAATTGAAAAATTGGTACCAAAGGCAGAAATGTCCCAACACTACACACACACGCGCACACACGCACACACACACACACACACACACACACCAACACAACTACCACCTAAAAGAGAAAAAAAAAGCACTTCAACTGAGGTATATCTGTATACAGAACAGATTCAACATTATCCAGTACTGAGCAATAGTAACATACACTGGCTGAGATGGCTTGAAAAAAAAAACAGAATTAAGAGTTGTCATCAACCACAACAGCTCCTTCATGTGCAGAGCAGCCTTGACTCTAGCAAGCAAATGGTGCCCTGTAGGGAATGAATATTATGTTTATGTCCAGTATATGCATTTCAAGGGTTATCTGTGTAACCACTGTTGGAAACAATATCCTGAACAAGATGAATGTTAGTCTGAGCAAATAAAGCAGCTCTTGTTTATCAAAATTATCATCATTATCCCCAAGATTTCTACCAACTGTGTATGAAATAAATAAAATATTGAACTCTGAATCACTCCTCACTTTTCCCTCAAAAATTCTTACACAACATGTCACTAGAAAGACAAATGAAACTGAAAACCTATAACTTAGTATGGATGCTTTTAAAGTCAGCTATTGATCTCCTGATTTAGAAATATGCAAAGTGCATCCTGTAAGATATCTGGAATATGATAAGATATACTGTTAACTGGTTCTATTTTATCATACTACTGAGAACTGATATTCTCAGCTGATCCTATGTCAGGATTAGATAACTGGTTCAGATGCAGTCACGCAAAATACTCTCAGCACTGTTGCAAAGAGGTAGAACCTTGAAGGATGACATAAATGGCAAAACAACATATGCGAAATGATTTCTAAAATAAATTAAGTAACAATAGTTCATTTGGGTTAAAACATCACAACATTCTTGTGCAAGTTTCAACAAGCAAACACGTACGTTTTTTCATCTTTTATAAACATTTCTTTTTTATATACTATCTTCATTTCATCATGTCTTCTTTATACATCCCGGCTGCTCCATACGTGGGCTTGCCATATGCAGACTTAGGCTTCTGCACACGGCAAACCCGGAGACTTAAAATCGCACATGTGCCCATGGTGTGCAGCCATAGAAATCAACAGGACGTGAGGTCACGCGGTTTTTTGCCATATGTGGGGGGAGGGGTCCAGAAGAGATTCCCCCATGTATACAAAAGGCCCACTGTAATTAACAATGTAATTGGTTCTGCACATACATAACACATCTTCTACAGATTTTAATAACTATGGTTATACACGTTACTTATATCTGACATATCACCAATGGCCCAGTATACAAATGCATTACATCCCAAAACTAACAAAACCTTTTCTGTGTGATCTCTGGCTTCTACTGCTGTTTTCCCACTAATAACAGCAGCAGGGAAACATCTATCTTAGAAAAAAATCATTGGGCATGAGGGAGATGCCTTCACTTCCATCACACCCTGTGTATTCAGACGCTGGCAGGGAGAGAATAAGTACAGGAAAGAGTGTGAGTTTTGAAAGCCCATGCAGCCTTTGCTGCAAGATTGTGCACTCCTGGTTTTCACAAAAACAGTACAACAGTATCCAATGACTCTGAATGCTTTGAATTTTATTAGCCCGAGACAACTTAGCTAGATTAATAAAGTGGGCTCTGTTTATTTAGTTAGAAAAATGTTACTCTCCCTTTCTACTTTTAAATCAAACTTTAGATAATATTATTTTAAAAAAAGAAAACTGATGTGAGGTATGCTCATACAGATGGATAGCATAATTTGAAAAAACTGATTTTTTCCAACCCTGTTAAGCACACAAAAATCACACATCAACAAGGAAAAAAGTAAGCAGGTCAGGCACATACTTTCAAGTAATATAAACTATGTAAATGATAGTGAATAGCAAGCAAACACTTTTCAATCTCTGGAACCTAATCTAGTGAAGAGATTCCATATAGGTGAACTCCCTTCCAAGGAGATCAGATTGACTCCCTCCTTGTTGGCCTTCTGCCGGCAAGCTAAGACCTACCTGTTCAGATAGGCTTTTAAAACGGAATGTTTGTAAATGACAAGCTTGAGGTGTTGTTTCATTTTAAAGTGTTTTGAATAATTTAATTCCTTTTCAATGTACTTCTTTTCTATGTTTTTAGTTGTATTGTTCTTTTAATATTGTTGAGCTGCTCTGAGTTCTGGGAAAAGAGCATGATACAAATGGATAAATAAATAATAGGTGAAAGTATGAAACCATGTGATTTCAGCCATTTACATATATGTAAACAATGAGAAATGTCAGAGAGCTCTGTAGCCACAACAAACTACAAATCCCAAAATTCCATATCACTAAGCCATGGTAGTTGTCAAACTGCATTATTTCTACAGTGCAGATTTAGCCCAAGTGAACTATTTTAAAACTCAGTCTGAAGTGTACATTGTAACTGGTGAAGAACATGGGCACCTCATGCAAATTTGACATTAGCCCAGGAAATGAAAATAGTTGTTTTAACCACTTTGTTACCTACCTATACTGTCTGGAAGATCCAAGAGTTCATTGTGCTGTAGATCAAGTTTGGTTATCTGTGTGCAGTTTCCAATCTCCTTTGGAAGATGTTCAAGCTGATTGTGTGCTACATCCAGTGTTATGAGGTTACACAACTCACCTGAAAGTACACCAAAATACATAGCATCATTCACTCTGTCAGTAAAGACTGGTCTAAAAATTCATGTTCACAGCATGCTTGACCTTCATGGTCAGCTAATATTACAAATCTAACATTCCAATGCTAAATCTGGATTTACTCTGCTCAGTGAGACTGCTAGTTGGTCCCAAAGAAAGATGTTTATATAAGAGAGTATTTGTGCCATGTTCCATTTCCATTTCTCTTTATCAGACTTTCCTACCCTATTCAAACCACAAGTACAGTACTAACTGACAAATTACAAACACTATTGTGATAATAGTAATAAATGATAATAAGAATAATAACTACATGGTGTCTGAATTCACCCCACAGAATTTGCATTTTTCATTTCTTACTTTTACTTTCAATTATACTGGTTTCTGTTCTACCTATAACTTTGTATGCAAAAGAATTTTAAAACTATCTGATCCAGAAGATATTTTATTACTTAGAACTGTGTCATCAATATATGTCACATGGCTGTGCTTTTACTATTGGTTATATATTAATAATATTTAAATTCAAAACAGATTCAGAGATTAGATTTTAGGTCTATGCACATAAAAAGAGTTTAAGTAGAAATGGTTAAGTCTTCTATCTTTGGTCAAGGTGAAAATTAAATAAAATTCATTTATACATTTCTCCTAATTACAACTTATAAACAAAAATGATGATCACTGCAAGAGTGTTCAAGTGACACAAAAACCAGGCATCTCTTTTGTTATATAAAACACTTTAGGAAAGACCACTTTTAATGCTAAACATCCAAGCACACATAAAATCTCTGAAATCAGAGATTAAAATTAATACTTCCATAATATTAAGGAATAAAATGTGAAATAATCAAAAGAAAAAAGTCAGATCTCCGTACAATTTATATTTCAGGCTTCAATGGTTGATCAAGTATTCCCAGAATGATGCAGAAAAGCATTTTAAACCCTGAACAATAAAACAGCAGCAAAGGATAAAACTTATCAGCAAAATCTCATAGAAATGTAAAAGGATTTTAAAAGTTAGCAATATGTAAAAACCCTGGGGATATAAAAAGGTCTTCATTGGCTATCAAACCTACAACACAATATGTGCCAGGTTCTCCACCAGAACCTTCCAGAGGTGAGCATTTCAGTTGAAAGGACCACCACTGAGAAGGCTCATTCCCTGAGTGCCACCTGCTCTCTTCTCAATACTGTGAATACCTGGAGATGAGCTTCATATGTAGATTTCATTGCCTGGGCAGAGTGGTATAGAATAAAATGGCCCTATTTTTAAAGACACAGAGAAAAGGGGCCAAAGCAAACGCCTCAGAATGAGTGGCCTCTGGCCGCTCCGGCCTGATCAGCCCAGGATCGAGGTGACTAGATGGCCTGTTCCCAAAGCGGGCCACTGCCGCCATCCCAAACAGGCTGCTGGCAGGAGTGGATTTAATCAGCTCCTTTTGCCTGTGGCTTTGGGCCTCTTTAACTGGCCTCACGGCAGTTTCTGGCTGTTTTGGGGGGCATGCATCACATAAACATCACACCCTCGAAGCAGCCGGAAGCCACTCTAATTGGCCTGTCTGTTTTGGGCCAAAGAAAACAATACTACTCACTTCTTCCAGGCTGAGCAGATTCAGTTCACTTAAATGACTAGATCTCAGCCATAAGTGTGAGAACAGATAATATGGCCTATATCCAAAATTTTAAAAGAAAATATGGTACCTTTACAAGCAGGCTACATTCCACAGAAAGAAAAAGCTTCTTCTTTACCACAGTTATGGTCTGTATCTTTATAGTGCTAAAAAGAGATACAGGAAGCATCCATGACTTATAATTTTCTCCTGCTACAATTTACTTGAAGAAAAATAATCATGTAGCAAACATTATACAGCCAGCCTTTCCCAACTGAATTAATTCTCTTGGCATGCTCGGCTCTCAACCCTTAAGCAGATTGAAATTTCTAAAATCCTTTACATCGTGATAAATCCGCCACCAGATGACAGAGGGAAGAGCAGTGTACTTTCACTAGGCTGTGCAAGAAAAAGGACATTATGAGTATTAGCCATTTTTAAAATACTTTGATTAGCATTTGATTGTAAAAATATTTGCTTACCCTTGAAAAGAGTCCTTTCCCAATTTAACTGCAATTATTCTCACTAATACACTAAGAAGTAGATCTGACATGACTTCAGCATCTTCTTGAGCACTATGACTGCACTAAAAGTTTAGTAGTGACACAAAGCTGTCAAATTTAGTGGCAACATGTATTTTTAACAGCAGTGGCATTTCTTTATTAGGCGATATAGGTAAGTAAAAGTAGCAACTAATTTACAGATATATTAAAGAATTTCAAATGTTAGAAGGCATGTTTAAAAAAATCAGACAATGAAAAATATTAAAATCAGTATATCATCATCAATTTTTTTCTGGTTTTTGAAAGTACCATCACACTAAATGATCTTTCATTTCAGCTGTTGACAACTACACAAATAAAATAATCTAATTTTGGGGGTTCCAGATAGGTTTAAAGTCAGTTATAATTTCTGGTGATCACTTTTCCCTGTCCCCTGCCCTTTGCACATGCTAAAAAATATGGACCTTATGTCATGCTGGAGTTTGGAGATGGCAAAAGCTGGGCGTGTCTCTCATTTCTGCTGCCTCTGCCAAAACTCAGTGGCACAGTACTCCTCTCTCTCTCTTCCAGTGGGAAAGGAGATACGGATTTTCGACATAACATGCTGGGTTTAGGAGACAGCAAAAGCAACACTACTGGTGCCAATAATTAGTAAAACACCAGAACCACCTTTTCCTCATTTTCCCCACCTGGAGCCTTGCATGCAATCTTGCTGCTTTCTATTTTATGTGGAGCACTGACCAGCAATCCTGTATCACATCTAAAGTCCTCCTGCCATCATCATCATCATCATCATTGGCATCACCACCATCCTACTGGAAAATTAACCTACTAGAAATTCCAAAGAGCACTTTCAAAGGAGTTCAAAATGCTACTGAAGAAATGCTAACTATTCATAACAGAGCCAGCAAGGCCAAATCAGTTAAGATCAATATGATTAGGGTTGCCATAACTGTCAACCTACAAACCAGGACAAATGTAAAAAAAAACCAAAAAAAAAAAAAAAAAGGACAAATGTAGGACAAAATTTACCCACAAATGGAGGACACGTGAAAAAAAATTAATAATTTAAAAAAGCATTAATATAAACACATGTTTCTTAGGCATGCTCAAAATGGAGGACATTTTGGCATTATTCCTTGACAGATGGCAGAAATGTACTTCCCTTTCTGACCAAACACCACCACCCCCCAATTCCAAAACACACACAACAGCACATTTGGGCACATGGCTTTATTTAACATGGCCTCTTGCATATTTCAGAGGCTTATTCCATAACCAAACCCTTTGGGTTTAACACTTAACATGGGTTAAAATAGCTATGCATATTTAACATGTCAAGGTGGTTTAACAAGAAGTGGATTTGCCCTCGGTTTCAAGTTTCTTACACCAACTGTACTTCTCAGAAATGTGTACTTGGTCAAGGTACTTTGATAAAAACAACAAGGCAGACTTATATATTTTTAATAATAAAAATTAATAAAAAACAAAAAACAAGGCAGACCTGAAATGGCCACTCACCTCCCCACCTCCTCCTCGGCACCATGTGGCACCAGGAAAGGGCGCTTTCCCCTCCCCCTGGCCCAGAGGCCTACCCTCAGTCTTCCTCCTCCTCCCAGTCCTCCTCCCACCCCCACTCTTCTACCATTGGCCAGCCAGCTTCAAGGGGACAAGCGCTCCTTTTTTTAGCCCTGCATGCAGGCATGCAAGCGGGGCAAGCGCAAATTGCTGCTGGCTGCAGCCCAGGCAACTGCAGCTGCACGAAGGAGGAAGAGATGGATTTGGCGGCAACCAGGACGGGACGGGCCCAGTACAGCCAAAAATGGGATTGTCCTGGGTGCAGCTGGGGTATGGCATCCCTAAATATGATTCAAGTTTCTGTCAATGTCTCATGCCCCTTCCTTTTCTCTGAATTCAGCATGACCTTACCTAAGTTTTACAGCTGTCAATTTAACTTACCCTAACACTCAGCCATTTGTGTTTAATTCTCTGGTGGGCACGCTTTATGCGGACTTGAGCATACGCGCTCAAGTTGTGGGGAGTGTGTGCAGCGCAAGGGGCAGCGCATCCCATTCAAATGAATAGGGCGTGCGCCCATGGCACCCCTGCACGCTCCTGCGCCACTGCACACGAGCCCCATTCAAATGAATGGGGCTCCAGCATAGACGGAATTTGCCTTACGCGGGGCGGGGGGGCGGAACAGATCCCCCGTGTAAGGCAAGGGCCCACTGTATACTATATTTATTACAAACACCTCTGCTGTGAAATTAGAAGATTAGACTAACAGCCTCAACAGACCGGCACTAAACGCCAGCCTCAGGGTAGTGTAAGGGCATGGTGACCACATACCAGCCGCCTCAACTCTGCCCCCATGCCACCAGCCTGACAAGATGGTGGGCATCATCATGCCATGCCTTCAACACAGTGTTTACACGTGCTAGAGTGCCCTTTCTGTGGCGCAAAAAGGACCTGCTTTTTTGCGGCTTCTTTTTACACTGTGGAAAGACCAGATCAGGGCCACGGCATGCAGTTGCTGCAATCCCAATCTGGCGGGGAAAGGGGAGGCTAGAGGCCACTCCAAAGGGGAAGTCCATTGAGCCGCTAAGTCTAGGAAAGTCGACTAATTTCCAAATGATACTCGATAGTATCGACATGAAATACTGGTGTTTTTTGCAGAAAGATTTCAGGTTGTTGTTTTTTGAAGACAGAATACACACATCTAATCCTAATTAAAGGTGAACTGAAAATTGTCTCAACCATTGACAAGTGGCCCTGGGTAAAGGGAATGTCTGAAGGCATAAATTGTCTGAACTAGCATCCTCCATCTGCAGTTTATGTAGTCATCAGGAATATGTTTTTGGAGAGCTCGCAATAATGGAAATTACTACGAGAATTTACTGATGGAGTGCTGTGTCACACTCTGTTTGATCACTGTACCAGAGAAAATCAAGATGGGCTGCAAAGGAGCACACCTGCCTGTGTGGGACATTTTTGAAGTGTTAGTTATCTTTATGTTCTATGAATCAAGACATCAAGCTTGCTGATTAAAAAGTTAGGAATAATATAACTATGTTAAGGAAAGAAGACTGCTGAAATGGATTTCTTGAAGACCACAAAAAACAGATGAATGTCTCAGCTGCTCATTTGTTAAGAAAATATTTAAGTTGTACTGACTCTACCTGGGTGGACTTTTACACTTCATAATGATTCTCACATTTTAATTTTACCCCCATGGAGTCTTACTTTCAGAAAACAATGGACATGTACATTAAATTTCAGCTAACCCAACAGGTACTGTTAAATATACAAACAAGGTGACTGCCTAGAAAAGGCTGTCCAGCAAAATGCAAATAACCAGATAAGGTGGGCATGAGAAGCATTCAAGAGGCCAATGGTAACTCTGAAGGAAGTGACAAGATCTGCAGCTCAGAGGAGAGATACCATCCATGGGACAAGTATCACCCAGATACTCCAGAAAGCTATTTTATGGAAGAGTGGCAACAAGAAAGCCTTTGATAAAACAAAGCTGTATCAAAAGCAGTTTGCAAAAAGGTACTCTGGAAGGAACCTGGAACTGAGACAGAAGTTTACCTTCTAACAAATCAGTGACTCTAAACATATGGCCAAAGTAACACTGAACTAATTTTAAAATAAGGATCTGAATCTCTCAAATACCCCCATCAAAGCTTAGACAGCAATCTGACTGAGAATCTGTAGCAAGACATGAAAACTGCTATTCATCAATGGATGAACCAACGAATACTTCCAACCTGATAGAACTGGTGCAATTTTGCCAAGAAGAATGGAAAAACTGCAGGATCCCTATGTGCAAAACTGACTGAAATGTAATCAAAAGAGTCTCAGTTGTAACTGTTGCCAAATATTCTTCTAAAAATATTGACTAAGGGATAAATAATTAACTTTTTAATTTACCTTTTGTGCCACAATAAAAATATCTTCAAACATCTTGCGTACCTCAGATGGTAACAAAGCTAATCAATCCATTTCAATTTCACGTTGTAATACAACAACAGTTGAAAAAGCCAAAGTGTATAAGGCACTGTACAGGGTGCTTCAAAAAGGATGATGCAAAAGTAAAGCTACAGGTCTTCAGTTCTGCACCATTCTTTTTCAATCATCCTGTACTTTATGACTGCAAATTAATGAGAGATCAATTCTTCTAAAGGCTAACACAACTTCTAGTTACTTTCATATTTACAGGGATGAGTTTTCACTAAATGGTGAAGGAGGAATATCATGTGGCTCTAACACTGGGTTGTGCTACGTTCCATGCTCTGATGTGAGTGTTAATGGCTTTCCCTGACTGATTTCAACAACTAATTAGACTGCCCCTCCATCTGTTTATAGCCGCTACTACTACCTGCCTGTTTTATAATTGGAATTTAGATTGGAATTTTAACCTAAAGTGTTTTGTAGACTGGTTAATTTGTTGGTTTTGTAGGGAATAAGGATTGTGATTTTATGACTTTGTACTTGTGATTGATATTTGTTTTTTGTTTGGAACCCGCCTTAATCCGAAAGGAGAGGTGGGCTATAAATAAATAAATTATTATTATTATTATTATTATTATTATTATTATTATTATTATTATTATGGAATGGTGCTCACTCTATCACAGGGCAACAGTTTATAGCATTTACCATTTTTCATACACATAGTATCAATATACTTTCAAGAAATGAATTGTCTTTCAGAAGAATGTAACTATAATGCTAACTAATTACTCTTTTCACACTGGAATGAAAACAATACCTAATTAGTTCTTTTATTTGCAGATTCTGCTCCTTACTAGGTGTACAGGGCTCTATGGAATCTATGGTTTGCAGCTGAGAAACTGTCCTGTGCACAATGAAGCCCATTTCACAATTCCAATTAGCAGAAAAAATTACTGGGACAATGGTTGAAAAAAAGTAAAACAATTAATTAACTGCAATGTACAGTGCGCCCTCCCCTTACGTGGGGATCTGTTCCGGATCCCTCCACATAAGAGGAAATCAGCGTATGCTGAAGCCTCATGGGAAATAATGGGCTTTCTGCTTGTGGCATGTGGTGGTGCGCCATAGGCGCGCACCCCATTAGTTCTTCCAGGGCACGCAACAGGCTCTTCTGGCACGGCTTTCAGTGTATGCTGAAAGCCGCATATGGCGTGCCTGTGTAAAACACAGGTGCGCTGTAGATGGAATCATAATATAAAATGCAGTCCTACACCTTAACAACTAAATGATTGCATGTAACTAAGTTAATACAGTAGTACTTTCTCATTCTATAGTCTACAATCGCTGTTAAAACCAGAATATGCAAAAATGTCACCAGTGACAGACGTGAGGCATCTAAACAATGATGATGTGTTTGTTTTTCCATTCTCACCCACACAGAAGCTGTAGTACAGAATTTGGAAATAAAGATCTTACCAATCTCTGCAGGTAGTTGCTTTATTTTGTTCTCCCGTATGCTTAGCATGGTGAGCATAGACAAGTTTTTAATATCCTTTTCCACAGCTGTGATACGATTAAAGCGTAGATAAAGCGTGGTAAGGGAAGTTAGCCTGTACACCACTGGAGGGATTTCTCTGAGTTTGTTATGCCGCAGATCAACCATGCGAAGTTGCTTCAAGTTATCAAGAGAGTCAGGAAGGCTGGTGAGAGAATTCTCACTCAGGGCCAGTGTCACCAAATTCACAAGACAGCCCACCTCAGGTGGTAGCGACTGCAGTTTGTTTCCATATAAATAAAGTTCCGTCAACTGAGTTAACTCTTTGACAGATGATGGGAGCAGGTGTATAGACCTCTTGGCCAAGTCCAAGCGCACTGAATTTTCTTCCCGACATTTGTTTAGCTCTTTGATCACTTCGGCATTGCTGGATTTTTTACGAGCAGCTTGAGTTGGATTAGGTCGTTTTATTGTATTGTCCACTGAAAAAGCCACACCTGGCTGTGCGCTGCTGGCATCCTTCTTCCCATCTTTGGCTTCTTTCCCTTTGGTCTTAGGTTCTTTCTCTTTGCTCTCCTTCCCAAAACCACCAGAGGCCTTTGCCTCTTTCTCCCTTTCTTTTGCTGAAGACACTTTGGAGTCTTTCTCCTTACAGTCTTTTTCTTTGCCTAAATTACTACTCATGGTTCTTCAGTTTAACCAACACTACGTAAGATCCAATTTGAATTTTAGTTGACAAAACTCATTCACCACCCCAAAAATTAAAATCCCTGGAATTATTCATCCACTGCTGAAAGGTCTGAAAAGTTTGAAAGACCTTGGCTAGAAGCAGCACATTTCATGGCACAGGAGACATCAGCTACATGTTGGTTCAGAGGTCCTTTTCTCCCAGCTTCAATATCAGAAGAGGCAGCTGTAGGAACTTAGATAATCAGGGGATCTCCAACTATAATAAAGAAAGAAAAGGCAGATCTTAATACACAGTTTATCTTTTCAGACAAACATGAAAGATTTGCATTGCAAACACATCTAAACCACCCCACTAACATCATGGTTTTTTCTTCAAACTTTCAGGAATAAGAAAGTATAATATGATTTTCCAACAGATATTGCTAAAGAATATTAGATAGACTATATGCCCATCTACTGTATACTCTTGAATATGATTAATCTCCTGAAATGATATTACAAGAAAGTTCCTTTGTCTTCTTCTAAGATGACCTTTTCTCACTTGATAGCTCTGCAAACATCCTTCTAAAAAAAAGACTGGAAAGGTTTAGGTTGCATAGGAAATCTTGAAAAAAGGATGTAAAAGTATGTATCTTGTATAGGTAAAAACCATCTCACACCCTGTTTCAAATATTCCAAAATATTTATCTATATCCCATCAATAGCTATTGTTAATATAGGGCTGCATCCAAGTTTGCACAAAGGGAATGTAGTTTCATAAAATAATTTCCCTCTTATATCCCATTCCATCTTCATTTTTCTTTACTCTCCTAAAAGCCTCAATAGAAGGAGGACCTGGTGAACACTGTACACAGCAACATAGGGAATGAAGCAAAAGACCCGCCAGGAGAGCCCAAAGGCCACTCTGGCTGTGATTGCATCATGATCGTGTCGGAACGGCAGCAACTGCACAGTCCACTTTCAAAGCGGGCCACTGCCACGGTCCCAAACGAGTCACCACCAGGAGCCGGATTTAAATGGCTACCTTTTGCAGTGGCTCCAGGCCATCTTTGGTGGCCTCAAAGCAGCTTCCACCTGCTTTGGGGCATGTGTCATATAAATGCCATGCACACAAAGTGGCCAGAAGCCACTTCTTTTGGCCTATGTGTTTTGGGTCATAGAGAGAAAAATGAAGGGGAGAATTATCCCAAACAAGTGGAGAAAACGAGCTCTTTGTGCAAGGTTTTTGCAAGTTTCAAACTAATGCGTAAGTAATCAACACAGCTCTTCCATTTTAAGCTTGTTATTGTTCTCTAATCTTTCATCTGCCAACTATATATATTACTCACTTTCATATTTCCAACATAGATATTGCTATCTATGCTGTTTAATGAGCATCCATATCAGAAGCAGAATACCACCATTAAAATACCAGGTGCTTAGAACAAACAACAGTGAAAGGATGTCACCTTTGTTCTTTACTAGAGATGCTCCAGAGACATTTGACTGGACATTTCTGAAGACAGAATGCTGAACAAGATAAACCCTTGTCTCAATTCAACAATATACATGTAGTACCAAATTCTAGGGGGAAATTATGCAACAGGACAGAAGAATTAATTAGCTAATATGCAAGGGAAAAGCATGTTTACCAGAAAAGCTACAGTAAGAAATATAACCCCCTAGACAGAAAAAGATATATAATGTTCATTTAACTACCAGGATAATTTTAATTTATTATGTTGGGAAGAGAGAAAGAGAACCTGGTAGCATACAGGGTATCTGAGCATAGCACTTTCAAGCAACCGCATATAGCAGTAAGGATGAGTTGGAATTGGCCCTTCTATTGCACAATAACTATCCACTTTGTTATTTGCTCAGAATACCTCATAATCTATTATTGCTGTTCGATATTAAAAGATCCCCTATGTGAATACAGTGTACTGCAAACAGAAGCAGAGAATGCAAAGTAAAAATGCATGCCTGGAATCCAGGCCCTGCTGCTATCACCACCCCTCCCCCCCCCAAAGCCCAGGGCTATCGCATGAATGTGCACACAACAGCCTCAAGCTTCAGGAGTAGGGCACAAAAATGCCCACCTGGCACTTGGACCCCACTACTACCCCTGCTGCTACCACTACCCCCACCTCTCAAAACTTGAGGCTGCCACTACAGCCTTAAGCGTCGGTGGAGGCACTCAGTAGAGCTCAACTGCCAGGAACACAATCCTTGTGCTCCTTAGCTCATGAAGACAGGCTGAGCCGATGTTCAAGGGGCCTTAAGTCAGTCTACACTCCTATCTCTATGGGGTAAGGAACCCGCACAAAGCACCACTTCCGTCCTGCAAAGCAGGAGGAAAGAAGCTGTGGCAATGAGGGCAAACTCACAAATCATTGAATCCACAGATGTTAAACCCACAAAAGTTGAGGGTCAATTGTAGCACTATCTATCAACTTCCATCCACTAGCAAAACATTTGCCAGCTAATTTGGGGTGAGTAGTATTGTGTGTTAATATTCAAGTCAAAATTGATGGATATAAAGTGATTATAGAGAGGCCCGTCATAACACAACAATACCTCCCAACATGTGAAAGTTTCCACATAATACAGTAAGTGTTACTTTTTAAGTAGAATGTATGGCCATTAACAGTAGAGTCTGAATGCCCCAAAGGCACCAGATCCTGCCTGATCTTTGAAGCTAAGTAGGGTCAGCCCTAGTTAGTACCTGGATGGGAAACCAACAACGAATACCAAGTGCTGTAGGCTATATTTCAGAGGGAAAAAACTGGCAAAACCACCTTTGAGTATCCCTTGCCTAATAAAACTCTGTTAATTCACAGGGTTGCCATAAACTAACAGGCAACTTGAATTCATATACACAAATGCAGACATTAACTTCAGAACAGGAATAAAAGTGAGAGGAGACACTTATTGGGAAATGTCAAAGCATTATCAATACATTTCTATTAATATACGCAATTCCAAATATGTACACAATATTTCAAGTTCTGTCCAGATTTGCAATTCCTACATTATACTGAATACAAGCCATTCTGTCTCATGATGGCAAGTCTGTCACAAAAGGGACTGTTTATGGACAGCCCAAATTTATCAGGATGTTCACAATAAATGTTTTTAGTCAGTATGTCTGTTTTAGATTTCAGCAAATAATCTGTAAACTAACATTCAAATATCTTTCCTTCTATTTTGCATTATTGCTCCACTGGAAAATGAAAACAGTTTGTACACCAGCCCATGTGGTTCCTCAGCACGTACATTTCTTAGTTCTTTATCACTGTTGTCATAGCAATGTGTGGTGTATTGCAATTTTGCATAATCTGTTAAATCTTGAAAGCCATAAATTGCTAGCAGCTATAGTCTTAACTCCCATCTGATAACACCCACATTACAAAAATGGTAGCACTACTGATATATTTATTGATAAGATGAGAGTACACGCAAAGATTAACAACTTTTGGAAACCACGAGTTTAAATTAAAGACATGTTTGGTTTAAAGACACAGATTTCTTTAAATGGTGAGCAAAACTAAGGGCTGGTTCACACAATCAAAAACTGGCCTCTTTTTCTCTTTCCATGCTACAGTATATTATCCATAAGACCAGGGAACGGCTTTTTCAGTGACACTATGGAAATTTATTTCAGGCAGATAACATAAGAACCATCATACTGAATCAGATTTACGGCCTACCTAGTCCAACATTCTCTTCCCAAAATGAACAACTAGATTATTATGGGAAGTTCAGAAGCAAGATATGAGTGAAACAGCACCCTCCCATATATTTTGTCCATAATACAGCATTTCCCCATTATTCTTAAGCATGCTGTCTCCAATATTGGAGTTAATGTAAAGGCATAATGGTAGAAGCCACTGATTCAATTATGTCCATGAATTTGTTCCATCACCATTTAAAGCTGTTCCAGTTGATGGTCATCCTTATATTTTGGGGTACCAAGTGATGCAATTTAACTACAGTGGGCCCTTGGCATCTGCTGGGGTTTGGTTCCAGAACCTACTGTGGATACCACATCCCATTATATACAATAGTGTAATAAAATGGTATCCCTTCTATAAATATGGCAAAATCAAGGTTTGCTTTTTTGATATAAAATATATATATTTTCAAGCCACAGATGGTGGAAAATGTGGATACAAAAACCATGGATATAGAGGGCTGAATGTATGTGCTGTGTATGATAGTTCTTCCTCTCACCTGTACCTCCCCACCATCCAGGTAGATGATCATACTGTATATACTCATGTATAAGTCTAGAAATTTTGGTCAAAAAATTGACCCAAAACATGGGTCGACTTATCCATGGGTCAATGTCCCTTCTTTTTTGTCATATATATATATATATATATATATATATATATATATATATATATATATATATATGGTCGCCTCCTTTCTCTGAGTAGAGCGGCAAAACATAAGCACTAATCCATCCTGGGAGCACCTAAAAAGAAGCACCAACCATCTGTACTCTTGCATGCATCTAGCCTATAGGATGAACACAAACAATTATGCCTGCCAGAATTTTGTAAGTTCTTTGGCATCATTTTCCATTGCTTCATTTTTTACATCCTTTGTTACATGTCCCTAAGTTTTACCCTCGACTTAGCCACAGGTCATACCAAAATCCATAATTTTGGCCCTCAAACCTGCCCTCGGCATATACATGAGGTCAGCTTATAGTTGAGTATATATGGTAAGTTCAAGTATTATGAGATAGAAAGAATTTGTTCCCTATCTAATTTTTTCCACACTACTCATAATTTTATAAACTTCCATCAGGTCTCTCCCTTACTACTCTAAAAGAAATGGCTCCAAACATTGCATTCTGAGCAAGGAGCTATTTTAACCCCTTGGTTATTTTATTCCCTATATCTGAAATTTGGTGACTAGAATCATATATAGTACCCTAAGTGTAGTCACACCTAGATCTAGCATCATAGCTTTTGAATCATCTCCCAAGTTCTGTTGAAATTTGGGTTGGGAGAAAGAACAGGTTTTGTTTTAAAAAAACAACAACAACCAAACCCAGGCTTTTTTGGTTTAAATGCAGAAGGGAGGTGTTTGTTTAAATCATTTTTTGCATAAATGAACATGGCTTATTATATTAATACTGGGATATATTATTTTATGTGTGAGAAAGCTTGATCAGCCGTGTTTTAATGCTTTCTAACATTAATAATCCAAAAATTATTAGTTGTTTGATATGATTTACATCTTTTAATCTGCTTCTGAAAAGATTGATTTTTGCCGCCTCGGTGTGCCCTTGGTGCGGCTTCCGGCTGCTTTAGGGGTGTGCATCATCTAAATGCTATATCCCCAAAGCAGCCGGAAGCCATTTTATTTGGCCCATGTTTTGGGCTTTTATTTTAAAGTCATTTGGTTTCAACCTAGATTTAAGCTAAATTTTACACTAGCTAACCCTGACCGCAAGATTTAAAAAGGAAGAACATAGGTACTATTACAATACACAATATATTTATTTGTGTAATCATGTACAAAAGAATAGCATCATGTGAAAAAAGAATCTACTGCTAAAATATGTGTACCAGATTTACAACTTAATCCAGCATTAGTCCTAACTACAAAAAACCCAGTGAAATGAATGGAACTTAAATTAGTTCTGACTAACACATCTCATTTGTTTCAAGTGGTCTTCAAGGTAAGATAAATGTTGAATTTAGCCCTTAGACTATTTTTCTTGAATAGTTCACAGCAATTTAAATCACTTTCAGGATAATCAGAACAAATGCACACCTTAATGAATAACTCCTTCCACATTTTCCAAGGACTTCCCCTCTTCTTAGGGAATGCAATCACAATACGTTTTTCCTTCCCCCCACTCCCACTTAATGCTTTCACAAGCTTATCCTACTTCTTAAAAATATTCCATTACTTCTAAGTATGTCTGAATCAAAATTATTTGCCAATTTACCACATGTTTGTATGAAATGACCTGAGTAGCTCTATTTCCTATTACTTCTATTTATCAACTGAAATTTAGTTCCTAAAGCTACATTTGACCCACCAAGGTTTTCTGCCCCAGTGTATGTTGCAGACATGATTGTTTTTGTTAACCTCCATACTCTCCAGGATTCAGGAGGGGCTGTTGAGATGTCTGTAGTGAACAGATAAACCCTTCAGCTATATATCACGTCACCCTAGTTGCAAACTCAGATGTTCAAGCAAATCTGGGAATAGATTTCACGAAACACTGATCTTTCTGCATTGCTCTACTGCTTCTTAAGAGTAATGGACCCATGGAACAGGAGAATAACAGTAAGGGAAAGTGAGGGGGAAGCCATTAAAAAAACCCAAAGTAGTAACTCTGAGATATGTATTTACAGGTAACTTTGCAAAGAGATCATCTTGAAAACTCATCGTACAACTGCCCCTGGTACTGTAATTCAAGGACAAGTAGAGACTTGGTTAGGAAAAACCATGGATCTGTTCATAACAAACTTTTACCATTTTGCGTAACAAATGTCACCCAAGCTTTCAAAACTTTAACCTGAAAACAAAGGTGCAGGAATGGCACTGTTCTCACAACCCTTTATTATTCCAATTCCAAGGAATTTCTTAGGGACAAATAACTGATGAAAGTACTGTGGTATTTTTTTTTTCCAGTCTTAGGGCAGCCAAGCTTTATTAGAAAAGAGGTGATTAAATACTATTGCAGAAAAGCATTCAAAGAATGCTGCTATTCATGGGAACCCCACGGCTTCCTAAGAATACAAAACCAAAAATAAAAACATTCAGGCTGCAGTTCTGTATCTGCACTTATCTGGGATTATTGTTGTTGTATGCCTTCTAGTCATTTCCACCTTATGGTGACTCTAAAGTGAACTTATCATGGGGTTTTCTTGGCAAGATTTTTCAGAGATCATTTGCCTTTGCCCATCTCAGAGTCTGAGAGTGTGACTTGCCCAAGGTTACCCAGCAGCTTTTCATGGCTAAACAGGGATTAGAACCCTGGTCTCCAGAGTCCTAAGACAATGCTCAAACCACTACATCACATTGGCTCTTCAGTCCCATTAAACTTAGTGAAGCTTTCTTCTGAGTCAACAGAATTCTGCTTTTACTGTACTTATGTGTCATTCCTTTACTTTCCTAGTTTATCTACTAAAAACTGTCTAATTCAACTAGAAATACTTTCACCAGAGTTAGTTCTGGCTTGCAAGTATTGTAAGATATTTTTTCCCACAATTATATACCCAAAAATCACCAGGTTATACTTCTCTGAAAGTAAAGATTAATAAGAAACAAGGAAATGCTTCCAGCTCATGTCTGAACAAGAAAAGGAGAGTATCCATGCATTAATATAAAGAACAGAACAGAAGCTGACACAACAAAAACTGGCACACCCCTTCACGTCTATATTCCATTTGGGTGTTTAAAAAATAGGGATACTAATGTAAGACTTTAAGACAGATTTTCTAAAAAAAAAAGCAGCACTTTATTAATGCAACTGTTTTTGGAGATCAACACATTTTATAATACATTTGTTAGTATTTAAGGTACCAGAAGACTCTTTACTGATTTGCTACAAAAGACCAACATAGTTTATTCTTCTGGAAATTGTTTCAGTTGTTAAATTTAACTTAAAATACATAGCAATTTCAGTTCTTCTGGGAAATTTTTTATTTTAAAGTCTCTGTTTTGAGAACCAAATGAATAATCTTTACAAAAATGCTAAAATTCTGCCTTTGTATGTATTATACTTTTTCAAAGTTCAGAAATCCATATAATTTTCAGAAAGTTACTTCATCCTGCTACACATCACACCAATCAGCTACAATAAATATAAATAGGTTGAGTCTCCCTTATCCAAAATGCTTGAGACCAGAGGTATTTTGGATTTTAGACTTTTTTTTTTAATATCGGAATACCAGTACACATATAATGAGTTATTTTGGAATTGGGAGCCATGTTTAAACACAAAATTAGATTGTAAGCTTGCGGGCAGGGAACCGTCTATTATCCCCTCTGCTGTAAACAGCTCGGATTCCCAGTGATTGGGCGGTATATAAATAAATCCTATTATTATTATTATTATTATTATTATTATTATTATTAAATTAATTTATGTTTCATACACTCCTTATACATGTAGCCTGAAGGTGTAATTTTACACAATATTTTTAATAATTTTGTGTACTGAATACAATTTGTATACACTGCACCATCAGAAAGCAAAGGTGTCACTATTTCAGCCACCCATGAAAATAGTTTTGGTTTTTGGAATATTTTGGATTTCAAAATTTCAGATAAGAGAGACTCAAAATCTTGCCAAGAAAAACCTGTGATAGTTTGTCTTAGGATCACAGTAAGTCAAAAATTATCTGAATGCACACAACAACAAATACATTAAATAAAAGAATAGGCCCAGTTTGTCCCTTTTTCCTGTTTTTCATAGTGCAGTAGGCAACCATATAATTTCACATTTTATGTTACACAGCCTTGAAGACAAGCACTCCAAGGTTACCTCCAGGCAAGACACATCATTGCCTTGCAACTATGAAATTGAGTTTCTCTCTCTCTCTCTCTCTCTCCGTCTCTCTCTCTCTCTCTTTCTCTCTCACATATTTCCAGAAAAGAAACAGCTAAATTATTATCTCCAAACCAAGAATTCTCCATTCTGAAGAATACATTTTGGCTGTCTCTTGCCCTTTTGGCAAGGGGGTTGGATGGGGAGACAGAGACTGAAAGAGATTTATATGCTGCCTTGAGAAAGGACTTGGTTATTTAGGTCTTGGGGCTGGCACGACTGGTCCTCTTTTTCTCTGTGTGAGAGGATAAGCAACAAGAACACAAAAAAGAAACCAAATCAACTTTTGCTTCCTCACTCAGCTAAATACACACACACACACAACAGAATTAGCTATGCCTTCTCTTTCTGTTGTTCTCCCTCAGCAGGAGAAGAGAAAGGGAAAGGAAAGCAATGGGTTACCCCAGGCTATTTTGTATCTTAATTCTGTCTCCTATTGTATTGGGTGGCCTTTCTCTCCCTGACTCACCCAAATGCAGCAGACTACAACTCCATTACACCCAGCCAGCATGGTCAACTGCTGCAATTGTTGGATACCTCTGAAGCTGCAGTCTAAGACATCTAGAGAGTAAAGGACTGGAGCAGAGTGCCACATGCCACTGTCCACAAATTTGAGATAGGTATCTTCTCTACTGCTTCCTCTAATTTAGAAACATTTCTAACAGTGCAGAGCCCTGAATCACTCAACTGGAGACTTCCTCCACAACTGTACAAATCATTGTGGCTCCAGCCCAGAATGGCTCATCCTCCTTAAAACCTTCTTGCTGGCTTTCATGAGCAGCACATCTTTTTACACTTCACCTTTGGTATTACTATTTTTGTAGTAGTGTGTGGATTTGTTTTGGTCTGACCACTGTAATTTTCAAGTGAGTTTTTATACTGCCTTTAATATTCTGTCTTTATTGATGCTGTATACCACCTTCAGCCTCTCAATGTGGTATGGAAAGGTTTTTAATGAAGGTGTGACAAAACAAGTGGTGTCATGATAAACTCAGCAATATCAAAAAAGAAATCTCATTTGAGGTGCATCTGAGGGTTTAAAAATCTTTTCACAACAGATTCTTCTAAGACTGTCATGATGTATCACATTTTAAAACAGAAAAAAATGCGTTCAATGACATTTCTACTGTGGGAAAGGGGGAGGGGAATCAAGATCTCTTACCATATGCCAGTTAGATATTTCGTTCTTCAGAACATTCAAGGGTTGCAAAAATGTAACAATCATATTTCTGAACTACCAACATCTTCCACAGTCTAATCCAATGATTCCCAAACTTTGGTGCTCCCAGTGTTTCAGGCTTCAACTCCCAGAAGCCCTATCCAGCTTGGCAAACAGTAAGGAATACTGTAATGGGAATTCCAAAAATCTGGAAGAGACCAAAGTTTGGGAACCACTGCAGTCTAATCAATTACAACTCTAAGGATAAAATTAAACTCATTTTATTTTCATCTACCATATATAATATAGTTTTCAGATTTCTCAATTAGACAGAATGAAAATAAAATTGCATTTTAAACCACAGGCTTTCCCCTACAGGATAACATGACTCTATTAATAATACAGATTACTATGCCAAGCAATTGGCATTGTTCTGATTCAGGCAACTGATAGGTATGTTCACAGAAATCCCCCTACACAGTGTGAAAAACCCATATGCCAAGGGGACCCTCTATGAACTAGGCAAGAACACAGACATAATAAAGGAGCATCTCTAATCAGAGGCCGGACATCTCCTTACACTACCTAACAGGAAGGAGAAGTTAGCATAAACCCCAGTTATGCCATCCATGCCCCTCCTGCTCCCAAACACAATTGTGTTTGTACTGCAATGGATCAGCACAAGAACTTGACTGGGGTTGATCTCAAGATTACAATACAACTTTAATGATCACTGCACGACAGCATATACTGTATATATTCATGTATACGTCTAGAAATTTAGGTTAAAAATTGACCCAAAAACTTGAGTCAACTTATCCACATATCAATGTAAGTACTGTACTTTAACTCTTTTTTAAAAAAAAAAAAGAACCATCCTCTCTAGTGAAAGGCAAGATTGTAAACTGTCCTAGAAACAGACACCGCTCTACTCTCATCCATCCAGCCTTCCAGGTGAGCACAAACAGTTATGCCTGATCAAATTTTGTAAGTTCCTTGGCATTGTTTTCTCTTGTTTTGTTCTTTACATGCCTAGTTCTGTACAACCTACGTTTTGCCCTCGACTTATTCACAGGTCATATCAAAATCCATAATTTTGGCCTCAAAACCTGTCCTCAACTTATGCATGAGGTTGACTTATAGTTGAGTATATATGGTACATTTAGTTGATTACAATGTAATAATCATATTTAAGCCTCAAGAATATCAGCTTTCTTTAAAAAAACAGATCTACCTTTATTGAGTGATTTAACATTTGTAAAAACACTTTGGAAAATGTCGAGCAATTCACACTTTCTTAGTAATCTTTACAGTGACCTTGTAAGATAAATCAGTATCAGGACACCACAAATATTACTTGCATTGAATTCTGATAACCACCTGCTCTTATCTGCTGCACCAAAAGAAATACCTGTGGCTTTCCAAGCCTCATGGAAAACTCTGAAGTGGTGGTTATATCTTTCAGTTTGTGCTAGAAACGAAGCAACCGCCAATACACACTCTATCTCTCTCGCACGTGTGCACACACACACTGTCACACACGAATACATGAAGATAACTTGAGGAAAGGACACAATCTCATTTATATTACACATCAGTCTGTGCAGGCCTCACAAAGAGTGAAAGATAGCTGCACTAGTTCTTACCTACTCCAAAGTTGCTGCAAAAAAGGTTCTATGTGATGATGATATGAGGAACAGGATGTGTTGGCAGCAACGACAAATAAATAGCAAGTGGTTAAAGTCTAGCAAGATCATATCCACATACACTTGGTTGTGCATGTGTGTATGCATATATGTCTGTGGGGAAGTGTTGGCTTAATATCGTTCCATGACAAGGAGCTGAAACAAGCTGATTTGAACCAAGGATATTTGACTCACATTATTCTGACTTGCCCCATACTTGACAATAATATTATACCACTTCTCTTCTGATGCAGAAATTTATCATGTTCTAAAGATTTGTATGGTGTAGTTTGAGTGTCTGTCTGAGACCAGAGCCCAGGGTTCGAATCACAGCTCAGTCATTGAAGCCCACTGGGTACCCTTAGTCACGTCACATTCTCTCAGCCTCACAGGGAGGCAAACTAGCACTCTGAACAAATCTAACCGCCAAAACCTTGTGACAGGTTCAACTGACCAACTGACAGAGATGGAATAGTAAGTTTGGACCATTAGTACTTCCTTTATTCTTGGTCTTTGTACAGTTGCTGGGCTATTTATTATTCCAAATTAATTTCTGAAATAATTTTTAATTTTTGTAACTCAGTAAAATGCATATGTAAGAGATGTAAGTAGTAATGAAACACTTTCCAAAATTAAAAGGAAATTGGTGGTAGTAATCAATGTAACAGCTACTTTCCAATAGTCTGAATGTATTTACATGTATGTGCACTATAAAATTAAGGAGCCTTACACATCTGTGACTTGGTTATCTCATAAAAAGGATAACTCTAACATAATATTTGTAGAGTTTACAATGAGTATATGTGGCATTTTACCAATAATGACACACCTTCTAAGCTTATTTATAAAAAGATGGAATTAAAAATAGCACACTAATAGTCCTGATGTTTAATTTATAATGAAAAATTTGCCATAGCTTGTAACACTTCTATTTAGGTAAAATATAAGCACAAAGATGATGTTGAAATTCAAGAACCCACAATGTTTCCAGTGCTTTCTACTAAAAACTATACAAATGTACAAATATGGAATAAGAACTCAACTTTCTGGGTTTGAAAGAACAGACATCACAAGAACCAATGGACCTATGTCCAAATCTACTGTTTCATTGTAAAGCAAGATCTGAGATAAGAATATTTTTAAAGGAATTAGCAAGTCAGAACAAAATAGAGTTGCCAGGAAAGCAAAAGCCCCATCTGCATTAAAAAAAAAAATACTACATTACTGGTATACTGCTAGCGTCTAACGTCAATAAGAGAAACAAGATCTTAACTAAGTATACCTGTTGGAGACTGTCTATACCAAGGGTGAGCAATTGGTGAAATAGTGCGGCCCAATTTACATGCCCCCAGCCAGCTATATAAGCATGCCAAAAGCCCCAGATTCCCTCCTCCAAATACATTATTCTCAGGCAATTTTTCACCCCCAAAAGCTCCCAAATTGCTCAAAAAATTGCTCAAGTTTTTATTTCAGACTATTTTGGCTGATTTTTTATTTCTTAGTATGCGGTACGGTTGAGAAGAGCAAAGCCACCACAATTTTGCAGCTGTTCTGAACCACTGATAGTCTGGGATGAAAACTAAAACCTTAGTCTGAGGGCTTCAGGGCCTCCTTCCCAACTGGAGGAAACCCACTGAATCAATGTTATTTATCTATATCCAACTGATGCAAATGTTCCATTCTAGTTGGGAGTAGCAACTAAATTTAGGTCTGTATGGCCTTTGTTCCATCATACAAATATTCCTGTTCCAATTCAGGCAAAGTATTCAAAGTATGTTACTGGAACCTTTCTTTTCAGAATGACATTCATTTAGTACTACCTCAATACAAAATTGTTGACTGCTACAAAATTATTTCAACACAGCACTCATAAAATTCAATGCCACACACATATTAGGAATGCATTATAATTCACCAAATAGCACGAAGAACAAAATGGATGCCACACAGTCTCTGAACATTGTGTAGTAGTTTGAGTTGGACCAGGATTCTGGGAAACCAGGTTTGAAATCTCTGCTCATCATGGAAACCCAGTAGGTAGCCTTTTGGCCAAGTGACACTTTCTCAGTCATAGAAGAAGGTAACAACAAGCCACTTCTGAATAAATCTTGCCAAGAAAACCCTATAAGAGGATTGCAGTAACTCAGGGTTGTCCTGACAGATCATAACCAACTACAACATAGTCCCTAGAAAAACTACAGGATCATTTTGGATCTCCCTCCCTGAAGGCAGACAAAGAGGTCTACCCTCAGATGGGGAGATCTAACCTCACTTACTCCAACCCAGGTTCCATGAGTACTTCCATAAGCCTTACATCTATGTTGTGACAGTGGGCAAAGCAGCATCCAAAGCCTTCCAGTCTTCAAATAAGCTCATTAAGCCTGAGACAAAAAAGGAGTTTACCCAAGAGCTCATGCAAAACAATAAAAAAATTTAAAAAATCCCTCCCTCTGCTTGAAATGAGAAGGAAATAGTTCAACATAAAAACAAAACCAAATGAGGAAGTGTAATATAAACCAAACAGAACCTCCCTCTTTTCAGTCCTCCTAGCACAACCAAGCTGGCCTTTTCATCTGCCTTCATAGCTGCTCTCCATGCTATGCTGGATTGCTATGACAAAAACCAAATGAGGTATAAATAAAAATCTACAGTAGAGTGTTGTCTTATCAATTTTATGGAAGATAAAAATGTTTATAGTAATATTTACAGATTTTTACTCAATATTTTAAATAATGAATATGCTAAAAATATTGAATATGCTAAAAATCATAGGCTGGATCTAAGGATAAGTGAGAAAATCACTCCACTTGGGGGTGGTTTTTTAAAATTAATTTGTCCAGTTTGCATTCATCTCCCCTGAGTGCAGAACCAAATGCCATTTTGTTCAAAAATCCATATGCTTCTCAGCATGCAATATGCTGTTGAAGAAATAATGTACAAAGAACAGTACAATTCTAAAATGTAAACTACTTATTGACTAAAATGTATATAAATATAAAAAGTGCATATATGAAAATTGAGCATAAAATATTTACATACCTCTGTGTTGGAACTAGCACCAAAAGAGATTCTAGATCAGAGAGCCTTATTGAGCACAGGCTCTACAAATGTGTACTTCTTGGCCAAAAAGTTGCAGAAATGGGATCTTTGCATCACCTTCACACTGATTTTTCTATAACTATTTGGTGTAAATCCCTCATGCTGGCCAAAGTCCAACATGCTGAAATTCAACACGTTTATCAGAGTACAGTAATTCCAGGGCCCTTGCTCTACAGTTTAATTAATTATAATTGTAGCCCTACTTATAACAAAAACTTCTTTACTATGCAATTTACCATTTTTGAACATTATGTGTAACTTGTTGTTGTTAATATTCGGCAGTTATTTGCAACATTGCAAATACCAGTTTGTAAGTATATGTAGGCTGGACCTGAACTATAAACTACATTTGAGGTTCACAATAAACTTCAGAATAATGTTTGAGAACAAATAGAATGGAGTAAAGAAAGCAAACATGACAAAGCGAGGAGTACCAGATCAGAGTGGATGAGAAAAACCAGTTGACAAAGAAAGACAGACAACACAGAGTATCTTAGAAGTACAAAGACACTGTCTAACCAGTATAAACACAATTATTAAACAGTATTTCACTAAACTGTTCCAAGCAGCTTGTAGGAGCAAAACCAAAAAAAAATATGCAGTTCGAATGTAGTCTTTTCACTGTACATATTAACATGATACTTAAGGATCCTGTTGGTGCAGTGTTTAAATGCTGGTACTGCAGCCATAACACTGCAAGTTTGATCCTAGAAGAGGGCTCCAAGGTCCACTTGGTCTTCCATCCTTTCAGAGGTTGGGGGCAATTAGCTTACACACTGTAAACTGCTTAGGGAGTGCTAGTTCACTAATAAGCGGTATAGAAATTTATTTCATAGAATCAGAGTTGGAAGAGACCCCAAGGGCCATTCAGTCCAATCTATTCTGCCATGCAGGAAGATACAAAGCACCCCTACTTGAACAGCAAAACCCAAGAAACCCTCATTTTAGTTAGCCATTTCTAAAAAAAATGAAATTGAAGTGTGTTCCCCAAAGGATATCTTATGTTTTGATCATGGTGTCTCTCCTGCCAGGTAAGTATAGGGTATCTTATGTTTTAACTGATCAAAATTCAGCCTTAGGCTCGCTGATTTCTGTGTGTATGTGTGTGCCCATGCTCATCATGTATTTGTAATTAACAGGGAAATTTAATTTTTGGTTTTTTGAGAAAGAAGCTTATTGAGGGCTAGCAGTGTTGGCTATGTACAGTAGCAAAATCCAACAAAATCCAAAATTCACTGTTGAGGCTGTTAAACCCTCCACTTCTGAACAGAGGTATGGCAGTCCCAAGAAACTCAACCCTCCACATTTGTTGCTTTGACTTTTGCGGATTTGATTATTCACGTATTTTATTAATATGTTCTCTCTAGGAATATCTAGGTCCTACAGCACAGCTCTATGGTCAGCTTTAAGCAAAAGTTGCACTGAAGGACCCAGAGATTCCTAAAGAGAACACTCCATTAGGCATTTGTAGCTCCTCCAGCACAATTCTATGGCCAATATCTGGCAGATGTTGGTCACAGAGTTGCACTGAAGGACCTAGAGATTCCTGGTGAGGTGTTCTCTCAAGTAAAAACATAGTGTTTTTATTAGCAGTTTTTCCACATTTACAGGGGTCCTGTGCCCTTAACCCCAGTGAATGTGGAGGGACGAATATACAGATTTGTGGAACCAACATTAATAATAATAATAATAATAATAATAATAAACAAGTCACTACTATAACCTTATTCAAATACATGTATTAGTGTACAAGGCCACAGTTTTCAATGGCTTGCAAACTATCAAGCCCTATCCCTGCTCAGGGTGGATTTGATTTAAATCATGATTTAAATCAACATGTTGGAGATTACAAAAAAAAATCTCAACAAATACAAGGACAACCTTTAAAATGAATTTATTAATACTATAAACAATTCTAAAAAGGAGACTGGGTATTCCAATAATGGTGACCAAATGAAATGCCACAATGAATTTGGGAAAGTAATAATGTTATTAATTCTTACAAAACTGCCATCCAGAAAACCTGAATATTATGATACTTTAAATAAATATTTGACTATTTCTTCAAAGATGGTGGATAACTAACACAGTGAGCCCTCCACATTTGCTGGAATTAAGGGTATAGGACTCCCACAAAAGTAGAAAATCTGCAAATAAAACCCGCTAAAAAAATTTTTTTAATCTGGGAAAATACCTGTGCAGGATTCTCTAGGTCCTCCAGTGCAAATCTATCTGCCAAAAGCTGACTACAGAATTGTTAAAATGCTTTTGATGTTGCGCAGCGCGTGAGGCAACATGTCAACGTTTGGCACCAGATTTTCCACCTTCATGACTGTAGTCAGCAGCTTGTGAGCTGGAGAAACACCTCTCCCTTTCCTAATGAGCAAAGAGACACTGTAAACTTCTCTCAGATGAGGCTTTTATTCTTAGAACAAGTTCCACTGTGTACAACAATATATACATCGACACCATCCACAGTAGTGACAACCCACTCTGAGGAAAAGTGCTCATCACTACTCTAGCAAAGGATTCACAAAGAGTCCAGCCACCCTCCTGAGTGACTTTTCAGACTGGTGGCATTCTACAGTACAGTACTTACAGCACTTGTTGACTATCCTTCTGATGTCACTTCCTGTTTAAATGCCTAATCATTATGGCTCACAGTAACCCTTTAATACTTGGTTACTATTAAAACCCACATTGTACATTTTCCTTGTGACTCTATATCCCAACAAGAATTGCACTGGAAGACCCAAAAATGCTAGAGAAGTCTTCTCTCTAGGAATCGCTAGATCTTCCAGCGTGGCCTCTGGCAGATGTTGACCACACTTGCCCTGGAGAAACTAGAGATTCCAAGGCGTGTTACAGATGCAGCTATAGTACGTCCCCAGGATGTACTAGGGTTAGGAAGGGGTGTCACTTCCTGACGCCCCTAACCCTAGTATGTATTGGGTCCGTATAAAATGGCGTCACCCGTTCCACACAGGAGCCGCCATCTTGACGTAGTGGATACATAGCATCCACACGTCGCGCCCCGGATGTGACGCCACGAGTGCACGAATAGCGCCTCGTGGCGTCACATCCGGGGCGCAAAAAGAAGCGCCATTTTGGGGCTTCTTTTTGCTCAGCGAGGGAGCCGCGCAGTTTGGCCGCTGCTGCTCCATCGCGGAGCAACCGGCAGCACTGGCAGACCACCGCTTTTAGGAGGTCTGTGGCGCGCCCTAGATGTGAATAATCACAACCATAAAAGTCAACACTACAGATGTGGAGGGCTGACTGTATAGCTAATTTCAGTCTTCTATGAAAAACAAGTATACAAGTGAATCAGCAGATTTTGCTGTATTTAATTGTGAAAAAGCTGAATTAAGCTAAACAACCAAGTGAATAATACAAAATGATTAAAAAAAAAAATTCTAGCTGCAATGCAGCACACTTTAATATTTTCCTCTCCAGATCAGCAAGCAAATACACTTGAAATCAGACGCCCATTGTTTAATTCAGGTTTCCCCAATCTGGAACTTTTCAGATGTCTGGATTACAATTCCAAAATCGCCAACACTTTCTGGTCATGCTGGTTTGTGCTGATGGATATTCATCATTGAGGATACCAGCATGAAGAAACCTAGTTCAAGTTGGTGTTAACCTCAAATTTAATTTGAAGTATTATTCCATGAAACATTAGGCAAACCTAAATCAGGGACGTAGCTAGGATTTTAAGAAGGGAGGGGTCCAGACTAAGTGCTACCATTATAATGGGGCTTGGGTGTGGCGGCGCAGCAGCACACACCATTCAGGCCTGGAAGACAAGGAGCCCTCCTCCAACCACCATCTTGAGGGGGAGAGAGGCCAGGCCTGGAAGACAAAGAGCCCTCCTCCAACCACCATCTTGAGGGGGAGAGAGGCCTTGCAATTTTTTGTATTGTGTTGCAATTTTACTGTACACCGCTATGATCACTGCAGAATAGCAGTCTATAAATAAAAATTATTATTATTATTATTATTATTATTATTATTATTATTCTAATGGAAGGGGGGTCTGGACTCCAAGAACCCCCCCCCTTGGCTACGTCCATGCCTAAATAAGTACAGAGGAAGCTGTGATGTGTGTGACAAATAGCAGATATTTTTTCTTTAGGCCAATTCATGCGAAAGAAAAGAAAAACTGATAGCAAACTATAACTTTATATTGCTAGTGTGGGTTGAAAAATACCATCTGCTGCAATTAGAGTTACTTCTCCTATTCTGTAGTAGGAACATTTAACTTCTTGGTACTAAATTTTGTATCTGGCATCCAGTGCAAATATATTTATTCAAATCAAGCACATTAATCAAATCTAGACAGAGCTGAATGTCAATCATAAATATCAGAACGAAATAGGGAACCTCTTGTTCCATGTTTCTGCAATTTCACACTTGATTTTATTCATGTAGTCAAGCAGCATGATATATCACCATAGAGATTGATTCACAAATGCATGGCCCAAAACATATGGGACACAGCTGAGAACACAAAATCCAATCCTTTATTCTGGGTGTTAAGATTCACCATGAGCAGGCTTAACCTCTATCCAAAAGGTGTCCCTTTTACTTTTACTTTCTCATGCAGGAATGAATGATCACCATTCTCTGATCTGAGGGAAATTAAAGTGCTACATTTGAAACCTTAGGCAGGGTGAGAATGACTTATACATTACTACTAAAAGGAAGCCCATGGGAGAGACAGAGAGAGTGAAAGAGCAATACCCCTTCTTCTGAAGGCAGCAATTATGTATTTCCTTGCTCTCTCCACAAAAAGCCAGATATGAAAGCAGAGGAGGAGGAAACAAACTGGAATATGCTGATGCATACAAATAATTTGCACACGCAAAATGTACAAAGGGTCAATTATGCTTTAGGAAAAGTCCTCAAAACTATGAGAAAATGTTTGAGGTTCATCAAGTGCATTAAGGAAAGAAGGGGTATGCATGGGATTCAACTGTAGGTCCCATGGTTTTATTATGCATCTGTGTATGATATGATCACTTATGGGTATGTCTCAGTGCTGGTATTTTCTAGCTTAATTAAACTTTGTCAAACCTTGGTAAATGTATTGACCACCAGAGCTGTTTGACGAAGTTAGCCATGTTCCCCATTACATGTCACTGTCTCCCTGAAATCTTCCAAGTACAGATTAGATCCCTTCACACTGAAGAGGTTGTAATCTTCTTTGTCAAGATGGGAGATCAGGATATTCAAGAAGGCAGGCTCACATGGAATGTGCTGCTTCTGAACAAGAAATATGCTGTTTCCTATATAAAATACATTGTACAGGCAAATAGTATTACAGTGGACCTTTGTTATATGCTAGGGTTTGGTTCAAAGATCCCCTGTGGATAACAAAATCCGTGGATGCTCAAGTACCATTAAATATAATGACATAGCAAAATGATGTCCCTTAAAAAAATGGAAAATCAAGGTTTGATATTTGAAATTTATACTTTTTTTGAACATTTTTAAACCATGTATGTTTGAATCCGTGTATAAGAAATCCATGTATAAGAAGGGCCGACTGTATTACATGTTGAGTCTCCTTGTCCAAAATACATGGGATAAGGTAGACTCAACCTGTACTTCCGATATTTTTCTAATCCAATTTTGCTGTCAAAATAAGGAAGGCAAGTATTAAGTATTATTACACAGCATTAACATAGCAGCACTCTAGGCCACAGTGCAGTGTACACTAGACAAGATTTTAACAAACCTGCAGAATGTATGCTATATAATCCCACTATGCCTTTCCTAGAACATTTTACTGCCATTATGCACCACAGACCAAACTTTAAAAGATTTCATTTTGGTTTTCATTTTAACCCAATTAAAGAATTTGTGATATAAATACTGAGCACTTCAAAATGATGTTGAAGATGACTTCAAGATGAGCTGAACCTGTAGATGTAACAAAATTTAAGTTTTCAAGTTATGGTTTTATAGTAACGTGCTTTACCTGCATAATTTGTTATAATTACTATATAGTTTTATATTTTATCATTCCTTAGATTGTATGCCTCTAGCAGGATTTAATGTTTTGAATTGACTGTATTTATAAAGCGCCATGTAGACTTATGGTGCTATACAAATAAACGAGGAGGAGGAAGAGGACTGTCTTTTGCAGAACAGTTGGGAACAGGTGCCATTTCAGCATACAGTTTAAGAAATATACTAAAGGTTACAAGAGCCTTTCAGTCTCAGCCGATAACTGATTACTAAAAAATGGAATTCACTCCCAGCTCAAATGTAAACAGGACTGCAGTCTGTCTTTTGGGTACAGATTGTACCTACCAGTAGTTGAGAGCATTTTTTACACTACCATAGAGAGACTCCAAATTAAAATCTGAGATGCAAATGTGTATTATCATTTCAAAAGCCACAAGTAGGACCTGACCCATGAAACTTGTATTCTGCCACTAATCAATTTGTCTTACAGACTGGAAACCAAATTGACGGCTTTTCCCAGGAATCCCACCATGACAGACCTTTCAGCACACACAGCTCATCTGTTTGTGCAAAACAGTGAGCCCTCAGTATCTGCAGAGGGTTAGTTCCAAGATACTACCCACACTAAAAATCACGGATGATCAATTCAGTATTTAAAATCTAAAATTATTCTACTCTCACACTCTTCCTTCCCACCACAAAGTTCACCAGATTTTAAGCCCCTCGACCTCACCCTTTCCACCATGAAATCTTCACCAGATTTTAAAGCCCTTGCTCTCCTTTCACACCACAAAGCCTTAACCAGCTTTTAAAGCTCTCAATTTCTCCCTTCCTTTGGGTATTCTCTCTCAATAACGCAGGCTGGACTAGAGCAAGGACGGGAAATGTGTTGTCTTTCAGAAGTCATAAGACTCCAAATGCCATCAGTCCTAGGCAGAATAGTTAATGGTGAAGGTTGAGGAGAATTTCATGTTTTTTAAAAAAAAACTGAAGGGCTTCATGTTTTTTGAGCCTGTTCCTCACAAAAAAAAAAGCTTTCTCCAGTACTGTGTTATATTCCAAACTTTGTACAGCATATATACAACACAACGTATGTCTTTAGCTAAAGCATTTATAGCCTTCTTCACCTTCCACCCAAAAAGCTCCCAAAGTAGACTACTGTACAAATATTAGAAATAAAACAGAAAGCTAGGGCATCAAATTGTTGATTAAATACTTCTGCAAACAATAACTTCATGAGGTCACGGGGCCTGATTTAAATACTGTACAAAGAAATGGCTGTTGCTTCCTTTGCCTCTGGTAGCCACAGCAATGGCAGTGATAGCTGGAGAAAGGGAGCTCTCAGCTAGGACCCCATCCACTCACAAGAGAATGGGAAACAGCAGACAAGATCTGATATAACACCACTGAATTCCATACTTCTGCTTTATGTAAACATGTATCAACCGAGCGGACAAGCATGACATGATGGCAATGCATGTGTTGTGGCTTAACTGGAACCAAGAAAGTCAGAATATGGTTGGGAAAAATAATAACTTTCAACACCAACAGTCCTGTAAAGTCAAGACACAAGAAAGATACAAGCATATGCTTCCCTAACAAATGTGCAGAGAGATCCAAGAGCCACACTGTCACTGCACACTCCTGCCACACTCTACTAAATGTCCACTTAATGTTTATTGGAAAAGATTATCTGTGTGTACAGGCTGAGTTGTCCTTATCTGAAATACTTGGGACCATATATGTTTTGGATTTCAGATTTTTCTGGGTTTTGGAATATTTGCATATACATAATGAGATACATTGGAGACGATACAATTACCGCCCAATCAACTTGACATCAATACCAGGAAAGATTCTACAGCAGATCATTAACCAGATGGTCTGTATGCATTTAGAAAGGAATGCCACTATCACTAAAAGCCAGCATAGGTTTCTCAAATACAAGTCATGCCAGACTAATCTGATCTCTGTTTTTAATAAAATTACCAACTTGGTAGAAAGGAATGCTGTGAATGTAGTAAGGTCTCCCGTTATATTCTTGCAAAATAGACTAGTAAAATATGGGCTAGACAATGCTACTGTTAGGTGGATTTCTAATGCATTGAGTAGCTGAACCCAATGGGTGCTCACTAATGGCTCCTCTTCATTCAGGAGAGAAGTGACCAGTGGGGTGCCACAGAGTTCTATCCCAAGACCAGTGCTACTCAACATATTTATCAACATCTTAGACAAAATAATAGAGGGCATTCTTATCAGATTTGCCAATGACAACAAAATAATAATAATAATAATAATAATAATAATAATAATAATAATAATAGGATTTATTTATATACCACCCAATCACTGGGAATCCGAGCGGTTTACAACATAGGGGATAATAGACAGTTCCCTGCCCTCAGGCTTACAATCTAAAAAGACATGACACAAAAGGAGAAGGGAATGGTGAGGGGGGAGGGGATCAGGTCCAGCATTTTTCTCTCCCTCTGAGGCCTGGACCAAGGCAGATGGACTGGAGGCAAGGCTCTTCTTCTTCAGGCTAGCCCTGATGGAGCTGGGGTGGTCAAGTCAACTCCCTCACAGGCCGGAAGATGACAGTTATGGAGGGAGGGGTCTCTTATTCCAGGCTAGCCCTGATGGAGCCGGGCCAGCCTGGTCAATTCTCTCATAGGCCGGAAGATGAGTTATGGGGGGGAGGAGCCTCTTCTTCCTCTTCTTTAAATTAAGAGGGGTAGCTAAGAGGATCAAAATTCATATTTACCTCAGTAGATTATAAACCTGGGACAAAGCTTAAAAAATGAATTTCAATAAGGAGAAACGTAGCATACTAAACTTAGGCAAAATAAATGAAATGCACAGATATATGATGGGTGAAACCTGGCTTGACAACAATACATGTGAAAAGGATCTAAGAGTCGTAGCAGACCACAAGTTAAACATGAGTCAACAGTGTGATGCAGCAGGTAAAAAAGCCAATGTGATTCTAGGCTGTATCAACAGAAGTACAATGTCTAGTTTGAGGGAAGAAATACAGTCGCCCCTCCTAATGTGAGGATCTAGGATGCGTGGCATTCAATACTCATGGAGGGGTGACCTCCACTGTTTTCAATGGGGAGCGTGCCCTGTGCGCGCTCACGTTCACGCGCCTCATTCAAGTCTATGGGGCTTGAATAAGCACGAGCCTCCGTTTTCACGGGGGGGGGGGAGGTCCAGAACAGATCACCTGCAAAAATGGAGGGCCAAATGTAGTGCTGTATCCTGCTTTGCTCAGACCTCACCTGGAATACTGTCTCCAGTTCTGGGCACTACAGTTAAAAAAGGATGCTGACAAGCTGGAGCATGTCCAGAGGAGGACCATCAAAATGGTGAAGGATCTGGAAACCATGCCTTATGAGGAGAGACTTAGGGAGCTTGGTATGTTTAGCCTGGAGAAGAGAAAGTTAAGAAGTGATATGAAGCTGATTTTTAAATATTTGAATGGATGTCATTCTGAAGATGGAGCAAGCTTATTTTCTTCTGCTCCACAGGACCCAGAGCAATGGATTCAAACTACAGGAAAAGAGATTCCACCTCAACGTTAGAAAGAACTTCCTGATGTTAAGAGCTGTTTAACAGTGGGATACAAAACTTCACAGTGTGGTGGAATCTTCTCCTTTGGAGCTTTGTAAACAGGGACTGGATGGCCATCTGTTAGGAGTGCTTTGATTGTGTGTTCCTGCATGGAAGGGGACTGGACTTGATGGCAGTGGAGGTCTCCTTCAACTCTATGATTCTATGGGGTCATGCAGACAGGCCCAAAGGAGAGTCGCAAGGCAGCTCCAACACTCATTGTGTGGACCACAGGAACCACATGGGACTGCTCCCAATATGGGCCACCAGCAGGAGAGGATTATATCAGCTCTTTTTTGGCCCGGTTCTTTTTGTGTTGGCATTGACTCGGCACAGTTTCAGGTCCCATTCAGGACATGAGATGTCTAACGCCACATCCCCATCACAGCCTGAAGGTGGCACTTTTTGCCTGTCTGTTTCAGGCCTATGAGACCCAAATTCTAAATGTGAAATTCATTTATGTTTTCTATGAACCTTATACATATAGCCTGAAGGGAATTTCATACACAATATTTTTAATAATTTTGTGCATGAAATAAAGTTTGTTTACACTGAACCATCAGAAAGCAAAGGTGTCACTATCTCAGCTACTGATGTGGACAATTCTGGAGGATTTTAGAATTCCAGACAAGAGAGATTCAACCTGTACCAACCACAGAATATATGTTTTCAACTCTCATACATTCAGAAAAGGAACATGACAAAGGCCTATGACCTCTCTGATGTGTTCATTGAACATACAGAGAGGTCATACATTCTCCCCTCTCAGGTTTTCCCAAAATGATGAGTTTAATTAAGACGATTACTAAAGAAAAACACAAGAAGGTCATGATTGCCATAGATCTAGTTAGTCTGCAGAGGAGGTGGCACAGGTTGTATTTTTTTGTTTTGTTTTTTTATTTTGTTATTTTTATAACATAGTAAGACTCATCATTGTGGGATACAGCATGGTTAGAAGCAAAGTAAGTTCTAGGTCCAAAGGGAATGGATGTTCAACGTTTAGAAAAAAAGTCATTTTTCACAACTGCATGACATACAATGAACTAGGCTGGCAATGCTTCAACTGATTTAGATACAATTTTAGATGACCCGTGAGACAATAAAAAGAAGAGAAATGAAAATATGTACAGTAGTCTTATTCTGGTTTTCCACAACAGGGGATAAAATTACAACTGCCCCCCTGATTCAAAGTCAACTAAAATTATCCAAGCAGTTAAGACCACAAATCCCCAAACATTTGAACAGGTAAGCATAATTAAGACCAGTCAAAGTCTGTAAACCTGAAACAAAGTGCCTTTGCTGTGAATTTAATGTTCACCCCAATTATGACTCAACTGCTGTTTGTGCTAGACACTGAGTAAGCCTAAGGTAAAGCATTGCTTCTAAAATATGATGAGGCAAACAACAGACATTGAAACAAACAACTTTACTTCTGTGTTTATGTAGATTAATAGTGCTAAGAGAAAAAGAAAAATGCGTAAGAAAACTCCCGATTGAAAAATCCCTGTTATAAAAGATTATGTGGGTTTCCAAGATAGGATTTTAACATGCTATACTGCTCTCACAATTGTTGTTGTTGTTGTTGTGCCTTCAAGTTGTTTCTGTTTTATGGCAACCCTAAGGTGAACCTATCATGGCTTGTCTTGCCAAATTTCTTCAAAGAGAGTTTGACATTACCATCCTCTGAGACTGAGAGTATATGACTTGCCCAAGGCCACCCAGTGGGTTTCCATGGCTGAATCAGGATTTGAACTCTGGTCTCCAGAGTCCTAGTCCAACACTCAAACCATTACACCACACTGTAAATGATCTCACTATTGCAGACAACTAAGATACATCAAGTTTTAGTACCTTTCTGATCTGCTTGGAAACATGCTTCTTGATGCCCTTTGTTTTCACAGAAATCTTTTTTCAACTGTTGCACATTGCCTGTTTCTCCAGTACTATTTTGCATAAGGAATTCCATTCTACATTGCATGTCTCCCACTGACAACAAGGAGGACCATCTAAAATAGAAATCCACTTTTTAATATTTCCATTACATGTCATGTAAACCAGGCATGTTTGTGTATCTTCCTCTCTTTAAAAACTGCTCAATAATCATGCAGTATCACACAGAAGCATAAAGGCAAGGCTGCTTCACACAAAGTATGTGTATATGAATGAACATGAGAAAATAATAGTCTTGCCTTTGGAATCTTTTTTAAAAAAAGCAAAATCATGCAGTTTTTATACTGCAGTTGACACACACAGAACCATATATAACCAGAATTTGCTTTATAGTTGAACTATTTGAGATCCAAACTTCTGTGATGTTCTAAAGTTCTCACAAAACTACAATTATTTTGCAAAGATAGCTCTTCTTTTCATTTAACCTCAGTCATAAATCTTAAGAGACTTGGATACACAGATCTGTGGACAGAATGAGAAAATAAACATGTGCTTGTAATGCTAGACCAGTAAGTATCAGGGTCACATTACAACATGTTGCTTGTGAAAACCACTAAAGGGTGCTGGAGAGGTCTTGTCTAAAATCTTGAGCAGGAGCTTCCACAAGTAGAAAAGCTTTTCTAAAGACTAGGAGAATGTTTCATGCAACATTCTTTCACTATTTTAGAAATACACTTGTCCCTCCATATTCGCTAGGGTTAGGGGCCCAAGACCCCCGTGAATATGGGGGAACCACAAATAACAAAAACACCATGTTTTGACCTGAGGGGATACCTCTTGAGGAATCTCTAGGTCCTCCAGTGCAACTCTGTGGTCAACGTCCAATAGACACTGACCATAGAACTGCACTGGAGGAGCTGCAAATGCCCAGTAGAGTATTCTCTCTAGGAATCTCTAGGTCGTTTAGTGCAACTTTTAGTTAAAGTTGACCACAGAATTGCACTGGAGGACCTAGAATATATTCCTAGAGAGAACATATTAATCAAATCCGTGAATAATCAAATGCGCAAATATGAAGGGGGCTGAGTGTAATTCTTTAAAGTAAAGAAAAGTAAAGAAAAGGCTTTAAAGTAAAAGAGCACATCTGGATCTAAACTGCAGTTTTGTAATACCACAAATCTTAAATATTCTGACGTTCCATTGCAAGGTACACACCACAGATAGAATATTTGGCAATTATGGGCTAAACCAACTTAACACTAGCAAACTGAAAAATCTCTCTTAACATCACTGCACAAATACTTGTGCAGTAAAAACTGCATTAGGTATCATCCTTGCAGTACCTTTGAAAATATGCAACCACTGGCACAACGGGCCTTCCACCAGCACAATAATTGGATACAGGTCCAAATTTTTATCATGATGACTAAGAACGATTACTTTAGAATAATACCTACATACCCTAAAGCCAAGTGCCAAGTGCTAGCCAGAGATAAACCAGCCACCGTCTGACTTTGGAAACTAAGCAGGTTTATCTCTGGCTAGCACTTGGATAAGATGCCAGCAATGAATACCAGGTGCTATAGGCTACATTTCAGAGAAAAGAACATCATTTTTCATATAATCAGGATATCCACTAGACTCTACACATATTAGGTATATTCAAGTGCTGAAGCAAATGATGCCCATTCACATATGTATCTCAAAAAAAATTGAAATTTCTTTAAACTCAACCCAGTCAAAAGGAATTATTTGGAATGTAATAGGCCTATAATCATGTCTACTGCAGAAAAGGTACCAAGAGCTTTCCAAGCACTTTCAAATACAAGCTGTCAAGACCATCAATAGAAGAAATTTCAGAGTTCAATAAATCACAGATATGTGTTATTCATCTTCTGAAACAGATGAAGAAACTGAAAAGGTTAAGAAAGGGATGTTTGTTAAGCATTTACTAACCATTTTTCTGCCCACCAGGTCCTTAAAGTGATGTAAAATTAAATATTGTTAAAAAATACAAAAAAAAAACCTAAACAGATAAAAGCATATAAGTCAACAACAGCAATATGAAATAATACATACATGAAAATTTTCCCCATAGCTATCAGTAACTAGGACTAGCCACATAGAAGTACCATCCTGTACAGTCCCCTTTTAATAAAATACACTGCCATCTCTAAACAAATCTCCCTACTCCAAGAACATATTTTATAACAAACAGCTATATAGCAAGCATGAATTCAACTGTTCAGCAAACAGTATGTCATAAGCTATGATAGTACAAATACTTCAAAATGTCTTTACATCGTGTAAAAGGCATTGTTTCTTCAGAATAGTGTATGGAAAGAACTGGAGTTGACAAATGACAGTCTCTTAACTACCAGGCTAACTGAGGCTGCCCTAGTGACCCTGCCACAACGCAAGACGTCATTAATATTTCTTAGCAGATTGTGGTCTAATATGCCTTAGGAGCTACTGCAAACACAAGTAGCTACCTACTCAGAAAGCACTTCCACATATAAGAGCATTTAAGGTCTACACACCATGGATCTCACTGAAAGCACACATGCTGAGTAACTGCAATTAGCTGTTTGCAAAACTGTAAGAATGGGCATGTGTCATCACATACCCATACTCAGTTTTTGGCATATTAGATCGTCCCCAAATTGAAGTGCTTCTTATTAAGATGTGTCACACCTGAAGCAGTTGATCAGGGCTGAGGGTGTTTTAAGAGTATTTAGGGCCAAAAAATGAAAGAGAACTTGCACAACAAATGAAAGAGTAATCACCATGTTTTGTGCTGTCTGGGAAAAATATAGCAGGGATTTGGGGCTGCTCTAGCTCTGGAACTCCCTACCAAGGAATGCTGAGCCAGCCTCCTCCCTGTTATCCTTCCACTGGCAGGCAACCATCCTTTTTATTCAAGCAGGCCTTTGAAAACTTGCCTCAGTTGTCATGAAAGGGGATTTTAATGGGAAGGTGCCATACTTTTGCTATTACTGCACTTTTAATTCAACCATGTTGAATTCAACCATAGTTTAATTTTTATTTGTTGTATACCTATCTGTGCCTTTTTCTTCTTTTTCTTCTTCCTTTAGTTGCTCCTTCTATGAAAAGACTTGCACCATTGGGGCGGGGGGGGGGGGGGCCTATGAGTAATGTGGAGGTACCTTTAGTTCCCACTGATAACTTGGAGAATGAACACATACCCCTATGACCTGCCTACATAACTGTACTGTATAATATCGCCTCCAAATGATAACCAAGTAACAAGTACCTTTTGGTCCAACACACTGCAGAAATAATCCAGTTTGAGACCACTTTAACTGCCCTGGCCCAGTGCCAGAAAATCCTGGAAATTGTACTTTATTGTGGCAACAAAACTCTCTGATAAATAAGGCTAAATGTCTCACAAAACTACAGTTCCCAGAAATCCCTAGCATTAAGCCAAGGCACTTAAAGCAGTCTCAAACTGGTTATTTCTGCAGTGTGTTTTGGACCTTTGTCTGTGCTGAAGGGGGTAATCAGATTTCACAAACATAACCCCCACCTCCTTCCCCCTAAAGAAGCTTCAGTTGCTCTAATAAGTTAGATGTCTTGCCTCTACCTGAGAGAATATTTTCAGCACAAAGTTTCATTTAACTGTTTCATTGCTAAACATAAAAGAAATCTTGCTAGCAAGCACATTTAATGGAATAGAAATGTTATACTGTAAAGTTTCATAAAAAGTGTTTTTTACCTATTTTAATCGGTTACCTTGAAAAGAAAAGGACAGTAAGCCATGCAAAATAAGTCACGCTACAATACTTCCTTCAGGCAAGTATAAAACAGTATTTATTCCGTTTAAATTATCTACAGCTGAAAATAATATAGCTAAACAAAAATTAGTAAGTGTCTAGGAGTGACGCAGAATTGCTTATAACCAATACAATGTTTACATGAGAAGATTACTGGAAAAGCACATACTAATAATGTTAGGCAGAGAAGTGTTTTTACGATGGAAAATTCCTGTTTCAAGCCAGTTTGAGTACTAGAGGTGTGTCTGTTGGAAAACAGGCTGTAGGCAGCACTGTACACATAAATGAAACAATGTAACCCCAAATGCTTTCCATCCTACTAAAATGTCGTTTAAACAGAAAATGAAATGCTGTGTAAGAACTGCATCAGTCACAGCAATGTCAACTACAGTACAACACAAAGATTGAGTCCTCACATATCTAAGCACTTTCTGTCAAGACAATAACCCAGGGATCCACAGAAACCTTCTTACTAGGGAAAAGCAATGTGCTGGTGCACAATGCTAGATTACTCCTGCTGACAGTAAGCGAAGCTAAGCAAATCACAGCTTCACTCTGTGATTTATTTTGGTTGTGTGAACATGGGCATAACTGCCATTTGGGTATGTTCTCCCAGCACCCCTAGCAGCATCAGCACAAGCAGTTACTTGGAAAGGTTGTTGCAAAACAATTGCAAAACCTTGACACAGGTCTGGAGCAAATCAGACAATGCTGTTTTGTGGCTTCTACTAGGAACCCCAAGTTGATTGTGTACGTATCTCAGTTTTGGGGTGTTGCAAAATGCAAGTGGTTTGTTGCAAGATGTTGCAACACAATTGCAAAACTTTGGCGCAGGTTTAGAAGGTATTCCAAATTGGGGGGTTCATAGTTAACAAAGCTATCTGCATATTAAGTTTTCACAATGGGATGAAAATATTATGGAACAAAGCTTTCAGAAAGTACAACAGGGTGGCACACACCAGTGTCCTATTCACACACAACAAACTAAAGGCCGCATGAATCCCTGTCTTGTCCTGCTATGTGAACATACACCATGTATTCTTCATCCCACCACCCTTCTCCTCCTTGTTTCTCCAGTTACTCTATCATTTTTTAAGTTGTGGAAATAACATAGACAGGATGCAAACTCCTTCTGCATATTATGAAAAAACTACTAGCTCCAAGCCTTCGCTGTACCTTTGGCCTATAACTCCCACAACACAACCAATGGTAGGGGACTGGGGGAGTAGTTCAAAAATATTACAAGCAGCAAAGACTCCTGATCCCTGCTATAAAGGACAGCTACCAAAAAAACCTGAATATCAGAAACCAAATCCTGCCACACATCCTAAAACAGAGTCACATCTCCAAATACAAGCATTACAGATGCACTAGATGAAGCAGATAACTAGATTTAAGATGCACTGTCAAGGTGTACAAAAAACAAACCACCTAAAATAAAGTTACCTTATTCACTTATTTTAAAAAAAACTTTCACCTATATTCAAACATTTGCTAACTCTTGATACTGCTATCCAAACGTTAAAAAATTAGGGGGAGGGGGCTTGATAGTATTCTACACCACTGATACTCATTCCAAGATTCCTACTGTACTACAGCAGACACAATGATTTGAGCTCATATGATAGTTCTTGACCAAGTTCTCATGCCTTATTAAACCTAGAAGAAAAAGAAAACTCTGGTGGGTACAAGAAACAAATCAACAGTGGCACAAACTATCAGAGCAGTATTTGACAATTTGCCATCCAGTTTATATAACCAGCAAATGAAAAATGAGAAGCCTGATCCTATCATCTATGTTCCTAACCAAAACAGAATATTACAAGGTCTACACTACTCCAAAATCATTCCAAGCTCTTCTCTTGTACCAGTCTGTTTCAACACTCTTTACTAATTGTGAGCCAAACTAAGGCATTTGCCTATCAATTCTTAGTTATATATTACAATGCACACCAACACATATATTAAAACAACCTATTACAACATTAATAGATAATCGAATTCAAATTGTTTCTATGGATTATTCATTAGAAAATTAATGAAATGAAACTACAAGAAGTACACACAGAAAATTATGAAATGCAGAGATCTTGTAGTACCTTTGAGACTAACTGAAAGAAAGAAGCCGCTCTGAGAGCCTTTAGGGCTGAAGGGCAGGGTATAAATACCGTAAAATAAAATAAGTTGGGAGCATGAGCTTTCATAGACAAAAGTCTACTTCCTCAGATGCATATGGTGCATCTCATCAAACTCATCAGGGGCTCCATATGCATCTGAGGAAATAGACTTTAGTCTATGAAAGCTCATGCTGCCAACTTTCTTTTAGTTAGCCTCAAGGGTGCTACAAGATCTCTCTACATAGTGATTCTACAGATTAACACAGCTACATCTCTCAAAATTCTGAAATGTTCATAAACCAGTAGTCTCAAAAGGCTGTTGCAAAAAATTATTCATTGGTGCTATGGAAGACTTGAGTGTCTAGCATCCCTAAACAAGAACCTGTTTCTAGCATTAGACAGCTACCTAAGACAGTTGATAGATGAATGTGTATCCCTCCCTGCATCATGACATCTGCAGTCTGAAGAAAGACCCACCTTCCTCCTGTCATCATTACAGACAAGGAAATCACTGTTTACGCCTATAGGAGCATGCAGTATTACATCTTTAATTTAGACTATGCATCTGAATTTTTTTCTTCTGTAAATGTCAAGCACAAAACGCTTACCCCCTCAACCTCCTAAAGCATCCTGCCAAGCTGCATGTCAATGGCCACAGCCTGTTCACTTCACTTGAGATATCCAGAGAAACTCAGTAACCCAACAAAGCCAATTTACATGTGATGATTATCACAAACCAAAATGAATCCAGCTGCCATCTGTTAGGTAACCTACTCTGTCATTTGCTAAGAAGACAGATTAAACCATGATAAAATCTAAAATTTTAAATCTAAGTTAATAGTAACTGACTTTTTAAAAATTTAGCTTATTTAAGATATGACCCTGAATATAATAAATGTCACAAAAAGCTCTTGATAAACACTGGGCAGAAGTCCAGAGATCAGGAATGTATTTATTCCTACGATATGGCTAACAGCATTGTATAACTTTAAATATGACCAACATGATTTAACGTCTTTATTTTAAATTTAAAAAAATTATTTTGGAGTAAACACAAGCAGATTTTTTCCTATAGAAAATTACCTAAAATCTAGATCAATTACAAAAAAGAAAATATTCATACCAAAGCAATTTTACATTGGTAAGTCTACAGCATACAATCAAAACTCAGTCATAATTACTCTGTCTGTGAAAGCAGATATGTCCCCATCCATAAGCAGTAATTAAAAACATTGCTCCGCAGACAAAACTACATTTCACAAATTTACATAATAACCCATCAAGTTGAGAGGTTTCAATTCAATCATTCTAAAATTTAAAATAGTAGTATTCCTTTTAATAAAACATGAAATGAGCAAGTCTGAGACACACAATGCTGAAACTACATGTTCAGTTAAAAAAAACCAACTATAGTGGACTGTATGTCTTTATAGAGCCAGTAATCCCAATACAACGTATGTGAAAACATACTTTAAATAACTATGAAATGGACTTTTCAAGACCAGTACACAAATATTACATCCTTTACATTTGATAGATTAAAAAATAATCTCTTAACACAGCTCTAACAGAATCTCTGAAAGGAAGAGTTGTTGAGACATAACATCTGCTATTAAAAATGTCACTACTGTATTGCCCTCAAATAAAAGCAGTCACAAAAAACATCCAAGCCTTTCAATAACTCTTATTTCCCTTTGATCCTCATGAAAAAGACAAGATGCCATTCTCAACTTCCTTAACTGGAATCACTGCCACACAATATATATTTAAAATGAAACGTTTCACAAATCAGAAGCTTGGCCTGCAGAAAAGACCTGCTAACATCAATCTGATCTGCCTTGCAGAAGTTCAGTAAAGCCATCCTGCATTCGCATTGCTGCAAAGAAACATGCATTAACACATATCTCTACAGCTTTTTTTTGCAAAGAGTTATTGCCATCTGTATTTTATTGTTTATTGGACTGGCATCCCTCCTTTGTCCCAAGATCGTATTCAAGGTGGCTCTGGGTCTTTAAAGCCAGTGAAAACCTGTGTCTGCACCTTCCTCTCTCTCTGTGTGTGTGTGTGTGTATCTTAAAGAAGTGCCCCCCCACAAAAGAAAAAATGCTACCAGAAAACCTCTTTGTTGTAGCAGTAAATAAAGAAGTTGCTGACGCCTGGTGTCTCTCTGATTTCACTGGGGGAAATCCTTCCTTTCGCCCATCTCCAGAGGATGCCTGCTCCAGGGGCTTTTGTGCGCCGGAGCCTTCCTCCTCCTCGCCTTCTCTCTCTGTCTCTCCTGCGGCTCCTTCTCAGTCTTTTCCTTCTGGCCTCTGAGGCCCAGCCCTCGCCTCCTGTCAACAGCAGCAGCTCCAGCCCAGCTGGGCTCCGAGGCTCCCACACCTACAGCCTCCTTTCACCATCTCCACTCCTGGGATCCAAGGAGCACACACACACACAAACCCCCAAAAAAGGAAACCCACCCAGACCCACCGGTGGCATGCCTTCTTCTCCCCCAGCCCTGGGTCACTCCTGGCAGCCTCCGCCAGAAGGGAGGCTCCTCAGAACAGGTGCAGCCAGACACACAGCCCCTCTCTGAAGCTGGGGGCTGCTTTCGCCTCCCCAGCCCCCATCATGAATTATGAATGCACCCCCCCTTTCTCTCCCACCCCCAGACCCTCCCCTCCCCTCCTCTGATCTTTCCTCTCCCCAAAAACCCTCCCTCCTCATCCTTCACCTCTTTTGCTTTCAAAAAATGACCCCCCAACCACCCCCTCCTCCCCACAGGTGCAGCCCCCCTCTCTCTCTGAAGCAGAGGGGTGAATTTCACCCTTCCTCCCAGGTGCAACCAAATCTTTCATCTTCCCACCCACCCGCCCCCATTACCTTTCCTCTCCCCCCAAACGCCCCACCCTCCACCCTTGATCTGTCACCTTTTCTGCTCTCCTTTGCTGGACACCCCCTCTCTCCAAAAAAGTGACAACACCCCCAACCACCCCCTCCCTCCTCCCCACAGAGGCAACCCCCCTTTTTCTCTCTGAAGGAAAGGCTTTCTCCCCGCATTCCTCCTCTCTCTTCCCACTGGACCCAGGGCAACCAGGTGGGTCCTCACCGCAAGGGAGGACCAGAGACAGCAAAATGGAGGGGCCTTGAGGAAGGAAAAAATGTAGGGATCTGACCGAATGAATGCTACAATACAACACTGATATACTTGTAATATGCACTGGAACGCATATCAATTCACTCACACACTTCTAAATGTACACTAATATATGTACAAATCCATACATATATGCACATATAACATACACCAACATAAATTCACTAGTACCCATCTAAATGTACACCAATATATGTATATACATACACAGATACATATAATATACACTAGTGTACATATACATTCACCAATACAAACCTAAACATGCATTAATACATGTACGCATATACACATACATATAATATACACTAATTTATACATATATAAATTCACCAATGCACATCTAAATCCACCGATACCCATCTAAATATATACTAATATGTATATGCACTAAGAGAAATATTAGTTCACCAATATACACACACACACACTACACATATCATATACACTAACAGACATATAAATTCACCAACAGCCATCTATATATAAACTAATATACGTATTTGCATATACACATACATATCACACACACATACACACACTAATATACATATATTCACCAATATCCCTCTAAATACACACTAATATAAGTATATTGTTTATTTATTTATTTATATCCTGCCTTTCTCCCAAAGTGGGACCCAAGGCTGCTAATATACATATTTGTGTATACACATACATATCATACACACTAGCATACATATATTCACCAATATCCCTCTAAATATACACTTATATATATATATATATATATACACATCATACACACTAATATAGATATATTCACGAATATCTCCCCAAATATACACTAATGTATGTACTACACATACCCATCATACACACTAATCATAAAATCATAGAATAACAGAGTTGGAAGGGACCCCAAGGGCCATATATTCACCATTACCCATCTAAATGTACACTAATATACATATATGCATATACACAAATATATCATACGCATTAACAGACATATATTCACCAACATCCCTCTAAATATACCCCAATACACTGACTTGCACACACACTAGCAGACACCTATACTAAACCCACACATGCCTGCAGATACAGGTACAGAGGCACTGATACAAATGCACCCATATGATCCCTGCATGTAAATCCACGTTCATAGACATACAGAGCCAGCTGCTCAGTCTTAGTCCTCCTCTGCTCTGGAGCCACAACCAACTTCCATTCCCAGAATGCCCTCGCAGTCGCAGGGAGACCTGGCGGTGGAAAGCGGGGCCAAAGCGGATTAACCCCCCAGTGTGGACGACCCCTTCCTCTCCCCCGCATCCCTTCCCTTCCTGCCTCGCCTCCCTCGCGTTCTCCTCTTCCCTTCGACGCCCAGCTCTTCCTCAGGCCCTGCTCCTGCTCTCCTTACCGTCCGCCATCCCCAGCCGCCTCGGCCGCTCTAGCCCTCCGTCTCGCTCTCCTTCTCTCCCTCTCCGCCGCCGTCATCACGGGACTCTCCGCCCACAGTCCTCCACGGCGACCATAGAGAGCGGGAGGGCGGCAGGCAGGTAGAGCGGCGCCTCGGCTACAGCGAATGGGCGCCGCCATCTTAACTGAGGGCAGTGAAGTCTTGGTTGCCCCGCCGCCATCTTAGGTGAGGGCAGAGAAGTCTCGGTTGCCCCTGGCAACGGGGATTGGTCTTGGGGTTTTTTGTTGTTATTGTTGTTGTGGGCCTTCTTCTCATAAGGCTTTCCTTTCTTGACATGTTTCTATGGCTTTTCCCCTGAGGCTGAGAGAGTGTGACTACTTGCCCTAAGGTCACCTCAGGGGGTTTCTGTTTTATTTTATTTTATCTGTTTTATCCTAAGAGAAAGGCAGGATCAAAAATAAAAATAAAATAAATAAAATATAAATATAAATAAATAAATAAGTGGGACCCCAAGGCAGCTAACAACACATATAAAACAGCAATTAAAATAGTAGAATTAAAATTGGGGGAAAATATTTAAAAATTACAAATATAAAAGTTTTAAACATACAAAGTTAATAATAATAATCTAAAACCAACCCCTCATCTCCCCCTACCCAATAAAGACCAAGCCTACAAAATCTTAAAAGGCCTGTTTAAATAAATAATGTTCTATGGCAGAGCAGAGATTCGAACCCCGGTCCCCAGAGTCATATAGGCCCAAAACTTGCTGCAGAAACAATCCAGTTTTGAGCCCGATTTAACTGCCCTGTCTCAGTGCTAGGGAGTCCAGAGAGCTGTTTTGTCAGACAGTTAGGCCTTCTCTGTCAGAGAAAGCTCTGGGGTCACAATAAATTACAATTCCCAGGATTCCACAGCACTGGGCCAGGGGCAGTTAAAGCGGTCTCAGACTGGATTATTTTTTCAGTGTGTTTTGGACCATAGTCCCAAATCACTACAAATAAAAACACAGGAGTAAGAATACATATTTAGAGCAGTAGTTGCATTGGACAGATAGAAAAATACAGTGACCTCCAAAATCCACAAAACAGTGATGCCTTTATGAGGCCAATCAAAATGCACAAAGTAGAGACAGATCTTGTAACACTTTTGAGACTCACAGGAAGAAAGAAGTTGGCAGCATGAGTTTTCCTAGACTAAAGTCTATTTCCTCCTTTGACCAAATGCATCTGAGGAAATAGATTTTAGTCTAGGAAAGCTCATGCTGCCAACTTCTTTCTTTCTGGGAGTCTCAAAGGTGCTACAAGACCTCTCTACATACTGATTCTACAGACTAACACGGCTATATCTTTGAATTCAATCAAAATGCACAAAATACATGTTGCAAGCTTTGGAAGCTCCAGTGGAAGCTTCTTTGGGGAGAAATAAGGAGGGCTAGTGGGCCCTGGCAATGCCCGGTCTTTATAGGGCTGAAATATATGGAGACCTAGTGCAGGTTCAACCTAAATATTTATTTTGTTGGCATTTAAAACCCTGGGGAGTAAAAACATATAATGTATCCCAGTCTCTGAAAAGGCGTGGCTGTGTTCAGCAAACACAGCACAAACATTGGCCTTGTTATAACAAGCAATAAGATTAAATGTCCCCCGCCCTGTGGCTCCTGAACAAAATGAAAAACAGGGCATCTATTCAAGATCACTTCCCACAAATAAGATCCACCAGTTTTTGTGGGTTTTTGGGACTATGTGGCCATGTTCTGGAAGAGTTTATTTCTGACGTTTCACAGATGCTGCTGAAACGTCAGGAATAAACTCTTCCAGAAAATGGCCACATATTCCAAAAAAAACCACAAAAAGCTATGGATGCCGGCTGTGAAGGTCTTTGACTCTACAAGATCCACCAGATTTGCTCAGCACAGATAGATAGATAGATAGATAGATAGATAGATAGATAGATAGATAGTGGCAGTCTTGCCCACACTCTCTCATCCTCAGAGGATGACAATGGCAAATCCCCTCTGAACAAACCTTGTCAAGAAAACCCCATGGTGGGGTTGCCACATGAGTCCAAAAGGATTTGAAGATACACAACAACAACAACAACTCCTCTGAACAGAGTGACTTTTGAAAAAATATATCCCAAAATGTCAGGGTTTTTTAATGTTTGGCTTTCCCCACAAAACACGTAACCCATCCTTAACATGTGGCATTCATTGCCAGGACATTTATGAGGGGCGCAAGACCAGCAACATTTTTATAGGGGTTGAACAAAAGGGTGTTTCTTTGGCTATGCATGTGTGGGCGACCAACTTTGGCCCACAGAGATTAGAGCAGAGACTGGTGTGGCGAAGAAGCCACAGTGAAAGTCAGATGTCAGACTGTGTGTTTGGGACTTCACTCCGCCTCTGCAAGGATTGCATAAAAAAGGAGGAAAAATAAGGGAGAGGCAGGAATCTAAGAACACCTTTATTTGTTTCAACATGAGCTTTTGTGTGGATGTCAGTCCACTTCTTCAGAGGCCCTGAAAGAATTGACACAAAAAGCCTAGGAATAAATATCCTAAAGTCATGAGAGCCTGAAACTAAGCAGGGTCAGCCCTAGTTAGTACCACCAGCAAATACTGTACCAGGAGCTGTAGGCTCTGTTTCATAGGAAGGAACTGGCAAAAACCACCTCTGAGTATCATTTGCTTAAGAAAACCCTATGGGGAAAAATGCATCTGAGGAAGCAGACCCAATCTATGAAAGATTATGCAATGTCTACCAATGCTTTTTTGGAATGCAATACTGATGCAGATATGTGACATTATAAAACAACCAGTGAAATTTTGTCCAGCCTTATTATTGTTATAAATCTTCAGCAAAGTCAACAGTCATCTAAAACACTGGAGATTGATCATATTCCTAATTTCTGCAGCTAGAACTGAAATTGCAAGATGCTGGAAGACGGGGAATTTGTTACTTGAAAACTGGTGGGAAAAGGTCTGGGACACATGGCTGTCAGAACATCTTTCATATTCCTTCAAGAACAGATCCGACCAAAAAAGGGAACACACATTCATTGAGGATTGGTCTGTTTTTACTGATTATGTCAGTAACAATATATCTCATTTTGCTCCACCTTTGCACCAAGTTGGTTTTTGGAAGGACTTCTTGGACACTGACCACCTGACTGTGGCAAAATGATCTGGATCGTTTTACAACTTCGAAAGGATGTATTATTGGGTGGAAATTCTTTTTGTTGTTATTTCTATTGTGTATACGTTTGTTATTTGATAAAAATTTAATAATTAAAAAAAGATTGTGCTTTGTCTTTCACTGAGTCTCAGAGGTGCTACAAGATCCCTTTGCTTACAGATTTTCCAGACTAACTCCATTATGAGAGCCAGCCTGGTGTAGTGGTTTGAGCGTTGGACTAGCTCTCTGGAGACCAGCGTTCGATTCCCAGCTCAGCTGTGGAAATCCCATCTGACCCTGGGCAAGTCACACTCTCTCAGCCTCAGTGGATGGCAATAGCAAACCCCCTCTGAAGAAACTTGCCAAGAAAACCCCATGACAGGTCTGCCTTGGGGTTGCCATAACTCGGAAATAATTTGAAGGCACACAACAACAAATTCCAGACTAACACGGCTATGTCTCTGATTTCTATGGACAAGAAAACATTTGTGAGGGTGCTATATGTTGGCAGATGATTTGAAGGCACATTTGTTGTTGTTGTGTGCCTTCAATTCATTTCCAACTTATGGCAACCTAAGGCAAACCTGTTATGGGGTTTTCTTGGCAAGATTTGTTCCAAAGAGATTTACCAATGCCTTCCTCTGAGGCTGAAAGCATGTACACACACATATGAACAGTAAGCAACCCTTGTGGGAGTTATAGAATTCAGAAAGATGCAAACAGTGAAAGGACTTTCTCCCAATCCTTGTGCTATTTCACCAGTTGTAGATACCGTTCCCTTCATCCCATTCACTACCATCAGCTGTGGGGCTCTTCTAAATGTCTTCATAGTCCCTGTGAGGGAGACTTTACTCACTTATTTCCTCCACATTGGAAACCACCTATGTGGGACCCTTATAATGCCAGCTACTGCCACACTCTGTGACATCTCAATTTTTAATGCATTGTGAATGGTGTTCTACACTCACCCAACCACAAATCCCCGAAATTCAACACCGCTACTGAACATTGCCACTACAGATACCACGTGTCTGAACTTCATAGCATTCTTGTAGCATTCCAAGAGACATGCACACATATTACAAATTATTTATTAAACAGAAGGGCATACAGAACATGATTACTTTATACGCAGAAGCTATGATTACAGGGTTTCAAGGCTTAATTTTTATTGTTACTGATTTAACTCCAATTAGTTATACAACACATAATCGCAACATAATTGCAACTAAAATTAGGCTGATTACAAATCTCCTTTCTAACTCCTAAATGAACCTTGCTCTTGTTCATAGTGATTCCCAGACTTTGGTCCTCCAGATGTTTTGGACTTCAGCTCCCAGAATTCCTGACTGTTAGCCAAGCTTCAGAAGCATTTCTCCCAAACAGAAATAACACAAAAATAAGGAGAATGGAAAATGTATAAAAATGATGTCATTTTTGTCCACTTTCTGTTCACTTTATTTTCACATTATTTCTGCTTGGGAGAAACATTGTCTGAAAAACCTCCCACATTTGCCGTTTTTTTCTACTTTTAAATCCCATTTCTGAGCGGGATTCATCTAGTGTGATAAGTTCCCTAGTAAAGAAATTACAGATCTTTTGGCTCTTATATACCCACAAACATAGTTATAGTGCTTATCACTGCAATAGGATCCAACCAGAATGTCTACATTCATCCACTTTATATGTCATTATAGAATGAAAAGGAAAACAGAACACATGTCATGTCAACAATCAAATAGACAACCATTTTCTAGTAAAGAAGTGTATGTGCTTCGATTATGAGTTCAAGCATTGCAGGAGGCTGGACTGAATGGTCCTTGTGGTCTCTTCCAAATCTATGATTCGATGAAAGAAACCTAATCTGATCTAAACATTCCATAGATAGATGTAAAAATGCCTGTTTCTCATGGGACCAGCAAAATGGAATTTTTTTTATTGGCATCTACTTCCTCCTAGTTTGGCAATAGCATTTTTTTTCTCAGCTAGTTTCACCTAAAAGGCTTCTTTGAGAGATAGCAATTTAATATTAAGGAATCGTTTTCTAATTTCAATCTCTAGCGCTTTGAGCATGACAGTAGTATTTTTAGTTGTAGAGCCTAAATACTCTAAAGCAGGGGTTCCCAGACTTTTTGATTCACAGAGCCCATTTTAGAATTAATTTTTATGGTGGTGTTAGGAATAGTGTTACGGAAGGAGGGAGGGAAGATGGGATAGATCGTTTTTATTTCTTTCATTTTCCTGCAGCGGCCGTGCAGCACAGGTTGGGAATTGCTGCTCTAAAGGCACCAGATCTTGTCTGATCTTGGAAGCTAAGCAGGGTCAGCCAAGGTGAATACATGGATGAGAGACCCACAACAAATACCAGGTTCTGTAGGCTGTATCTGAGATGAGGGAACTGGCAAAACCACCTCTGAGTATTCCTTGCCTAAGAAAGCCCTATGAAAAATCCATAGGGCTACTATAAGTCAACAGGCAATTTGAAGGCACATTGCATGCATACAAAGGCATGTGCACACACACATTTTCAGTTAAGTATTTAGAAGGGAACAAAAGGATAAATTATTTTCATTGCAATTCTTGTGTTGCATTTGTTTCTGTTATATGTTTTATTGGGACTTTAAGGTTACAAAAGTTGCAATAATATTGAGCAGCTCACTCACTATTAAATGCAGCACTGGCACCTCATTGGATGCATGAAACTTCAGTGACAGCGCATATGTTACAAGTTTAATATACAATTTGTTGCATTATTATTACGAGTAGGCACATATTGAGACTTGAAGTGCAATTGTATTTGCAATATTAAATTATAGTCAGTCCCATATAATCCAGAAAGAAATACCCCTGGGGAGTTTATCAGGAAAAATAAACGTTCACACCCAGATAGCCAAAATGTTAGAAGTACGTATAAAGAAAGGAGCTGCACCAGCCTTTGCACTGGTTTACAGCCTAGGAAAGTCTCACTCTGAGGTTTGCTCTGAAATAGGCATACATTTAAATGAGCTGTGTTTCTGTATGCTGGATGAAAAGTAAGAATTACATATGGTCTCACCTTCTGTGCTTTTGCCCTGCTCTTAGCCTTGACCACTGTAGGAATGTTGTTTTCCTTCCCTGCACTAGACCCTTCTCAAATGGAAATCTGGCTTCTATGCCAGAAAAAGTTCCCTACTACTACAGCTATAATGTAGAATAATAATAATAATAATAATAATAATAATAATAATAATAATAATAATAATAATAATAATTTGTTTATTTATAAACCGCTTTTCCCAGGATCAAAGTGGTGTACAACATATCAGTAAAAACAATACCACGAATGACATATTAAAAATACACATTAATATGAATTAATTCCAAAAACAATTAGCTAAAAACATACGATTTAACATTATTAACATTATAACACTATAACATAATATAGCCAACATGGGTCTATCCAAAGGAGGAGATGAATTAAATAAACTGATATAATAAATATATTAATTTAGTTAATTTATCTCCTCCTTCAGAGAGGTCCATGGTGTCCATGATATACTACACAATAGCTGTTGTAAACAGGGAACTTTTTCTACACAGAAACCAGATTTCCATTTGAGAAGGGTCCAGTGCGGAAAGGGAAAACTGTACTCCAACAGTGGTCAGGGCTAAGGGCAGGGTAATAGCAAAAAGGGTGAGACAATATGTACTTGCTTTTCACCAAGCACACAGAAACACAGCTCATTTATATGTATGCCTATATGTAAGCTCCTCTAGATCTTCAATATAGGATTGTGCCTTAAATCAATCAATGTGTTTTTCTCTTCACACTTGTGGTCTCCTGTGGTGGCCCAGTTTGAATGAACTAGAAATGCAACCCCGTCCTGACTACTACATACAACACATCATGAAGCCCATGGAGCTTCAAAAGCTTGCAACAAGTATATTGTGCATTTTGGTTGGCCAATAAAGATATCACTGATCGATTTTTGTTCGCATTTGTTATATGGCCAACACAGCTATCCCTGAATGTTTTAACATATATTACAGTTTACACATCGCAAAACTAGCTCCTTGTGGTCTGTCTCTGGGCTGATTCATGATGCATGCAAGCTTTTCAAAATGCAACAGAATGGCATGTCTTCTGAGTGCGCACTCTCATTTCTACAGTTGTCTTAAGCCCTAGGTTTAAGGCCCTGGAAAAGTGAGTCAAAGGACGTCTTGTGATTTGTGTGAACAACTTTTGAAGAACAATATTGTACCAGGGACCACAAGGGGGCAGGCTTTCATAAATACAGGAGCTGACATACACAGTCGTGTCTTTTTGAGTAAGATCCCATTCCCTTTACATACACAGCATGTTCACAGGGGATATAAAACTAATGACTTCCTCAATCTAGACTAGAACAAATAATGCAGAGTTGTTTACAGAGCACTTTGTAAATTAAGGCTTCCTATTTGCAAAGTTCTGAGTTCCTGACATTTTGGAAAAGAAGGACTCAAAAGATTTTCCTAGGATCTTTGAAAGACAGGCACATGTATTCATTAGAAATTCATGTGAGCCACATCAGCCGACTCCTTTTTCAGTGAACACATGAGCACTATGTACAAATGCCTTCATTGTTTCACCTACTTTTCTTTCCCACAATTTAAAAGAAATTATTATATAGGAGAAAGAAAGTAAGACTGGGAAGAGGCCTGGGGCAGTTATCTGACAAAGGAAATAAGAATGACATTTTCTGTACATTTTGCTGTAAAGCATTATTAGCTGCAAAATTAGTCACGCAGATGTGTATATGAAAACTGTACATTGTGTAAACGGTTCGCTGACTGAACACCTGGTTTAATAATAACAAATGAAGTGTACGTCCTTTCAGCTCAATTAAATAGGCATTTAGAGGCAGGCAAACACTATGCAAAAGAGGACAGATTATGCAGCCAGCTAATATGCCTTCGGCAGTGCTGTCATGGGGCTGTATTTTTCTGCAGAATAAACAGTTCGGTTTTCCTCCATAAATATTTGCTGTACTAGACAAATCGGTTCAAGATGTATCAACAATTCTTAACCAATATATCCTTCAGCATAGATAGCTGAAGTCAAGGCTATCTGTGTCCCATGATTATGTCATTGTTCCTCTTCCCAAAAATCTTAGTTTTCATTTTTAGCCTGCCCGCTCCCAATAATGTACAAATACTGTAAATGCTTGCCATAAAAAGTGGAGAAAACTGCAATCCTATACACATTTCCCAAAATAAGTCTCATTGAACTGTACAGTAAAAAGGGATCACTTCACTTTTTCAGTGGTGTAACTTAATTTTTTTTAGTTATGTTTATAATTGCGAGGGTGTGGCTTCACTAAACGGTAGACAGGGAATAACACAGGTGCTGTTTAAATGCTGTTTCATGCTGCTGCCACATGCCTGAGTGTGGCTAATGTAGCAACAGTGACAGGGATGGGAGCAGAGTGGAAACCAGTGGAGATAGATTCAGAGGTTATTCAGACTGTGAAATTAATTCTAGTAGAATCTAGATTGAATCTTTGCTGTTCGCATGCATTTCAAATGCATCCAATTAAGTTTCGGAGGAGGGGGCTGCAAATTCCTACTAAACCTGGGATAATCAATCTGGGGGGGGGTCTGAGTTTTCCTAAAAGATTTGCATTGTGTGCATAACCAATGCAAATAGACCCAGGATAAATCAGGATAAAACTCTGTATGCCTTGAACATCTTTCAAATACATCCACATCATTGAATACATCTTTATTCACAGTGCTGACAGGTGTGAGCAAAAAAACTCAAGAGATATGCGGTTCTAATTTTTTAAAAATAGTGTGAATAACAAAACTGGAATCAGTGAGATTGTTTTCACAGTTGTGCTAAAAACAACAAAGCCTGAATGGCCCCTAGAAGGAACAGTAGGTTAAGCATCAAAGAAGGAAGGGGCCAGTGGAGGCCAGACTGAGAGTTACTGTATATATCCATGTATAAGTCTAGATATTTTAGTCTAAATATTCATCCAAAAAACCTGAGTCGACTTATCCACAGGTCAATTTAAATACTGTAAGTACTGTACTTTAACACTCATTTTAAAAAAGGAATCATCCTCTGGTAAAAAGCAAAAATGTAATCTGTCCTGGAATCACTCTATTCTTTCATCCATCCAGCTTTTATTTTGAGCACAAATAGTTATGCCTGCTAGAATTTTGTAAGTTCTTTGACATTGTTTTCCTTTGCACCATCCTTTAGATTATTTGTTACATGCTCCTAGATTTTATCCGCAACTTGTCCAGAGGTCATATCAAAATCCATAATTTTGACTACAAAACCTGCCCTCGAGTTATACATGAGGTTGACTTATAGTTGAGTTTATACTGTATGTAAGTGAAGGCAGAGGTGGGTGACTGTTAGAGGTGCAGTGGATTTGAGACAAGAACAGTTTCCTCATCTAAATGTGGAGATGAAACAGGGATAGGTGGAAATTACTACAGCATTTTTACATTAGCTGTATGGAATAGTTTTGGTGCTACTGCTACATATAAAGTGATGGATCTGAGATATAGCTGTTATCTATTTAATTTTATTTACTTTCCTTCAGTATGGATTGCTACTGACACAAAAGAGTGTGTTTCTAAACAAGTGTTTTTTGTGTTGTTTTGCCCATCCCAGTTCTGCACACATGATACTAGTCAGTTGATTCAATTTCTTCCTATGAGCATGGTACTAACATGGAAGAATATATCTGCAAAAGAGTGTTCATGTGGTTTTGCATAGATGGCACATCACAACCACCACCACTTTTATTACATGGCAGGGGAATGACTTCAAATGCTCTTGCAATTTGCTGTTCACTCTTTCCCTTAAATAAGTAAGATCTTTTAAAACTAAACAACAATCTAGTCTAGCTCTAGAGTTTTATTTTATGATTAAGCTGGAATTTTGTTCTGCGCTGCTTTTTGCTGTTTCTTCTAAATATAGCAGATGTGCAAAACAAAAAGTTGGTTGGAGAACAATTTGTTGGCATGCATTTTGTGTGCGGTGACTTACTTTTGAGTAGAATGCAAAGAAATGAGGTGAATTTATTTTTTATTTTTATTTTGCAATCCTGTGCATTTTTCTCAGTGACAATGTCTTTAACCAACAATTTCTTCCAAGGCAAAGTAGTGCTGTATTTTAAGCACTGCATTTTAATTGTAATTTTTCAAGCATAAAGATATGTTTGTGTCCTGTGTGTCATTCTTAGAGTTCACACTTTTACACCATTCGCAGTTGAATCTTATGGATTGTCTTGGGTCCCCTTCTGTTCTCTCTATACACACTGTCTCTAGGTAAACTCATCAGTTCTTTTGGTTTCTCCTATCATCTGTACGCCAACGACACTCAGCTGTATCTCTCCACCCCTGACCTTTCGACGGGGCTTGAACAGCAAGTTTCTTCTTGTCTGACTGCCATCTCTCAGTGGATGCGGCTTCGGCGCTTGAAGCTCAACATGTCTAAGACTGAGCTTCTCGTCTTTCCACCTAAACCCACCCTTCATTATTCCTTTTCTGTTTCTGTCGACGACACTTCTATTCAACCGGTTCATCAAGCCCGCAGTCTTGGCTTCATTTTTGACTCTTTCCTGTCATTTATTCCCCAGATCCAGGCCACCGCCAAGACCTGTAGATTCTTTCTCCACAACATTGCCAAGATCCGTCCATTCCTCTCAATCTCTACTGCCAAGACTCTAGTCCATGCCCTAGTGGTTTCGCGACTAGATTATTGTAACCTCCTTCTAACAGGGCTTCCTCTTTCACACCTCCATCCTTTAATCTCTGTCCAGTATTCAGCTGCCCGTATTGTCACATCCACTTGCCGCTTTGACCATGTTTCTCCTCTTTTATCCTCTCTTCATTGGCTCCCCTTCCCCTTCCGCATCCGGTACAAGCTTTTGTTACTGACTTTCAAAGCCCTCCATGGGTTGGCCCCTCCTTACTTATCTGACCTTCTTTCTCCTTACATTCCTACTCGCACCCTCCGCTCTGGTAGTCAGGGTCTCCTGTCACAATGTAGGACTACCACTGCCCCCTCCCGAATTCGTCCCTTCTCGCTTGCTGCCCCTTACTCCTGGAATCTTCTTCCCCCACATACACACCTCATCACTTCTCTACCCAGTTTCAAAACTGAATTAAAGACTATATTGTTTAGAGAAGCATTCCCAGAGGTGAGCCCCTCTCTGACCCAGGAATCCTCCTTTTAACCATCCATCAAGAAGCCAAGCCCTTCCTCCAGTCCATCTGCCTTATCATTTACTGCTTGGGTGTGTTTTGTAACATAGGCCAGCAGATTGTAGCTTTCAGGTTTTTAATGTAACTGTGTGTAACCATTGAAGTTACTTTTAACTACTTTTAACACAAAATAACACCTTCTTTTAAATAATGTTAACTAAGAACTGTACGGGGAACTAATTACTCTGTAAAAGTAACTAATTACTCAGTAAAAGTAACTTTCACCTGACATTTACATGAGTTCCCTTTTTTGTTATTTAATTTTGTCGGTATTTTATTCTATGTATTATTTCCTGTTTGTGCTTTATTAACAACTAACTGTAGCACTCAGCATTGCTCAGGAAAATCATTTACCATCATTAAGGATAATTCTGTTTCAAATGCTCTCTAAGTTGCCTGTCTTTTTGGGTGTTCAAATGCACTTTTTGCTATGCATCAATCTCTCTTGCCCTTGGAAGAGTGTGCCTCTCCCAATCTACTGCCAAACTCTGCAAGAATGAAAAAATAATCCCCCACCAGCTCCCCTCAAAGTGAATTTCATATACACCACATAGCTCATATGTTAGGTCAGATCATTTCAAACATCTCAACTTAGCTTTATTTTCATAGCTATGGCAAAACATCAAAAAGGTAATTTTTCAGACTTAACTCATCAAAATATTCCAAATAATGTGCCACATTACTCTGCATGAATGGAAAAAACTGGTGTGCCAGCCAGGATCCAGAACTCAATTTTATGTCACCTACACCTTCAGTCAAACCATCCCAAAATACACTCTCCAACGTTGGTGAAAATCCACCTAGCTATTTTTCAATGATATGTTAACACAAAGACAAGAGATTTCTGTTTTATTTATAGATATTGTAAGTACATTTGCTCATCATTAAAATCATTATTTGGTAATAATCCTTTGGTATATACTGTACTGATTGTTTGATTTTTAAAATATATATATATATATTACAAATGATTATGTTTTTAATAAAGAAAGTTGGGACAAAATTTAGTAGATACGTAGGGTAGGTGCATTTTTTTAAATAGATGAAGTAAATTCTATGAGATGCTGTGTTTGGGATCTGAGAAATTGCCCATAGATACATCTGCCTTCAGCACAACAGTATTCCCTGAGCACAAAACAAACATTTTCATATCAGAAGTTCCAATTAGTTTTAACACAAACACACTGAGTTTTATTTTCCAGATATAAAACACTATCAGCATTGTAGAACACAGATAAATTCCATGCTCTACAAACGCACTGGAGTTCTCCTTCTGTGTGTCACTGAAAATTCATGTCTCAGCAATGATAGCATGCACACAGGAAACACAACAAAAGAATACTGAATTTTTAAAATTCTTTTTGGAAATGGCATTCAGAGGCAATGTGGGAACTGTGCTGCCCTGGAGATGTTGCTGAACTGAAACTCCCAGCTAGCTTGGTGAGGAATGCAGAGAGTTTCAGTGAAACAACATTTGGAGGGCCACAAAATCCCCACCTCTGTTTTAGAGTTACTGTTTTGCCATGATAGGTGGGCATCAGTGTGATCAGACTTAGCTGGAGTAGCAGCAACAGCTGGAAGAAATGCCTTCCTAGAATCATAGAGTTGGAAGAGACCGCAAGGGCCATCCAATCCAACCCCATTCTGCCATGCAGGAAATCTGTAAACATATGGCCTGCTGCAGATGAATGAAATATTCTAAATCACCCAGAAATTTTCCACATACATTCTAGGCCCAGTGTTCCTTTTGGTATCCAACAGCTGGACTTGCTTGGATCTTGTAGCCCTGCACAGTTTGTTAAGCATTTTGTATAACATGACACCAGTACAGTGATTCCCAAACTTAGGTCCCCCAGGTGTTTTGGACTTCATCTCCCAGAAGCCCCAGCCAGCTTGATCAACAGTCAGGAATTCTGGAAGCTGAAGTACAAAACTTCCCAAACATTTGGAAACCACTGTTTTAAGCCTGCCCAACTGTTTAGTGATGTGACAATCAGATGGCAAACTACAGGACTGTGTAGTTTTAACAGGGACTTTGTCATCTTTGTCTTTAACAAGATACCCTGGTCATGTGTATTTACAAAAGCTTATGATTCTTTATATGATTTATATGTTTGTAGAAGAATTATGCAGTGTGTGTGTGTGTGTGTGTGTGTGTGTGTGTGTGTGTATAACAGCTGGAATGGGATTAATGGTTAGAAAAACTGGACACAATGGATGCTTACCTAATGACTAGGGAATCTTTGCAAACACATGGAATTCTGTGCTTTGGCAAAATTTCAGTGAATTATACAACCATAATTGATGCTGCTGGAACCAAATTGAGCAAATATGGAAATTGGCATGAGACTGCTAAACAAGTACATTTTATATTCTTTAAAAGCTGTGGAGGTTAATTTGTCATAACTAAGAGCATGAAAATGAAGGAAGGAAGTACGTAGCTGCAACGGATCTGAAGAAGAGAAGGATCTGCCAACTGATAAAACTGCACAAGTTCTGCTCAGCTGAATGTTCTTATTGCAAATACTTTTCAAGTGCTTCCAGAATTTACACCATGCTAGAAGCTTGAGCATTTAGAGAGGAAGAAGGAACAATGCACCATTCAATTTAATATTTTGAAAATCCTGTATCTATTAATCTTATTCTCCCCACCCAACCTTGTTACTAACACTTGCCTATATTAGGGGTAGTTTTTTCATATGAAACCCAGTCTTTTAATATGCCTTTTCCCATTTTATATCTGAGGGTATGAATGCAACATTTCTTCAAGCAAGAGGCATTTTAGCATCATATCTTGGAATCAAGTGATAGTAACCACCCATGCTCACTTCACTATTTCCAATTGCCACTTCTCTCAAAGCTTGGCTGTTTGACACATAGACAGAAGAGATTCCAAACTGGAATTCTAAACTGGAATTAAGGGACTGGCAAAACTCATGTCAGTTTCGGTTCTCATATAATCAGAATTTACTGGATTATTTTCTCAAATATTTGCTGCAGCCAGGCTAGTATCTCCCAGATGTTTGGACTATAACTTGCATCAACAAAACCCAGATTCAGAAATTATGGTAGTTTTAGTATCTCAATGGCTGCAAGTTGGAGGAAGCTGATAACTGGATGTCCTATTTTTTTAAAATCCAGAGTCCATATGAATCAATACATGCATCAATATGCATCAATAGATATTATTGGCTTAGAGTATCATCAGAGTTGGCATCTTAACCAATATGCCACCACATCCCCCTTGGTCTCAGTAGATTAGTAGCTTATGCAATATTTCACATGCCTAGATGCTTTTGAAATTCAGCCAGCCAGCCAGCCACTTTTCACCCAACATGGAATGGCCATGGCAGGGGGCTTTAGTAGTTCTGCAGTATGTCCAGGGGGATCTTGAGTTGCTACAGAGGGACAAAGGGAATACCAACCTCTGCAGACAAACATACACAGGCATAGGGTTAACTTACTCTGAATACATCACTAACAGGAGAACAGCCCAGGTATGTCCCACTGATTCAGTTAGTCTGCTCTAGTCAGGACAGGAGTAGCATTTGACTTTAGTTCAATAATCCAATTCAGAAAATACATTTAAAATACATTTATAACTTTGTCTGGAAAACTATGCAGGTTTGTTTAAAGATGTTTGTAGTTAAATGTAGTAGTTTAAGCATTGGACGACTATGACTCTGGAGAACCAGGTTCTATTCCTCGCTCACCCATGGTTACCTTGGGTGAGTCACATACTTTCAGCCCTAGAAAACCCCATGACAGATGACAGAAAATGCATTTAAAATACATTTTAAAACTCTGAAGGTTTGTTTAAAGATGGCACTTCAGTTTGTGGTTAGGTGTAGTGGTTTGAGCATTGGACTACAACTCTGCAGATTCAGGTTCAATTCCCCTCTTGCCCATAGTAACTTTGGGGTGAGTCATATACTTTCAGCGATAGAAAACTGCATAACAGACTTGCCTTATCACTGGGAAAAGTTAAAGAAGTGTTTGTGGACACCTCCAGATGATAACATCTCCTCTTATATAGTCAAAACAACATTTTTCCTTGACTTCAATAAATACAAAAAGGGAGTTTCAGAAAAAGCGTACCAGTAGAGCCACAGTGACTTACGACCAAAGGATTTTTCAGACTCACAAGAAGAGGGTGTTACCATGGCTTGTTTAATTTTGAATCTTCTTGTGACACCCAACTTCAAACTTATTTTGCATGAACTGCTCAAAGACAAGAACCAAAACTTGACCTCACCCTTTGCCTACAGTGCTGTCATTTATCATTTCCAGGCAGGTTTTCTAGTAAAATGGAATCTCTTGAAACTTAATAGCCTAACAGTAACAAACCAAACAAAAATGTAGGTGGCAGCCAGTGAGGACATGAGATAACTTGTCACAGCATACAGAAAATCTGAAGCACCATTAAAGGGAACCAATTCAATTATTTTATTCATTATACTTGTGCTCTGAGGTAGAGATATTAAAATAGTCTCTTTTAGATCTCAAAATCCCCTGAGGCACTTGGCTGCCCAAAGACCTTATAACTTAATTTAGTGAGAGCTGCAGAACAATTATGTCATAGAAAAAACATTTGTCAAAGTACTAATTAGCACATTACCCATTGCTAACTTTACATCTGCATCACCTTCTCCGCAACTGCTGCATAGATGATCAAGATGAAACAATAAGTCAAGTTGTCATACAAGCCTTAAAAGATGAAACAGCAAAACACCACAGAACCAAAGCCATTTTTCTCTGCACAGCTATTTTGGTGCTGTTGGAGATTTATCAGAACATTTGAGAGAGGAAAAAACAGGTGTCTCTAAAAATCAGCTTTTGCAAAGAGAATTTTTCAGGGATGAAAAAAGTCTGCAAACAGAACTGGCCATTATTGTTGGATATCAGGGGCTTTGCAGAATTTTTTTTTGGCGTAAACCATTGAAACAAAATCTGAAATACACATGACACTCATCCAAAAAGGCACAAATTACCAAAACAAAATTTCTTTCCAATAATCAAGAGATTGGCAGACCTACACAGAGCAGACCTAATGAAGAGGTTACACAGCATACTAATGGTCAAATATAACCAATCATTAGTGAATATTTCTTGGCAACTGATTCATGCTTGAGGCTTTCTAAGCCTTGCGCTGCAATCCAGGCACATATATCTGAGATCAAGTCCCATTATATTTTATAAAAGTAACATCTACTCAAAAGCACAAGCTGTTGTTTTCTATAGAGCTTACTCTGAAGGAAGTGTGTATTAGGTTCTAAAGTAAATTAACACAAATCAGGCTATGTCACTTAGCATCCATTGCTATAATGCATTTAGGGCAGTGGAGTATATTCACTTGGCTACAGTGCACTTGTATCCAAGTTAGTACGTTTAAGAAAAAGAAACCCCTTTTGCAAGTCTGGTTTAATTTAAATAAATGTGAAAGAAGTCATTAAATATACAATGTAAATTTAAAATACGAGTTATGGTAAACCAGCCCTTAATTTTCCAAAAGGGTAAGTCATCGTTTTGGTCTCTAAAGGAAAATGCAACAAAGAATCTTCTGCCACTTGAAAGACAAACAGATTCATTGTGACATGAGCTAGAGCCCAGTTCATCAGATGCTGGAAGTGTTAATGTGTGCTAAAAAATTAATTAGATATATATTAGCTCTCTAAAGGCAAACAGCAAACTATGTGTTCTCAGAGCATATTATCTTGTTTCTTTCTCAACTAAATTGTAGACGCCCAAATCAACAGAACAGGTTATGAGATGATGATCTGGAGTTTGGACAGAAAAAGGTTAATGAGTTGTTAGAAAGGAATACTAAAAGCTTCTTACTAGTCAAACCTGCTCAGCCAGGCCTACTCACACCTTTTGTTGAGGAAATAGATACCTCCATGGCCCTGGTCCTGAAAGGAGCAATGTCTGTCTCCTCCTTCTCTTAGTCAAGAATGGTGTAACACAGGTATACATAAAGGATCAAATGAAGAAAAACTAACTTTTGAGCCCAAGGCAGAGAGAAAGATGAAGGTGTTAGATGTGAACACAGGAATGCCCTTTTGGCTTGGCAGAATGCCTCTCTGTGAGTTCTTAAGTAGGGCAGTCGATTTGGTAGTGGTAGAGCTTTGCACCTTCACCTATCTTCAGCTTGTGTAGTTCCAAAACACCTTAAATCTGCAGCAACCGTTCCTTCATAAGGAAATCAAAGCCATTTAGCAGTGCAACCGACAATATCTCGCTACACAGAGAGCACAGTGCACAGAACCATTTTTACTATATGTTTGCAGAAAACTGTGGCCCATAACATTAAAGACTGTACACTCAACAGATTCGCGCCAATATAATCCATTTTATCTGCCAAGTGAGAATGGGGCCCTAGAGGGAAAATACACATTCCTCTGTGCCGAATCTGCACAATACAGTGGGTCCTTCCCTTATGCGGGGAGATCTGTTCCAGATCCCCCGTGTAAGGGGAATTCCACTCATGCTCGCACCCCATAGAAAACAATGGGGCGTGTGTTTGTGACGCATGCACCACAGACACATACACCATGTTTTATTGACGCATGGCTACAATGTAAGCTTGAATCCGTATATAGTGCACCTGCATATGGCATGGGCATACTGTATATGAGTTAAGTAGCATACACTCCAGCTGCAGCACCTGACTCTTACGCTTCCCTGCCAGCTCATTTAGGTACAAGGAAATAATTACTGGACAATAAATTAAAAGGATTTGCATCACAACAGATACCATAAAACAATCTTTCTCAAGCTTTTTACCATGGAGAAACCCTTGAAATAATTTTCGTGTCTCAGAAAACTCTTGCACAAAACATATTATATCTTATTGTTATTGTTAATTGCCGTCAAGTCGATTTTAACTTGTGATGACTCTATGAATGAGAAACCTCCAAGTCACCCTATTATCAACATCCCTGTTCATTTCTTGCAAATTCAGGGCTGTGGCTTCCTTGACTGAGTCTATCCACCTGCAATGCAGTCTTCCTCTTTTCCTGCTCCCTTCTGCCTTAACAAGCATTCTTGACTTTTCTAATGGGGCATGTCTTCTCATGATATGGTCAAAGTACAACACTCTGTTTAATCATCTTGGCTTCTAGGGATAGTTCAGGCTTGATTTGCTCTAGGATACATGTATATGTCTTTTTAGCAGCCCATGATATCCATAGCACTCTTCTCCAGCACCACATTTCAAATGACTTTATTTTCTTCCTGTCAGCTTTCTTCACGGTCCAGCTTTCACAACATAGAAATGGTTGAAATACGATGGCATGGACGATCCTAACTTATATTCAATTTTACATCTTTACACTTCAGGATCTTGCCTAATTCCTTCATAGCTGGCCTTCCATGTGCTAGTCTTTTTCAGATTTGGTGACCGCTGTCTCTATTCTAATTAAAGACTGAGTCAAGGGATGAAAAATCGTTTAACTATTTAAAAGTGTTTGCTGTCTAATTTAAAGTTATATACATCGTCTAGAATCATAGTTAGAAGAGACCAAAAGGGTCATCTAATCCAACCTCCTGCCATGCAGGAATACACAGACAACGCACCTCTGACAGAGAGCCATCCAGCCTCTGTGTAAAGACCCCCAAAGAGGGAGACTCCACTCCACTCCAAGGGAGTGTGATCCACTGTCAAACAGCTCTTGCCATGAAGAGGTTCTTCCTAATGTTGAGGTGGAATCTCTTTCCCTGCAGTTTGCATCCATTGACCTGGGGCTTAATCTCTGGAGCAGCAGAAAACAAGCATGCTCCCTCCTCAATATGACACCTGTTCAAATAGGACTATCCTATCACCTCTTAACCATCTCTCCTACAGGCTAAACATACCCAGCTCCCTACATCTCTCCTCAGAAGGCATGGTTTATTTTGGTTCCCTGAATGTTCAGCTCCAATCCTGTCCTGGCATTTCCTTCCTTGACTTTCCTTCCACAGTTGTTCCAAGTCTTTGCTATTTTCAGCCAGAAGTTATTAGTCAGAGGTTATATCTAAAACTGAACAAAAATATATTACTCATGATCTCTCATGGAACACTTAGGCCCAAAACACACTGCAGAAATAATCCAGTTTGAGACCGCTTTAACTGCCCTGGCTCAGTACTAGGGCATCCTGGGAACTGCAGTTTATTGTGGCACCAGAAGGCTAAATGTCTCCCTAAACTACAGTTCCCATAATCCCCCGTGGGATGTGTTTTGGGTTTTTTAGATATTGAGCCTTCTCTGTCAGAGAGCACTGGTGCCACGGAAAACTACAATTCCCAGGATTCCCCAGCACTGAGCCAGGGGCAGTTAAAAACAAGTCCTGTCAAACTGGGTTATTATTTCTGCAGCGCAGGGAGGCGGAGCAGCCATGGGCGCATTCCCGATCTGACGTCATTTCCGGCGCCTCCGGACTAAGAACAACGGGCCGCTCTAGCTCCGCATCTCTATGGTGGCGTTGCCCCTTAGACTCAGCGAACTCAACTCGACAAACCGGAACTAACGCCTGGGTCGCGGAAGCTCTTCCGTGTCACTCTCGTTCGGCTCCCTATTGCGGGGTTGCTGTGGCAACGCAGAGGCCTAGCTAATCCTGAGCCGCCCGAGTAAACTGTAGGGAGGTAAGTCCGGCGAGGCCTTACTGGTTTCGGGTCCGTTGGGCTTAGGAGGCATCCGAACGGGAGAGATAACCCGCTTTGACACCGCTTTTAACTGGTTTGGCTCAAGGCGATGGCATTCTGGGAATTGTAGTTTGTCAGGTCCCCTGACAACAAACTACAATTCCCAGAATGCTATCGCTTTGAGCCAATTAATAGCGGTGTCAAAGCGGGTTATCTCTCCCGTGCTCTCTCTCTCTCTCTATATATATATATGTATGTGTGTGTGTGAGAGAGAGAGAGAGACAGACCTATATACTAATAAAGCTATAGATAGATATATGTGTGACATACTTATAAAGCTATATGTGTGTGTGACCTATATAAAAGCTATATATATATACACACACACACACTAGTAAAGATATACTGTATATATATATATATATATATATTAGTAAAGCTATATATGTGTGTGTGTGACATATACTAGTAAAGGTATATATATACACACACACACACACTAGTAAAGGTGTATATATATATATATATACACACACACTAGTAAAGCTATATATATATATATACACACACACACTAGTAAAGCTATATATATATGACATATATACTAGTAAAGCTATATATGTGTGTGTGTGACATATACTAGTAAAGCTATATATATATACACACATATACACTACTAAAGATATATATATATTAGTAAAGCTATATATGTGTGTGTGACATATATACTAGTAAAGGTATATATATATATACACACACACACTAGTAAAGGTATATATATATATACATACAGTATATATGCTAGTAAAGATTATATATATATATATATATATATATATGGCATATATACTACTAAAGCTTGTGCTGCCAGCTTCCCATGCGTTGTTCTCTTTGCTTATTTGATTTTTCCCCTTCCTCCGTGCCTTTCTTCAAAAAGAGTGTTGAAGAATAGATCCATACGCAGAACTTGGGGATTCACAATCCTTCATTCTAACTAGAATAGGCTTTGGTACGGAGAGAGCGATCGTGTAGCACTTTTGAGTTGGCAACAAGAGGTTTCCTAGGCTAAAAGTCTACTTCCTCAGATGCATTTGGCCAAAGGAGGAAATAGACTTTAGTCTAGGAAAGCTCATGTTGCCAACTTCTTTCTTTCAGTTGATTTCAAAGGTGCTGCAAGATCCCTTAAGTCCAACCCCATTCTGCCATGCAGGAAATCTCAATCAAAGCATCCCGGACAGATGGCCGTCCAGCCTCTGCTTAAAGACCTCTAAGGAGGGAGATTCCACCACACTCTGAGGAATGAGTTTGTTCCACTGTTGAACAGCCCTTACTGCCAGGAAGTTCCTCCTAATGTTGAGGTGGATGCAGGCAAAACGTCAGGAATAAATTCTTCCAGAACACGGCTACCTAGCTTGAAAAAAAACCCAAAACAATGGTGTGACCACCGCCACCCCCTTTAGGCAAGAGAAAGAGGGGTTGCACCTGCACAGAGCCTTCCTCAATGAGGAAAGGATACAGGTTGCGAGGAGTAGCTGAGAAGAAGGCATGCTGGTGGGATGGGGAGCTTCCCTGGGTCAGAAAGCATGCAGGGCAATGGGTGGGTGGGGGGCTGAAGTGGTTGAGGTGGTGAAAAGAGGGCCCTGTGTGAGTCTGTAAAGCAGGGCAGGGGGCTGGAAGATCCCCAGAGCCCAGCTGGTTGGGTTTAGGAAAGTCACCTGCTCAGCTCAACAAGGTAGCTTGTTGCAGAATTTCCAAATGTCCTCTATTTTGAGCATGACTAAGAAGCATGAATGCACATTTATATGAGGGTTTTTAGCCTTTGTTTAGAAATTGGAGCCCTGATGATGGCAGTGATTAAATGCCTGTACTGTAGCCACTCACAGCCACAAGGTTGTGGGTTCCATCTCAGGCAGGGCTCCAAGGTCCATTCAGCCTTCCATCCTTTTGTAGTGTGGTAAAATTAGTACCCAGCTTATTGGGGGGCGACTGCCTTACACATAGTAAACCGCTTAGGGAGAGCTAGTTCACTGATAAATGGTATAGAAATGTACAGTATTTGCTATTGTTACTAAATGTCCTGCATTTGCAGTGCCTTGTCCTCCTTTATGATTAGGATAGCAGATCACCCTGTTGGGGGGGGGTCTCTTGGACTAGGCGAGTGGGTTGTATTTTTGGAAGACATAAAGTTCCTTTCTCACCCCACTTGCTGAGGGAGATGAGCAGACTAATCCTCTTCTGGTAATTTCTCATTCAGTACAGATTACTGTGACAGGACTGTATTTCTGCCAGTTGAAGAATGACTGAGCCCAAATTCCGGGAGGTGTTGCCTAAGCAAGGTGAGTGGCCTCTCCCAGCATTGTACCCACCCACCAAGAACATCCGCCTTATCTCCCAAGTGACCGATGCCACCTACCCTTAGGGGTGTTTTGTACAGGATCAGGCACCTTATCTCAGAATGTTTCCAAGTATTTAGTCTGTGCACTTCATCTGTGATATTACTAGTTTAGAGGCAAAATAATTCCTTGCGTTCTGTTACTCAGGAAAGTAATTCTCTCCATTTACAACAGCAGCACGTTTACTGTATATACTCATAAGTAGAAATTTTAGTCAAAAATTGAGTCAACTTGCCTCAGTGTAAGTACAGTATTGTACTCTTATTTTTAAAAGGGGCCATCCCCTAGTGAAAATCAAAAGCATAGTCTGTCTTGGAAGCACTGTCCCCCCCCCCCCCCCCTTCTCCCATCCCTCCAGCCTTTAGGGTGAACACAAATAGTTATGCTTGCTAGAATGTTGTAAGTTCTTTGGCATTGTTTTCCTTTGCTTCATCTTTTAGATCCTTTCTTACATGCCCCTAGGTTGTATCCTCAGCTTATCCACGGGCCATATCAAAATCCATAATTTTGGCTCCAAAACCTGCCCTCAACTTATGCATGAGGTTGACTGAGTATATACGGTAATTATTCTTGCAGGTTTTGAGTGTTTTGATTCTTTTATGCTCTGTGCTCCTATCTCCTCTGATCTGAGTTGTGCATTTGTTTTTACCAGACTGTGCCATATTTCTGGGGAGAAAAGTAATTTCTTGCTTCCCAAGTCCATTGTCCTCCTGCTGCCCTTGTCCCCATTAGAAGTAGACATTATACTGCCTTTGAATCTTGTGTCTGGGATAATTAATACTCTCATTTGGAAAAGATTGTACAGTGGAAACTCGCCTTACACAGGGGATCCGTTCTGATTACGTGATCACACAAAAGTCTAACATGAATTGCTACCAGCACGGATTTCTATGTTAGCTACTCTGCCCAGAAGCTATCAAGTTTTCCAGTTATCTAACACATGTCTGAGCCAGCCCAAATAATCCTAAAAACGATCATGATTATTTGCCTTTCTCTCCTCATTTTAGGAATGTTAGCAGTTGAAGATGTGACTACTATGGTATTGTGCAAGCCCAAGCTGCTACCTTTAAAATCAGTTACACTGGAAAAGCTTGAGAAGATGCAGCGAGAAGCACAGGAAACAATTCGGCAGCAGGAGCTCACCCAGCAGAGTTCCAAATCAACAGAGTAATAGGGAAAACAGAAGGAATGTATGAATACAGTGTTCACTGTTACTGTAGATTGTTGTTTGCTGATTGTACAGCAACCCTGTAAATATATTTTGAATTATGTTCATTAAAAATGGCACTAACAGAAGATTGCTTCTAATTCTGCTTTATCTCTGTTACTGAACTTCTACTCAGGTTGCCATTTATAAACCCTTACATTGGAATAAAATCTGTTTGGTCTTTTGAGTAAACATGCATGGATTGTGATACCAGACTCGCACATGTGTGTAGTGTGCCTCCATGTTGTTTCCAGTTTATGGGGATCCCAAAATGCAGCTATCACAGGATTTTCTTGTTAAGGTTTGCTTTGCCTCCCTCTGAGGCAGAGAGAATGTGATTTATCTACTCATTGGGTTTCCATGGTCAAGCAAGGATTTGAACCCTGGTCTCCAGGTCGTAGTCCAATGCTCAAACCACTACACCATGTTGGCTCTTTCTATAAGGATTACTTTAGGTTATTAATAAAAGCATATATGTGGTAAGTAAAATTATATGCAAATAGATCTTTTATAAATCATTTATAAAATGTATAACAAAGCAGGCTGAGCACACTAAGCACATACCTTTTACATGTATAAATGTGTCTACATTAGGTAGAACAACAGTTTTAGATGCTATGCAGAGACTGGTTCCTCACTCCTGACAGTTATCAATGCTTCTCACAATGCATGTACAGTCTTGTTAACAAGAACAACTTTTAATGAAATAAAGAATGCATACATTTTAAAGATGAGAACCAGCATGGTGTAGTGGTTTGAGTGTTGGACTATGGCTGCATCTGCACTGTAGAAATAACGCAGTCTGACACCACTTTAACTACCATGGCTCAATGCTATGGAATTCTGGGAGTTGTAGTTTTGTGAGATTGTTAGCCCTCTCTGTCAGAGTGCTCTGGTGCCACAAGAAATGAAAATTCCCAGAATTCCATAGTAGATTAAGTGGTGTCAGACTGATTTCTGCATTGCAGATGCAGATGACAACTCTGGAGACCAGAGTTGAATTCCTTGCTTGGCCATGAAACCCACTGGGTGATCCCGGCTGAGTCACATTCTCTCAGCTTCAGAGGATGGGAATGGCAAACCTCTGAACAAATCTTGCCAAGAAAACCCTGTGATACGGTTGCCTTAGAAGTCAACGTAAATCGGAAATGACTTGAAGGCATACAACATTTTAAATGGAGCAGCCAATACTGGCTATTCCTGGATTCAGCAACAGCAAATGCAGCAACACTGTATACAAATTTCCTCTATACTTACGTTTTTAGATTTAAAGACACATCAGTGTTATATCTGCACTGACATGCATGTTAATGTTTGCAAGTTATGTTTAAGCCTGGATGCTATTTCACTTCCATTCTATTAATAATAATAATAATGAGAGAGAGTTAATTGTTCTACTACACATACTATCTGCAAGATTGTGATACAGCAAAATGGAAAGTGCTTTAAGCAAACAATAAAAGGGAACGTGTAGAGCTTTCTCTATGAACAAGTTAGGGCACTAAGCACAGGCGAAGTTTTAAGAGTCAGTGAGCACAAACAAGAATTGTTTAAGAAAAACAACACAAAATTCTGCTTCACAAAAGTTTATTTTATAATACATTCTGTCAGAACTGTTCATTTTTCCAGTTTTTTTTGGGGGGGGAATAGATGTTCCAGCCACCATTTGCTGAACTAGTTTTTAACACCAAATCATATTACTCTGGAAAAAGATGAATGCATCTTATGATCAGACTAAATTTGTTTTAAAGAACCTAAGAAATAACTGTTTCTTCACAGCAGCAGCCAAAATTGGGTTCTAGCAGCTTAACTTGACCCATTTTATAAAGCTTTGAATAAACCAGTGATTTAACTACCAAAAAAAAAAGAAGACAAAAATACACACCTGTCTTTGGAAGAAAAGAAGGGCAGGCAGATATTAATGCAAAAATATGGAATGATTACGGTAGGTCAAATATGGCACTTACAAAAGAGTAGCTTATTCCAGCAAATCTCCACAGAAAGGTGGTTACTTTTGTCCAACTATAGGTTCAGAAAAAAGAAAATGTTAAAAAAAATCATTTGCAAACACAAATTTGTACAACCCTTAGAAGTTATTTGTGCCTCAAAACAAGTGCATCTTTTACAAATAAACGAACTGCACTAAGCAACTCTTGCTACAGAATATATACATATATTTTCCCTTTAAACATCTACAGTTGCAAGTGTTGGTTCGTGTAATCAGTAGCTCTCAGGCTTCAGGAGGCCTCCATCTCCTTCACTTACAAAGCGCTTCCTTCCCCTAAAATTAAATACACAATATGTTTTCAGTATCTCCTCTAATCTTCATTGGTTTTATTGACAGTGGGAGTTCACCACTAATAAAAATAAAATTCTACAAGCAAAAAGTTGTGTAGTTAAGTTAGTTTTGTTTGCTCTTAGTACATTAGGAACAGAAAAACTGATGGAGTTTTGCAACTAAAAGCTTAGGTCAAGAATATTCCAAAGAAAAGCTTTGCAAAGTCATAAATATATGTAATGCACAGAGACCACAATGAAAAGATATAATAGCATGAGTAAGGAAGATGCAAAAGGACAAGCCCTGCACCTTTAAGCCTAAGAATGAAATTCCAGAATTAGCCGTGATTAGCACTTTCATCCATAACCATATAGAAATGAGAAAATCAACTTCTGTCAAAATTAGTTTTGCTTGAAAATCATTTTGTTTTACTTTGCAGAAATCTAAGAATAATCAAACAATGTTTCAGTCACATTATATAAATTAAAGTGATTTAACAACTGCAATTTCTTCTGTTCTCCACCATTCTTACACAAGTGAAAAGAAAACAAAAGAAAATATAGCTCAGGAGAAGTCTGGCAATATATTTAAGCCTGAGAGCACAGAGAAGCAGTATGAGAACACAAGCTGTGTAGTGATCTTCAGAAGTCATTTAGTTCCAAAGCATAGCTTCGTATATAGATGGAAATTTAACATCCTTAGAAGTTTGGGTTGGAGGTTCCCAGCTGTCAAACCCCATTCTTGCTTCTAGGATAACCTGCACTGCAGGGCAAGAAAATAAGGCAGCTGCCAACCTGAAACGGTTGAGCTCAGATTAGCAAAGCAGTGAAGTCAATGCTAAGTCTATCATGCATACACACTCAACACATGCACTCACTTTGTTAAATATGTACCTGGAAGGACAGAGATCTCTTAATGGTTTCGATATTATTCCTGCACTAAAGCATTCCTCTACAAACCGTTCAAGCACAGAGTACGAATGTGGCACATCAAGATTGATGTCTGGTATTTCACGGTAAATTCGTTCATAACCCTGCAACATTAGGATTAGGGGGAAATACTCAACACTTGTCAAAAGAGCAGTGCAGTTCTCGATGAAAATTAAGTACACTTAAAATGATTATACTGTATATACCTTAATGTTTTATATTAAAAATATGCATCTTTTGTATCTGTCAGCAGTTTGATCACCAGCTTCTGCTGTGTATCAGTAAAAGGTAATGAGAAAGACATTTGCCTGAGACCTTTCCAGACAACACAGACTATTGGGCCAGACAAACAAATAGTCTTATTTGGCAAGGCAGGTCTCCATGTTCTTCCCAAATGTTCATTAAAAATAAAATTAAATTAAAAAACCACATTGTTACAAAAATCTGGCCCAGGATCATTATGTTCTCTTTTCATTCTAGAGCAGACACATGTGTAGCAGTAACACAAGGAAATTTATTGGACACACTTACTCTTTTCATTTGGTCCGTGGTAATGACAGCAGATCTCCAGAGGGATTTCAACAAATCGAGCATCATTTTAAAATTTGTGTCTCCAGTTGATTCTAAAACCATCACAACTGCCTGAAATATATATATAAAACCAAATGAACTGAATATTCAGTGAGAAATGGTAAAAAGGCTTTTATTTTATGTAAGAACACTCTCGCTGCAGTGCAGATAAGGAAACAATGCAATGTACAAGACTAAAAAGTAATACTTTATATATTTCCCTATCAAAAAATGAAATACTGTAGTATGAAGAGTATCCAATCAATTATGATATTTGGTAGTTCTAAAAGTGTTGCCATTCAGATTCAGTATAACAGGGAAATACAAATTTGAAACTGATGAGGAGGAAGCAAAAAGAAACAAGGAAAAAAATAATCCTGAATTAAGCTAGCATGCACTATTTTCCTTCAAATTTAAGTAACATAGGCCCGAAAGATGGGCCGAAAGCGCTGTGTCGGCGCTGAAATTAGGGTTCCAGAGCGCATGGCAACCGCATGCCTTGGAACCCTAGTACATATGGGCAGCCCCATCTTTACGTGGCGCTGTCCATACATGGCGCACATGCACAACGCAAGTGTGGCACCGCGTCTACACCTCCAAGCACCACGCGCGTCACAGTGTGCCAATGGCGCACTGGTGACGTCCTCCCCGCGCACCCAAAAGAACCCGCTTTTAGTGGGTTCTTTTCAGAGCGAGGAGAGCCCTCCAGAGAGAAAATGGGCAGCTCCAGACCGCCCCTTTGGGGCTGTCGAGCCCCCTACTAAGCTTATTTAAGCTTACAAATAGCCATTGAATTACTGAAGGAAGCAACCTCTCTAAAGGGAACTATGGAAATACCCAGGTGAGCTTGGGCAAACTCACTCTCTGAGCCTCAGAAGATGGCAATGGCAAACCCCTTCTAAAGAAACATGCCAAGAAAACCTCACATTAGGGTCATCTAACTCAGAAGGCAATTTGATGGCATACAACAATATAGTGTAGAACAGGGGTCGGCAACCTGCGGCCCGCGGCCCGGATGCGGCCCGCCAAGGCCTTCTTACCGGCCCCTGCGCAGTCCTGCCGCCGATTGCCGCCGATTTTCTCCTTTTTTTGCTGCTCCAGCCGCCATTTTGTTTTCCAAAATGGCGGCCGAAGTCTCGCGTGACCTCAGGATGGCAAAGGTCGCGCGAGATTTCGGCCGCCATTTTGAAAAACAAAATGGCGGCGCCCATGTAGGAGGCCTGGTGCAGCCCCTGTAGCACTCCAACAGGGCTCCAGGGGCTGCAGTAGGCCTGCAGCAGGCTCCACCTCGCCTCTGCCCTCCTCCTCCTCCTCCCTAAGAGCAGGGAAAGGAGGAGGAGAAAGAAGGAAGGAGTACAGAGCGAGGGAGCCAGAGCAGTAGCTGCAGCCAAGCAAGGCCAGAGGTTGGTTCATTGGGGGAGGGGTTAGCTGGATGTTCTTTCTGCAAAATCCCCTCTGAGCACCTTGTGGCTTTTCTGGGTTGAAACTGTGCATGCTTGCTGTAGTTTATTTTCAATTGCATTTTAATAATTTCCTTGCTTGCACCTTTATTAGTGTTGTTGTTGTTGTTATTATTATTATTATTATTACTACTACTTGCCCTGGGTGTTCTTTCTGCAAAATCCCCTCTCAATGAGAAAGAGGGAGAGGAGGTGGAAAGGTGAGTCATTTCAGGTCTGCCTTGGGTTTTTTCCATTATTTTTTAAAAATATATAACACTTATTTTTGTTTTATTTCATTATTTTTATTATTGCTTTTTATTTCATTTCATTATTTTTATTATTTATGATGGTGAGACAGTGTGACTTTCCAAAGTGCTGTAACAAAGGTCTGCTGTAACAATGATAGTGGTGGTGGTGATGATGATGCTTCGGTGGAAGCTCCACCCCCAATGTGTGGCTCCGCCCCTGGAGGGTGGAAGCTCCACCCTGGCATGTGGCTCCACCCCCAGAAGGTGGAAGCTCCACCCCCAGCATATGGCTCCACCCCTGGAGGGTGGAAGCTCCACCCCCAGCTTCGGCCCCCCAGTTGTCTGAGGGATAGCAACCTGGCCCCCGACTCAAAAAGGTTGCTTACCCCTGGTGTAAAAAGTATGGAATGTGTAGAGAAGCATCTAAATTTTTGTACTTGTAACAGATACAGTGCTATTACTAAAAGAGAAATCTCAGTATGATCTTCATGTAATCTACTGTAATATTTATGCCATCCATATACAAGACACATATTAATTCTGCCTTACTTCATAAACAAGTTCATGGTGAAAATGGGGTACTTCTAACTCCTGAAGACAACGTTCTGCTTCAGAAACATCTCCAGAAAGAAGGTATTCTTTTAACAGCATATCAATCTAATAGATCAAGAACACATAACTATATTAGACTATGTATTTTAAAACTTACAGTTCTTTTGTAGTAACAAAACTTTACATTTATATTTAAAATGGAAAGCGACAAAGCCCCAGAAAACTACAATGGAAGGTAACTACAGTTGTCCCTCCATATTCGCTAGGGTTAGGGAACAAGAAGACCCCATGAATAGGGAAAACCGTAAATAACAAAAATACTGTTTTCCTGAGAGGACACCTCTCTAGAATCTCTAGGTCCTCCAGTGAAACTCTGTGTCAATGTCCAACATACACTGACATAGAATGGCACTGGAGTAGCACAAATGGTCTTTCATGCAACTTTTAGTTAAAGTTGCTCACAGAGTTGCACTGGAGGACCTAAACAGTCCAGAGGAAACATATTAAGAAATCCGGAATAACAAATCCAACAATATCAAAGCCGCAAATATGGAGGGATGACTGTACAAAGTAATATCTACCATACATAATAACTAGTCATGATCATACCGGCAACAGCAGATTTTAATTTTTGCTAAAATCCTTCTTTCCAATAGTGGTGTTGACTAGTGTGGGAATAAAATACAATTTCTGTTTTATGTAGGTGCCTGAAACTTTCATTTTGTGTAGAAGAAACTCCCAAATTCTCTATGCCAAGGTCTTTTCCAGATTTGCTATCCAAGATCCAATATACATAAATCATAAATCCTGGCCCATCACTGTCCCTTCTTCTCTGTTGTTTGCTGTACTGCCAGATCCCATGATAATTGTATCACAAGATGTATCCAATGCCAGTAGGAGTAGAGAGCCCTATCGTTACAACCGTTGGCAAGCTGCTCTGAGAAGCTCAGTCACCACCTTGCAG